>NC_142352.1:10137537-10481287 GCF_059441175.1 Urocampus carinirostris
ATATATATATATACCTCTTTTATTCGTTTTAAATACGTGTCTTGGCCATTTTAGGATGGGGGCGCTTGAAGGGGGTCTTGCCCAGGGAGTAATACAAGTGTTTAACCGCCACTAGTTGGCGGCGTGTTTTGTCGACCCATTTCTATAGTAGCCGCAATTGGCTCACGGGCCGCGACTTTGAGAACCCTGATACAAAGCGTGCCCACCCACTTCCCGCGAGGCGCGTGTCTCACCTTGCTGCTATCATCTGACTGCAGTTCCCACGAAGGTGGCGGCAGCGCGGGGGCGAGCGGCGGTGGCGCGCGTCTCTCCCAGCCGCCTCGTCGGCAGGCCGGGCCTCAGGGCTGGCGGCGTAGATGGTGCATCCCATGAACGCCTGCGAGGAGACGGCGTCAGCGTCCAACGAGGCGTCCTTCCCCGGAGTGCAGCGGAGCGGGCCCGTCTCCGAGGCGGCCGAAAGCGACTGACCGAGCGCCCGCCTCCTCCTCTCCCCTGAGCGCACGGGATAATCGCATCCCGCCTTTTACGCTGGACCCAATGACGGGCAGCCCAATGGCCGCGTCACTGCTATGCTATTATGCTAATGCCGCTAACAGTCTCCCGTATAGAATATTACAGAAATACACAAATCTAACTACAGAAATACTACAAAAATACAGTGTTCATTTTACCTCTGAAAAGTGATGGGTCCCGCAGACTTGCATGCTCAAAAATCTATGGGTCCCAACAGAGATGTATGGGTCCCCAAAATTGAGTGTTATCGAGGTTGAAATTGTAAATCGGTGACAAATATATAATAAAAATCTATATATTCATTCAGTTTTAATCATCACAGTTTATTGGTAATACAAATCAGTTATCGCTTCAAGATTTTTCAGTTCACAGCAATATTGAACATTATACAAAATAATATTGCTGAAATATTAGACTATATATTCTTATCTCTCATCTCATTAGCTGCACCGCTTATCCTCAGTAGGGTCGCGGGGGTGCTGGAGCCCATCCCAGCAGTCATCGGGCAGTGGACACCCTGAACTGGTTGCCAGCCAATCGCAGGACACAAAGGGACAGACAACTCGCTCGCTCATTCACACCTAGGGACAATTTGGACCGGCCAATCGACCTGAAAATGCATGTCTTTGGAATGTGGGAGGAACCCGGAGTGCCCGGAGGAAACCCACGCAAGCACGAGGAGAACATACAAACTCCGCACAGTAAGTCCGGTAGCTGGATTTGAACCCACACAGGAGGTTCCCAAGACCTTAGAACTGTGCCGCACACGCGCTAACCACTGTGCCGCTGTGCTCCCCAGTCTATAGATTCATGCAGTTTTAATCATCACAGTTAATTGGTGATACAAAGCAGTTATCACTTCAGATTTTTCAGTTCATATATTCTTCAGGGTTTGCTGTCCCGCCACAGTTGTAATGCCTTCTCAAGGTCCAATCCATTATCATCTTCCTCATAGCGAAACCAGGAATATAATTGAGTCCATTTTGGGAGAAAAGTTCTTGCTAGGAGTATTCTTTTGTTTGTTTTCCTTCGTCGAATCGTTGGCTTCAACACACGTGTTTTCCTTGCCTCCGCGATCTTCCGAAGAATTTCCCGCCGTTTTTTCGTGCCGGAATTATTGCCGTTGTTATCACATTCTGCATTAAGTTTCGACTTATTACTGACACTGAAGAAATTACCAATTTTGTGCTGATTTTCACCTAATACTAACTTTTTTCTGAGGCATACTTAGCCTTCACCTTCCCTCGACGACAAGCACCGCATCAATGACGTCATCTCGAAGCAACGAGATCTCGTTTGCCGAGATCGGCGTGCAGACGAAAACTCGAACCGCGAGACCAAAACAACAATGGCGGATCTGCCTGACGAAAAGTTTGGAGTGCGGTAAATCTTTGTTAAAAAAAAAAATGTAATCGGGTAAAAATGACAATTTTGTGTCAAAAAAGTTGCGTCCCGGGGACGCACGTTGACCTGACACTATGCGTCCCCATCAAAAATGATGCGTATAGGACGCAGGGACGCGGGCAAATGAGAACACTGAAAATACCACAAAAAAACAAGTAGATAATACTACAAAAATACTACAGTGGTTGGTAAACCACGGCTTGGGGCCACATGCGGCTCCTCGAGCTTCTTCGACCGGCCCGCCAAACAAAAGTATTCAAGATGTGATGTCAAGTTATGTTTATATGTCTAGCCTTAAAACCTCATATTCAGTGTTCTCGTTTGCCCGCGTCCCTGCGTCCTAAACGCATCATTTTTGCTGGGGACGCATAGTCTTAAATCAACGTATATCAGTATATTACCAACAATAATTTGATGCAGAAAATTAATAATTTGATGATTAAAACTGAATGAATATATAGATTTTATTATATTATTCGTCACTGATTTACAATTTCAACCTCGATAACACTAAATTTTGGGGACCCATAGAACTCTGTTGGGACCCATAGATTTTTGAGCATGCGAGTCCCCGGGACTCATCACTTTTCAGAGGTAAAATAAACACTGCATATGGTTGGAATATGATATAAGGAAATTGTGAATATGCTTAATTGCTGTTAAAAGTGTCGAGAAAAATTGTTCAAACCAAACCTCAAGCAGAGAAAAATCTGTTCTTGTACACATTGGGTGTTTTTATTTTCCATGGGTCCCATTTCCAGATCAAGTTTTACTCTGCCTGTGATTTTGTCTACCCCCTCTTACTACTTCACATGTCATGGTAACCTTGTTATCATGCCACAATTATTTATTTTATTGAAACATTAGTAATGAGGTATGAATTAGCAATGTTTTTAATCTCTTACTTTGGGCCACGTTGTTGGAGTGTGATGTAGTGTGTTTGTGTCAATAAAGTTTGTTAAAACCCCTTCATCAAGTCTCAAACGGTTGTATAGACAATACACAGACAGACAACCCAAATGTACTAACTCCCTGAGACTGAATAGCAAAACGTTTTATCCTTAATCTTGTTGCGTCTGATTTTTACTTTTGGAGGTTTTCAAAAAAATATATGTTCCAAGGTTCCCAAGTCCAAAACAAGTGTTATTTGTAATCTAGAGCTTATAAATAACCTGATTTCATGTTGACAATATCTATGTATTGTTTATTAATGCTAAATCCATTGTAACTTTGTCATCCTTTTGATTTTAGTTTTCATTTTAGAATAGAATAGAATAGAATAGAATAGAATATACCTTTATTGTCATTGTTACAAATGGGCTAACATATTGTGACAACGAAATTGGGCATGACACTCCAGTTTTACACATAGTGAGGGTATGAGCAAGAAGATAAAGGAACAGAGAAGATAATGTTATAAAACAAGGGGAATAAGGCTATAGTTATAATTTACATGGTATTTACACAACAATGTCAGCATGTGGGATGTTACATACAGGGTTGTCGTGATAACGTTGTATCGTAACGGTTGTGCAATATTGCATTTGGTGCAAAGTCATCATGGTGCAAAAATAGTCCGCATATACATTGGTGCAAGCATAGACATCGTAGTGCAAAAAAAGGAAATGGTCAGACATTGTGCAATTTGAGCATTAAACGTAGTGCAGTCGACATGTGCAAGAACAAGACTTGAGTAACATTATTTTCGTATGAGGTAGTGTTGGCACGAGTTTTCAGTTTTATATATATATTATATATATATATTTTATATATATATATATATATATATATATATATATATATATTTTATTTTATATTTTATTTTATATATATATATATTATATATATATTATATAGTTTTATATTTTATATCATACTTTGATTTCATTTATATTTTACTTTTAATTTTATCGTTTGTTAGTACAACATCCGTTGTAGCCTGGTCATCCTGGAAAGGGGATTACCTCATGTGCGGTCCCTTCTCAAGGTTTTTGAGTTTTTCCTTGCCCTCATATAGGTTTTAGATCAGGGGATGGTGTCATAATATTCTGTGGTTTGCAGTAATCTGTGGTCTGTGCAGCCCTTTGAGACTCCTTGCGATTAAGGGCTATACAAATAAACACGAATAATCCATCCGTCCATCCATTATCTGCACTGCTTATCCTCAGGGCACACAGGGACAGACAACTCACTCACTCATTCACACCTAGGGACAATTTGGACCGGCCAATTAACCTAACATGCATGTTTTTGGAATGTGGGAGGAAACCGGAGCGCCCGGAGGAAACCCACGCAAGCACGGGGAGAACATGCAAACTCCACACAGGAGGTTTGATCTCACGACCTCAGTACTGTGCCGCACTCGCGCTAACCACTGCGCCGCCGTGTTGCCCTTTGACCTAATAATAATAAAAATAATAATACTCTTATGTTTTAGTATATTTCAAGTAGTGTTTATTTTCCATTTTCAAATACTTCAATGAAACTTGACCATATGCAAAATAAAGATCCCATTTTTATTTCGAAACATGATTTTGTTACTTGTTTGACAAGCTGGATCTTAATGCATTTGGAACTTTTTGTTACTAACATATATTGAGGTAAAACCTTCTTTGTAAAGGGTTTGATTTTAATTGAAATGACGATATATATACATCCATCCATTATCTGCACCGCTTATCCTCAGTAGGGTCGCGGGGGTGCCGGAGCCCATCCCAGCTGTCTTCGGTTAGTGGGCAGGGGACACCCTGAACTGGTTGCCAGCCAGTCACAGAGCAAACAGAGAGAGACAACCATTCACTCGCTCATTCACACCTAGGGACAATTCGGACCGGCCAATTAACCTGACATGCATGTTTTTTTGGAATGTGGGAGGGAACCGGAGTGCCTGGAGGAAACCCACGCAAGCACGGGGAGAACATGCAAACTCCACACAGCGGGTTCGATCTCATGACCTCAAAACTGCGCTAACCACTGCGCCGCCGTGCTGCCCTGACTATATATATAAAATGGTAAATAGTACTACATTTTCTAGTGCCACCAATGTGGGAGTCGGCAACCAGTGTCTCCATGGCCCTTTTCCAAAAATGTTTACAAATCGAAAAATAAATAAATCTTTGTTTTAAAATTGTTGATGTGGAAGGACAAACATGACACTGACTCATTGAACGGCTTCCAATCCTGTAAAAATGTGTCGAATAAATATACCAATTTCAATTAGGGGTGTTAAAAAAGTTATCAACTCGAATGCAGCACAGTCATATATTGCGACGCAAAGTCTCGGCTTTCAGGCTTGAACTCCTGCCTTGTGAACTCAGCCGCATAGCAAAACTCCGGCGGATCTCTCGTCCTCTTGTATTTCCCATTTTCTCCGCTGTCTTGTCATAGAAGAGTTCCGCCATTAAAAGCTATGCAGGTGGCTGTTTTAAACGAACCGGCGGACGCGAGCTTGACCATTAACCCCGAAGGGTAGAGAAAAATAACTGCACAGAAATCCCATTTCAACTGTATTCATGTGATTTTATTTACTCAATCTTTTCAAGGGCTGCTATTTATTTTTATAAATGCATGCTGGATTGTAATGCACTCTTTTTGTTGCCCAGATAAGTGGCACATAATGAATGTTCCATCTTGTTGTTTTTTTGAATCCTCAAAATAAAATTGTTTTCCTTTATTGCAGGTCTTTAATTTACCCAAAACAATGAAAAATACTGTAATCCACTAAGAATGTAGTAAAGTTTAAACTTGAGGTAGTATCCTATAGTTACGTGAATCATTCTCCACAGGATGCGCCAATGTATAGTGAAGATTTTGCTATTTCTTCCTCTTAGAAATCATAGAGGGGTCTGAAATTTATCATCGGTTGCATGTCCACTGTGAGATATAAACTAAGAAGAAAAATCCAGAAATCACAATGCATGATTTTTTTAACGCTTCATGTGTGTGATAAAGCTGCAACCAAGTACTTGAACACCTGAGAAAATGAATGTTAATATTTGAAACAGTAGCTTTTGTTTGCTATGAGAGAGGTCAAATGTTTCCTGTAGTCTTTTATCAGGTTTGCACACACTGCAGGAGGGATCTTCGCCCACTCCTCCACACAGATCTTCTCTAGATCAGTCAGGTTTCTGGGCTGTTGCTGAGAAACACAGAGTTTGAGCTCCCTCCAAAGATTTTCGATTGGGTTCAGGTCTGGAGACTGGCTGGGTGATGCTAGAATCTTAATATGCATTTTACGGAGCCACACCTTGGTTTTCCTGGCTGTGTGCTTTGGTCGTTGTCGTGTTGGAAGACTCAGCCACGACCCAACTTCAATGCTCTGACTGAGGGAAGGAGGTTGTTCCCCAAAATCTCACAATACACAGCCCCAGTCATCCTCTCTTTAATGCAGTGCACTTGTCCTGTCCCAGGTGCAGAAAAACACCCCCAAAGCATGATTCTATCACCCCCATTCTTCACAGTAGGGATGGTGTTCTTCAGATTGTACTCTTCATTCTTCTTCCTCCAGACATCCTTGGTTGAATTATGACCACATAACTATATTTTGGTCTCATCTGACTTCAACGCTTTCTCCCATGACGCCTCTGTATCATTCAAAAGGTCATATGCAAACTTAAAATGGGCCTTGAAACGTGCTGAATTAAGCAGGGGAACCTTTCGTGCCATGCATTTCAAATCATGACGTCTCAGTGTTTTACCTACAGTAACCTTGGAAACGGTGGTCCCAGCTCATTTCAGGTCATTGACCAACTCCTGTTGTGTAGTTCTGGGCTTATTCCTCTCCTTTCTAAGAATTATTGAGACCGCGCAAGGTGATATCTTGCATGGGGCTCCACTCCAATTGAGATTGACCGTCATGTTTAGCTTCTTCCATTTTCTAATGATTGCTCCAACAGTGGACCTTTTTTCACAAAGCTGCTTGGAAATTGCTCTGCAGTGCTTTCCAACCTTGTGGAGGTGTACAATTTTGTCTCTGGTGTCTTTGGATAGCTCTTTGGTCTTCGCCATGTTACAAGTTAAAGTTTTACTGATTTCATGGGGTGGACAGGGGTATTTATGTAGCTAACAGCAAACAGGTGCATCTGAATCAGAATGATACATAGAGTGCAGGTGGACTTCTAATGGGCGCACTAACAGGTCTTTCGGGGTGAGAATTCTGGATGAAACACAGGTGTTCAAATACTTATTTGCAGCTGTATAACACAAATTAATTGTTAAAAAATCATGCATTGTGATTTCTGGATTTTTCTTTTTAGTTTGTCTCTCTCACAGTGGAATTGCACCAACGATGAAAATTTCAGACCCCTCCATGATTTCCAAGTGGGAAAAATGGCAAAATAGCAGGGTGTTCAAATACTTATTTTCTTCAGTATAGCTGATATAGCTACATATGGCATACATTGCATTCATTATCAAGTCTTACAACCATTAATATTTTGCAGTTCCAGACATGTTTTCTTTTTAATATCTTGGGTTGACGCCCCGTAGTATAGCCTCTGTTACCATCGAAAAACAAAGAAGACGCTGTTAAGATTTTGTGTGCTAAATGAGCAAACGTTTCATTAAATTTGCCGACAAGCCGCATAAAATGAGGCTTCAAGTCAAGTCATTTTTATTTGTATAGCCCTTAATCACAGTCTCAAAGGGCTTCACAGGTTATTACACAGACTATTTTTTTCAGACTATTATTACACCATCCCCTGATCTGGAACCAACATGAGGGCAAGAAAAAACTCAAAAAACCTCAACATGAGGAAAATGAAGAAACCTTGAGACGGGACCGCACATGTGGTATCCTCCTTCCAGGATTACCAGACAGCAAAGGATGTTGCAATCACAAATAATACAGAGATATTGTCCACGAAAAGTATATGTTATTCATATGCTATAGCGTAGAAGTGAGTCTTAAGCTTAGATTTAAACATTTCCACTGAGGTTGCAGATCGGATCTCAGGAGGAAGAGCATTCCACAGCACGGGGGCCCGGATGGAGAACGCTCTCGAACCAACGGAACACTTCTTTGCTCTCGGGATCACCAGAGGACCGGCACTCTCAGATCGTAGGCTTCGGACCGGGACATAGGGGCAAATCAGATCTGAAAGATAAGAGGGAGCAAGTCCATGTATGATTTTGTATAATACTAAGAGAACCTTGAAATCACATCTTAGGCTAACAGGGAGCCAATGCAGGTTAGCCAAAATTGGGGTGATGTGATCGGACTTTTTTGTCCTAGTTAAAAGCCTCGCTGCGGCATTTTGTACCAGCTGAAGACTCTTGATTCTGGACTTCGGGAGACCGGAGAGTAGTGCATTACAGTAATCAAGACGGGAGGTAACAGACGCGTGAATTATAATCTCCGCATCCGACTGAGACAGTATAGGACGAATTTTAGCAATGTTACGAAGATGGAAGAAAGCGGTTCTAGTAATTTCCTTCACATGTGTTTGAAAGGACAGATCAAATATGACACCTACATTTTTAACTGAGTCACTGTGTGATGTGACATTTGTCAATGTACACAGCAGTTTTTGAGAACAAGTCGCGGCATTTAGATGGACCAATAACTAACATTTCAGTCTTTTCAGAGTTAAGACGCAAGAAATTGAGTGACATCCACTCTTTTATCTCAGTGAGGCAGGTCTCCAAATTTCCACAATTAAGTGTGGCAGATTTCTCCAACGGAAGATATAATTGAGTGTCAAGTCACTCCTACAGCTCAACTTTTCATGTTTCTCCAATGAATTGAAGACAGGTGAAGTCAGTGAGTAGTTATCAGTACAGATTGTCTCATAAAAAGATTTATTTTTTTCCAGCCCAAATTTACAAAGGCAAGTTACAGAGTATTGTATAAAAAAAAAAGAAACCATGGTAATGTACACTTTTCACAAACTCCTGAAGAGGGGGTGGGAGAGGGTCGAGGGTTTGTGAATGTCCTACACAGAAAAATACGCTGTAAACATCCTTGCAAGCACCTAGACGGGCACTTTAGCGCCGGGGGGGGTTTTGCAGGACAGATATCGGAGTTGGGGAAGGACAAACGAGCGAGCGTCTCTGCGTCTGCACATAAATGTTCAACTAGGCACCGACTGCTGGCCAATAAATATACTCTGCACCATTGAAAACAAACACAAGCACTTTCCATTATGTCGAAAGCAAACATGAATTTTTCTGGCTCTTCATACACTTTTAGAATATAGTTTGGATTTTCCGCTGGGATTTGCTGACTACCGCAATAATAGAGCTACTTTGTGAGCAAACAGATGCACTTGTCACAACCACCGTCTGATAAAAACTAGATGTACTGCCACTGTTACTGTAGGTATGTAGTCTGGGAGTACTAAAACCTCACTGATTTCAATGACAACATCACAGCAGTCTACTTTACCCTTACAGATTAAGTACGAATCAAACACCACCACATAAATGGAGTTCAGCCATTCTTTTTCTCAAAAAATGCACGTTGACTCAAAGGAGATAGCAGGATGAAAATGGAGGTGACAGATTTTTCAGCCCCTGTTGAATCCCTAACTCCTGTCTGAGCAGTGGTGCTAAATTAAAAACAATAGCAAATATCTTTTAGGGTTGAGAGTAGAGGTAAGACCTTAAGATTAAGCCCGACCCGGATTTCATTTAAAATATTAATGATTAGGTTGTTGGTGATAGGAATGAGTGGAGAGGTGTTGTGAAAGGATAGTGGGATGTTGGACGCGTTCCAAGGGATGGGCAGGGCACCTGTATGATGCGGCAGGGGTAAACCAGTGAAAGCTGTCGGGTCCTGCTGTTGAACAGAAGAGTGTTGTGTCACCCTGACCTGAGTGGCCGCTTTCTGGTATCCCGTTTCATCTAGAGGGACGAAAGCATGACCAACTTGGGTGCCGGGGTGCTTAACTTGTTTGGGTCTTTGGGCATTTGGGTTGGCCATGGTCCCCAAAAAATGTTGTGTGTGTTTTTTGCTACTTTTTCCCTTTACTTTGTCTTTGTATGTGTTTGTCTTGCTGTCGGTCAACCGTCTCGAGGGATATGACCAGGGTAGATAGATAGGTAGGTTTGAGTCAGGCCGGGTTTTTCTCTCGCTGACTTTAAAAAAAAAAAATTATCCGCGCATCATTGTTCTTCTTTGTCTCTCCGACTCTCTCGCTTAAAGTGCCGCGTGTCTTAAGGACATAATGCTTCTGTGGGTTATGGTCCAATTTCAACCTGTCAATTTTTGTAAATCCCGCAATGATGGGAAAGTGTCAGTTAATGTAATTTAAGCAGAAACAAAAATGTTTATGCAGTCTTGTTTAACTTAGATTTCGTTATCAAAGACAGGCTTTGCGTGTCGCACGCCCTTGTAGCCGTCGGACACAGAGAACCGGGAGTGCGATGAGTGTTGGGGTCAGACAAAAACACCACTCCTCCCGAGTCCTCACAAATAAAATATGAACTTTCGGGTTGGCTTCTGGCTCGGTCCTGCAAATCAAATTAACCGGTTTGGATCGGGCAGAGTCGGGCATTAAAACAGCGTGTCGGGTCGGGCTGGATTTTGGAGGCCCGATCTTACATTTAGTTGACAGTGCTGTCCCAAAACGATATCAATCAGCAAGTTCGAGCTGAAGTGAGGAAAAAAAATGATAAAGAGATGAACGTGAAGCCACCGAAGATGTCGATGGCGGACAAACACAGCAGATATCGTGCGATTAACAAGGATAAACTGAACATGTCCAGATATGATCATCAAGGTAAAATGGCTTCATCCACCATTTGATTGTGAGGCGAAGCAGCATTGACACCAAAACTCAGACATTCCAAGATGTGCATCAATATCATCGTTGACACTGATCGCATTTATAGTGACTTGCAAAAGTATTGCCCCCCCCCCAAGAACCTTTCAACATATTGCCATATTTCAAGCTTCAGACTTATAAATGAACATTTTTTAAAAAAAATATTTTTTAAAAATTAACATGCGAGACACAACTGTGGAAAAAAATATATCCAACATCTTATAATGTAATGAAAAATTAAAAAGTACGCGTTGCAAAAACTTGTTATTTTGGTCTCTTATGTGGCTTCTTGTAAAAGCCAAAGGGGCTTTTGCGTGGTATTCTTTCAGAAAGGGCTTTCTTTTTGCCACTCTTCCATAAAGGGTGGATTTATGCAGAGTATGATTAACAGTTGTCTTATGCAGATTGTCCCACCTCAGCTGTGTATGCCTGAAACTCATCCAGTTTGCTTATGACCTCTTGGTTGCTTCTCTGATTAGTTTTCTTATTTGGGCTGAATGTTTAGAGACACATTTTGATATTATTGCTCGTCCAGTCCTCCAGGAGATGTGTGAATGTTGCAAAATCTTGTATCCAATTTCTGCTTAGAACTTTTCCAATAACTCTATCCTGGACCTGCCTGTGGCCGTTTTTTTGGTCTTTAGAAAGCTGTCTGTTCTCCACTGTCTGCTTTCACAGACCTCTGAGCCCATCACAGAGCAGGTGCATTTAAACTGAGACATAATTCACGCTTATTGTTGGTCATTTAGGTCGACATTGGACCATTCAGAAATCTTCAGGGAACTTCTGGAGTCAGTTGGCTGAGCTGAGAGAACCGGGGGCTGAAATTTTTGCACCTATTTTTCATGTTTTCCCCTGTTGTATATATATTAAATATACGATGTGGAAAGAATTTTGTTCCACTTCGCGATTGTGTCTCACATGTTGATTCTTAGAAATATTTCAAGCCTGAAATGTGGCAAAAGGACAAAAAGTTTTAGGGGCGGCTAATACTTTCGCTAGGCACTGTATCATTCTGTCTGAGGCGCGACGAGGTCCCTTCCCACCCAAAAAACACGCCGAAGTCATCCCTGAATCGAGAACCCGAGATTTTCGACGCGCGAAACAATTGTGAAGGTGAGGGTAAAAACTTCGGTTTCAGGCTCTTAAGTCTCTGAAGCAAGCAGCAGTTGCCATATCCAAACGCCCCCCCAACTAGCCCACCCCCCGAAGTAATAGAACTGAACAATTGTCAAGTTTTTGCGTCCTGACATAAAAAATGCCAGCCTCATTGAGATGAAACCATCCCAGGAGGATTTTCTCTCAAAAAGTGTTTATATCATCTCCCCATTTGCCGAAAGGCAATCAACCCTGCCCCCTCTTCCCCCTCCCACTAGAATCTTCTGTATACGACCCCCTCCAACAAAATCTTCATAAGTCCAATAGTCCATTTTTGCATTGAATTTGTTGACAGTGCAAAGACTAGATAAACAGAGTGGAAGTGTTTTTCTCTGCATGAAGGGGTAGAGTGATGGCTTCGAACTTGGATTCAAGCAGTCCATGCTTTTGAGGTTCTTTGTATGGGCCGGAAAAACGTCAACGAGCTGCCGACACTCAGGCAGATATCAACTAAACACTCACAAACACCATTGAACTGATGTCTATAAGGGAATAAGTCGGGATCCTTTCCTCACGTGAGCCAGTCACATGAATCTTTGCAGGGTTGAGGTGTGGCGGTCAGGTTTCCCTGTTGAAACAAACACATAAATCCCCATTAGATGAGCTGTTCATTTAGCACGTTCACGTGAGGATTTACTTTGGTCACTGCTGTAATTTGCAAGACCCTCCACTAGATGTCAGTGCAGCCTGTCTCGATTTCCAAGCTGGTTCTACAAACTATTATCTCAAGTGTTATCCCTCTGTCCTTAGGAGACCTACTTAAAACAGATAATCTGAGCAGCTGCACTGAATATTACATTCCTAACAGCAGCAAGAGGCTGCAAACGGTAACAATAAGTCAGATTCATTTTAAAGACATTTAAAATGCATTCATAATTTCCTTTTGAGTGTCTAATAGAGTTTTTAAACCCTTTTTGAACCAAGGTACACTTTTATCTATATAACACCGTCCGACGAAAATGTTTGAAAATGAACTTATGTCAAATACTTCACTGTACTACCGCATAAGCAGATAATTAGTATATAACAAGAAGAAAATATTTAAAATAAAAAAGAATGACGTGCTTTGTTGTTATTTTTTACAGTGCAATCTTAAACCAAAACAAATTAAGTTATTAAATGTACTATGCTATTTCATGAGCAGGTAATTAGTATATAAAAGTATATAAAAATCTACTGCCACCTACTGATATGGATGACTATTGCAGTTCCTTGTCTGAAGATAGCAAAAATACTGAATAATGGCCTGATTTTTTTTGGAAGACTTGCTTATTGCGGGCATTGTGGATTCAGTGTCTTGCCCAAGGACACTTCGACATATAACACAGAGGAGGCGGGAATCGAACCTGCAACCTCTTGATCCCAAGACGAGCGCTCTACCTCCTGAGCTTTAGCACTTTCTGAAAGAATACTAAAATAAGGCTCGTTTGGCCTTTGAAAGACGACACAAGGAGACAAGAATATCATGTGGAACAAAGTCCTTCGGTCAGATGAAACCAAAATTGAACTTTTCGGGCATAATGCAAAGTGTTACATTGAGCGTAAGACTACACAACACCCTGAAAGCACCGTCCCCATTGTCAAACACGGGGGTGGCAACATCAGGCACTGAGGTCACTTTTCTTAAGTAAGACCCGGTGAGATTGTTAAGAGTTTATGGGAAGATGGATGGTGCCAAATACAGGGAGATTCTGGCAGAAAATATTTCTGAGTCTACAGGAGACCTGGCAGAAGCTCAGGAGGTAGAGCGCTCGTCTTGGGATCAAGGGATCCCAGTTCGAATCCCTGCTCGTCCGTGTTACATGTCGAAGTGTCCTAGGGTAAGACACTGAACCCCTAATACCCCCAATAAGCAGGTTAGCGTCTTACATGGCTGCAATACAAGGCCGCTATTGGGAAATGTGGAGTACATTGTAAAGCGCTTTGGGAAGTCATTGACTTGAAAAGCGCTATGTAAATGCAGATCATTTTATTTTCATTTCATTTCATTTCACCTGAGAATGGGGCGCAAGTTTACCTTCGAACAGGACAACGACCCTAAACATAGAGAAAACTGCACAATCATTCCTCGAATACGGAAGTGTGTCGATTAGTAATGCACATTTATAAATATTGCACGCACTCCCCATCTTAGCTTCCATACTCAGTGCCCCAGGGTTATACTGTACCTCAAATTTCTGGCCACCTTGGGGTTATTAGGTACGCTTTATAGTCCGAAAAATACAATGGATTACTTATTATGTTTGTTTGCAGATTACTGAATCATCAGGTAGGAAAATGGATGGCATGATATGCACACTTTTGGTTCAGTGAAGAAATGTATTTGTTGAATGACTGACTGACTGAGGATTGTATTGCAACAACAGGATTCTTGGCATTTGAGGCTTTTGGCATTTTGATGCGGCGGCGCCTGTCTGGTGTAATTAACTGAAGTAAAGCAATGAGTTAACATTTGGGTTAGGCCCCAGAAGTGGGTCGCTGAACCATTTTGGGGGAGGGGGAGGGTGGTTTGCGAACAAGTCGTAAAAAATTAAAGGGGGGCTTCTGAGTTTACGACGGTCCAGATGCACCACGCTTAAAGCTTGCCCACGTGGCAAAAGAAGGGAGCGGTTTAGTTGTTTTTTCATTCTATTGTTTACTTTAAGGCATGAAAATGGGTCAGGGGTTGAAAGGTGAGAATGATGTGGAGAAAATACTGTTTGTTCAGGAACACTATACAAGCAGACTAAATATTGAGCTGTCGACCAACACTGTGTTACAGTAATCTGCAGGATGCACCACACACATACACGCACGCATAACTAATTTCTGCCAAGACCAGAATTGAATTCAACGATGCTGTAGGCTGCGATATTGTTAGTGTATTCGAACAAGAAAAAGTTGTTTCCCGGAATCCCAATCTTAAAAAAATCGTTGACTGCCACATGCAGCTAGTTGCATTCCATTGGAACAGGTTCAGATGACAAAGTAATAATTTGGATTGTGTTGGTGAAATTCCTTTCATGTAGGTACAATCTTAGTTTTTTATACAGTGGTACCTCTTTATACGGGCTTAATTCATTCCAGGACCGTGTTCGTATAACGAAATGCTTGTGTAACTAGCATATTTACCCGATGTGAAATGATTAATAACTATAGGCAGTGTCTGAAACTCATGACAAAAAGTTACCAGACACCAGGGCAGGCAACTTTTTTCACAACTTGAAACACAATAAGATGACTAATCGCAAAAAAAAAAAAAAAACCCCAGTTTTTTTTAAGTATTAAGGATGATAATCAGAATATATAACAGAACAACATTTTCAAATTAAGTTTATTATAAATCTACTTATAACATTCATTGCATGTATATGACATCGCTGTTTTCCATCTGCCATCAGTATGTACCTCTATTTACTTATCTTCATTCATGCAATGTTTGCGTTGCGTCGTCTGCCACAAACTTCCACGATGCTTTTAATGTACGTTTACGTTTTGTAGCGTCATAAATTTTGTTAGCTTCTTTTGAATATTTCTTCTGGGGCTGAGGTTTTGGCTTGATTCCTAACCATTTATCCATTTTTCTTGCATTCTCTGTGCGTCTACTTTAGAAAATATATGCAAATGCACGACCTTATAAGGCACTGGAAAGTTATTCGATGCAGGCTTCTGATTGGCTGGTGAGTATGCAAATTGCCTAACGAACCGAAATTTCCAAACCGAACGAAGATTTCGAAATCGGAATAAATCAAACATTTGATCTGGAAAAAAATGAAAAAATAAAAATGAAAGGTTTTTATTCCTAGAAAAAGTTGACGGCCACCCGGGCAGACATCGTTGTGTAAGTTGTATGCCCGACGTAAAAGATGCACGCCCGGGCGTCCGGGCAGACGTTATTTCAAACACTGCTATAAGCAATTCCCGATTACCCAAAAGAATCAAAGTGAACCCTTTATAGCTATAAAACACATCTTTATAACCACTAAATCACTTTCAAAAAGTAATTAAACATAAAATATAAGGTAATAAGATAAATCAAATTATATTAACGAAATGAAATGTGAGTTTATTATGAGCACTTAAGAGATTGCACACTCAGCTTATATGTTTTACCCATATTTTATACATTTGTGAATCACTTCAAATTATGTATGCCGTATAAAAAAATATATGGGGGAGGAGGAATTTTCTATTCATCTTGCCCATTTCAGTTTTAATCCGGATCATCTCAGTCTCTGGTAGCCAACCACAATGTCATTGTAGATTGCTAATGAAGATGAAGTCTGCAAAATCCTGCACTGCTATATAAAATAAGCAACACTAAATGTACTGAAAGAAAGGAAAAGAACAAAGATGCAGAGATAATTGAGTTTTTTATACGACAGATAAAATATCGTTAGTTTTTTTTAACACCAGCTACGGATACTTCGCACTTTCTCACGGTGCGACTTACGGTCCTGAAAATATAGTATTGTTTTTAGAATAAGTTTACTTGACTCTAGTGGGACCAATTCAACCCTGGTGGCCCGCTCGAATTTTCCTATGGTATGGTAAACACTGCCGTGTGTTTTCTTTGGCTAACCTGTAGTGTAGGACAGATCGTAGAGGGGGTATGCCAGGTGATGGTGAGTGGGCATGATCCGCTGCGAAGGCGATGAACGCGGCCGGTCCACATCTCTTTCTCGATCCCTTTCTCCTCCGGGTCCTCGGTCCTGCTCCCGCTCCCTGTCAAGCTGTGGCTTGTCTCCGACTGTCGGGGATTTGCTTTTGTATTGGCTGGCGTGTTGATGTAGGATATCCAGCGCTTTGGAGTCTGTAGCCATTTTATTTACGTTCGGGCTAGTGCGGGATTTGTCGTTGGCCTCTTCAGCTCCGGCTATTTTACCACCATATGGAGAGAAAGGATAACCTCCTGGAAGATAAGAACCTAGATAGTAAAAACAACAAGCATTAATAACACATTTATACAGTCTGCATAATGATAAGGAATACAACGCATGGTAGGGGAGCAATAGAACGAGTTTTAATAAACAAATAGTACTACTTTATGGGTGGATAACATGCTCTATGGCAGGGGGTCGCATACTCGCGGTTTGGGAGCCATCTTTGACCTTCAGGTTGCTAGCTTGAGGCCCCCTTCTAATATGAACATTAACGGGACATGGCGTATGATTTAACCACTAAGGGTCTATGCATTCTATCGAAAACGAGTGTTAAAAAAAAAATCACAAGTTAAGGATTCGTACACCTTTCAAAGCCAATTTTTCAGAAGCTCCAGTTCTATAACAATAAAAATAATCAGTGTGTTATGTATTTTTCGGAGCCAAAAATATGTCTGCAATTTACATATGAAATTTTCTATTTTGAGAGTGCATTTATCAAGACATATGTTTTACAGATCTTAAATAAGTCCCAAATATATTTGTTTTAAAGATAAATCTCTCCCCAACGAGGAGTTGGGTAAAAACGACAGTAATATGTAGCTTACATTTTCAGTTGCATGGAGTTCTGGAAAACGCTATCTTAATTTTTTTTTTATGGCCCATAATTGATACATGATTCCTGCACTAGTACACATTTCATACTGCCCTGTCTAGGAGTGACCTGTTGGGGAGATGACGCTTCATAGGACAATGCCGTACAAACTAATGCCAACTGCAATTAACAACGAAGAAAGAAGAAATGCAATGGCCAAGCAAAGCCACCAAAGAGCAGTGTCTGCGTCATTTTTAGGCAGACTTGTAGAGAAACATAGCAACAATCTCAAGCATATATAAGCACTTCATCTATAGTTTAAGCACTTATAAATCCATGAAAACACAACATTAAAATTAAAGCGATTTCAAGCATTCGTACAAACCCTGTAAGTAAAAAGTTACAACCTGCAAGTAACTTACTTTTAAATTACATTTCTTGTTAAAAATTTATAGTGAAAGTCATTTCAATAACAGTGTGTAATATTTGACTATGGGGTGTCGCTGTGTTATGGAAAACAAGTGCTACAAGCCACATGGACAAATACAAACTACGGAGGTTTTAAGACACACAAAAAAGCTAAATTTGTCTTCTTGACTTTTTAGCCAAGACTTTTCCCACGTTTTGGGTCCTGTAGCGGCAAGATGGCCTACAATGAGGTCATCTCCCTCTCAGTGAGGCTCATAATATGAAAAATTAATATAAACTTAAGGTTAGGGTGATACATTTCTTGACCTACGACTATTTAAAAATGCAAGCTTATAAGTTCATGATTTTTTTCCAATTATTTCAATCAATACTCTTTTTTTTAAATGAAAGACATTTTTGCCTAACATGAGGCACTGAATAATGCACACTGTCCCTTGAAGTGCATCCCTAGCATATCACGGAATAATTTATTACTGAATTGAGTGTTTTATTTTTATACTTTTTTGCATAAGACTTTAAAAAAACTATATTACACACTGCCTCTTGAAGTGCAACCCTAGAATATAATGGATTACGAATTAATTTTCACTTTTTATTTACAGAACTTATTTTGTGCAAGAAATTAAAAAAATATATATTTGACAACAATGAAATGTTCTTACTTTTTGCAGAAAACACCATTTGGCCCAACCACACCTAGACCCAAGCTCTGGTGGCTCCTAAGTTAATGGAGTTTGAAACCCCTGCACTAAGAATATTGGTCGTTGTCAAAAATAACAATAAGAATGTATCCAGCTTACAAGATTCCCAGTATTTCCCCTTATTGCTCTTAAAACATTGTGAGAGTTAACTACGGTCCCATTTTAACACCATAAATGTTTGGTCATGCAATCAATGTGACAAGCAAAAGCAGAAGAAGACCATGTCGCTAATGACGCTAGCTTCACTGATGCGGTACCTAACTATAGCGCTTAGCTTAGCTCGATAGGTGCATTGCAGCCCAAGCAATACAAGTGCTTAAGCCCCTGGCTGATGCCAGCCGCATTAGTAATTACATTAGCGGATTTCGTCTTAGCTGTTTTGTATTGCCAAAATTCTGAACTTTAAGAAGGGCTTATTTAGCCGCTATTTAGGGGGACTTTGTTTATGTGCAATCTGATACAAAAAGCATTTCCTTAAGAAATCAACATATTTTTTAATGAATTAAGTGTTTTTTTTGTATGTGAAACTGATAATTAAATATCTCAGCTTCTTGACAACCAAGATTTTCCCCGAAATGTAACTTCGCATCATACCTGGGTAGTTCTGCATCATAACCGAAGGCATGCCCCTGTAACCAGGGTGGTTAGGGTCATAAGCTTGTCCATAGGGGTAACCATGCATGTATGGCATGTATCCTTGGTGCTGTGCTAGTGGCGACGCAAACTGCAAGTGGGCATTTGTGCGAGAGTCTTTGCTCAAGGTCCGATGTTCCTCAGAATTCATTCTGGGGTCGTTAATTTCCTTGTTGTCCTCCTTGGGCCCGCTTTGAGAGTCCTTGGGCCGGCACCTTTCCTCTTTTGTTTTCCTCTCACGTTCCCGTTCTCTGTCTCGTTCGTCTTTCCACCGCGGTTGTTGTTGCTGGTGTTCACCTTCTGCTTGAGCCTTCTGGCTCTCAGGGTACTGCTGGTTGTTAGAGAAAGTAAATAGATGATCATGAAGACAAAAAGTGTTTATCCAACATATAAACACGTCTAGCGTAAAAAAATATGTTTTTCAAATTCCATCAAGGTGTATATACACAAAACTAAAAAAAGACACCTGGAAATATATCCATTTCCGCCTACATACATTCATTCAAACACAAGATTACACAAAATACCATGGAAAATTAGTGCAGAAAAATAGGTGGCTATGCATCATATCTGTTATTCCCAAACTATCTGTCAGGAATATAAATACCATCATTTGTCTGTACAGAAAATACAGTAATCTGTCGTTTTACATGCGAAGTAGAAACATTTGTTTATTTATTACTCAAGAACAAACATAATTTACACGCTCAAGTATTTGTTTGACAAAAGTACTGTAAATTATTAACTTTTTATCAAAACACATTCTTCTGTACTGTTAAATTATAATTTTCAAAATAATCTTGCATTTTAATGCACAACTTTATGGAATAAAGTCCACTTTAACTTGAGATGATACTTTGCTGCATTTACCTTCCACTTCTGTCCTGAAGAAACCAAACATTTTTGAAAAAGCACCAGGGAGCCACTAGGGTATGCCAATGACACGCATTTGGCTCCAAAGCAAGTTTAGCGGGTCGAGAAGTCAAACTTCGTAAGCGATAGGAAGCATATTCCGTCAGTTTAGCCGATCAGAATGCAGAACACAGTGCTCGATGAAAATTCGCCAAGTAGCATGATCGCGAACGTAAACGTTATACAGCAAGGGATAACTGTCGTACACATTATGCAATTGTACATTTCTCTTAACACGTTTAACTTGAAAGCATTTACTTTTATAGAAGAAGCCATTACAATTTATTTTCATTTGCAATTCCCCCCAAACAGAGGTCTCAACACCATGCTAGATAAGGCCCGTTCTCTTCTGACAGTCTTAAAATGTATTTACCTGTCTGTACCACACAGCCTCGGTACCAGCCTGTGCTCTTTGATCGAGCGCTTGCTTGCCTGCATCCTCTTTGCCATGGTGCCCCCCTTCAGTCAGCTTCATCTTCAGACCTTCAGCATGTTGGGTCTTGTTGTCCTCCACCTTAATGCTTCCCAAAGACTTGGACGAAACCTCAGAAGGCGAGTCCCTGGATTTACTGCTAGGCAGCGGAGTTTTTCCAAGCTCCGACTGACTTTGCGCTTTGGAAAGGTTTAGCTGCATCGGGTTCTTTTGTTTCCAGTCCTCTTTAATAGAGGCGTCTCTTTCTTTCATAGCTAGGTCCGCTTTTTTTTCAGCAGCACGGTGCTGTTCAGCCATTTGTCGCTGGCGTTCCTCAAACTGCTGTCGATAGGCTGGGTTGGTATTCATTAAATGGTTATGGTACGCCTGATCTGAGTGATAGGCATATGGCGGTACATAGGCATACTGATTGTAATAAAGTGGCTGCATATACATGTTGGATCGCTGTTGAATGACAGAGGGTTGCTGTTGCTGCTGTTGACCAGGAGCAATGTCTGGTTTGCGATCCTCGTGAACCTCGACCTTGACCTTCTCCTCAACCTGATCCTGGTCTTCCTCCTTTTTGATTTTAACTTGACCTTCTGTCACCGGGTTTCCTGGGTTTGGTCCACCGGGACTGGGGTTCACATAATTGGGTGAGTAGTACGTCTCATAGCCTGTATAGTATGGAGACTCTTTGTTGGGTCCCGGATTAGGAAAAAGGGCTTTTTTGACACTTTCTCTGAGTGCCTGATCTTCAGTCCTGTTTTTAACATTCTCTAGTTTGCCTTCAGCATCCTCACCAGCATCTGAGATGTCTGAATACGCAGGGCTGTGAGTTTTCACAGACGAGTTGTCAGCACCATTTTGGTTCATGTGCAAAGGTGTTAGAGGCTGAGGCATCCCGCTCCCGTCTATTCGACTGGCCACTCCAATGGAAGGGCTTGGGGCATTATCCGTAAAACTGTATATCTTGTCTGCCTCCGCCTTGATGCTAGCCAGTCGACTCTGGTGAGGGTCTGATGATCCATTAAGAAGCCCGTCAGTCTTATTTCCTTGTTCCGGTACTTCAGCATACGCCGGCTTTCCTTCCTCCGGCTTTCCACCCTTTCCCATTGACTTAGGGCTGTCGGATTCTTTACCACCATCCTTTTTCTTTTTATCTTTCTTTTTCTTGTCTTTGGAGCTACTTGGTGGAGGATCTACAACAACAGGGGTTTTTGACTGTGTGCCTTTCATTTGAGGACTTTTAGGGATTCCCTGCAAAATGGGGGTAAGCCCTGGTGAGGAATTAGGGTTTCCAGCAGGAAAAGCGTACATTTGTTGTGGAACTGGAGGGCCAGTAGCAACAGTCCTTGGTGACTTGGCATTTTTTGAACCCGTTTTATCGGCCTTGGCGCTCCCCTTTTTCGACTTGTCAGAACATCTTTTTTCATTGATGCCATCATTACTGGCTTCATCAGAAAGACAAGCCCCGTCGTCGCAGCCTTCCATTGGGGTAGTTACTTCTGGTTCAGTTTCAGCGGTTTTCTTTTTGTTCTGCTTAGAGCAAAACTTTCCTGGCGATGGGGAAGTACTATGAGCATCAAAGTTCTTTCCTTTTGGTGTGACCGACCGCGCTGGAGAAAAAGATCCCTTGTGTGAGATAGATGCGCCATTACAATTCTCAGGTTCAGGGTGAAGTGTCGAGTCCTCTCCATATTCACTGTCGACGTCCAATTCGAGCTTCACGTCGTCGTCAGTGTGGGCACGGGCTTGGTGGTATTTGAGACCGTTAATGTGCTTGTACCTCTTGTTGCAGTTGGGATGAGGACAATCAATGAGAACAGGTGAGGCACACGTCCGATCAAGGGGGGGTGGAAGTGGTTCAGTCTTGATGGAGGGAATGAGAGAGACTGTTAATGCAACCCCTCCACTATTAGAATTTGTCCGCATGCGCTTGTTGCCTTTAGTGTCTTCTGAGCTGGAATTGGGCTCCATGTCTGAAGTAGGCTTGGCCTTACGTTTTCCAGCTGAGGAAGGGCTTGCCTTAATATCCTCAGTGTTGCTATTGGGGGGAGTGCGGCGCTCCGATGGCGTCTGGCTGCCCCTGCGACCTTTGCTGTTAGAAGCAGCACGTGTCTTGTTATTGGTCGCGCCTTTGTTGTCTGATGAGTTGCTGTTCTCGTTGATCGGAGTGTTGCTGTTTGGTCTCATCCGTTTACCCCTGCCACGGCCATTCCTCATTTCCAGGTCACTTGTAGGGGACTCACAAAACCTGCAACCAAATGGATGATTCAATTACTGGGAAAGGCAAAATAGCCAAATCTATATAACAATTAAGCGATTGATATATGTCACAGCAGTAAATGTCAAATATATTGCAGCTGATCAGTGTTTGGAACAAAGGACACAATTCATGGGGCATAGTTCTCCAAAACACAATAAAAATGTGACAGAAAAAAAGGCTAGATAGGTAAACAGAGTGAAATATTTTGAAGTGATGGGACATTGTGTTATTTCTGAGATTGTGGTGTTTCTAGGAATGTTTAAGTGAGAAATTAAAAACTGTATCCAAGTTGAAAACACATGATTATTATCTGTCGGTTGACTGTGTAATAATACCAAGTCATAATAGCCAGGCTTTTGTCAACACCCTTCCAGGTTAAGTTGAAGGTCGGAAAATATATTGTCTGCGATGCACAACTCGAGTCAGGAAATGCCATCAAGTGAACAATAACTTTATTAACTACATTGGCTATATACCCTACTACCAACAGCAACTAAATTAGGTCAACATGTGGAGGATGGGCACTAAAGGCCATTTCTTTTTCCCTTTTTATCTATGAGGACATTGTCGATAATTTCCACAGAAATGTGAAAATTTGTTTTTTTTTCCAGACAATTTTCTACTGTGGGTATCTTTGGTTTTGCATTGAATCAACCATAACTACAAACTAAAGGAAAATGGACACTTATAAGTTACGAGCATAACCTTTCTTGGATGCAGCAGAATAGTATTCTTAACAATATTTTTTATATATTTTTTTAAAACACACCATTTATAAATGATTAACATTATGCCACTGAAAGTAAGCTTCTATTGAGTTATGCACAGGGATGCGTATATTATAAAAAAAGAAAAAGGTTGTGCACATCAAACCCTTTAATAAATTTAAATAAAGAGAATAAAAAGTAAGACATTTCTTACCGAGGTGGAGCCCAGTCATGCCGTGTACAATCTAGAAGTGTGCCCACGTACGTCTTGTTTCGCCAGGTAACATTCACCACCAACATACCTGGAAGAGAAAATACATTTTAAGAATAAATATTACATCAGCAAATTACAATACACATAAGTATGAAAATGTGTTTAAATCAATGTATGGATCTTCTACCAGGAGGTTTCAAAGAGGTTTTCCAGAGCCTTTTTGTAATAGTGTAATGGTTTGGGGACTGATTTATGACTAAATCTTCCAAATTACTTGACAGGAGGTCCCTTAAGGGATGATCACACTCGGGTTACAAGGGAAAACACACTCAGCATATTTCCCATTCAAATAAACCATCTTGCAGTCCAGGCTATTCCCCTGGAGTGCAATTATTTATCATTTTTGACATTCCACTATCGTACCTTATTGAAAGAAATATGATTTCTTTCTGGATTACTTTTTGAACCTAGATAATCTCTTGGGTTTATTAAATGTGGTGTGAACAGTTTAATCTAGATGGAAGTGTCTAAGTGAGCAGGAAAAGCATAGTGACTTCATTGGTATTACAGCAATCTGCCACTTCTGTGCCGTCATTTGACACAAGTGAATTTGTTAACACTCCGATTGAGTGACACAATCTGGCCTATTTAGAGTCGGCTCTCTGCCCTTGCATTTCAAATTTAATTTTGGTTCTGCTAGATCAGACTTAACATGTGTTCTTTTGGATGTAGAAGCGTGTTATTTTTATCTGGCACCAGTTTTCAAATTTACAAAACATTATAATCACATATAGGAATTTTACACAGACGTTACAAACCAATGCAGGCCTCAAGTCTGCACTTATTTAAATCGGCGTCATACGACAAGCCGCCTCGGATGTTGAAGGGCAACCACGTAGGCTAAACAACATTGGCATGCATCACCATTCCAATTCACTTTGCTGTGACAGTGACCTCAGCAACTTCAGCAATGCGGAGAAACGAAGGGCTGCAGTGAGTTAACTCATCTAATGGCACAGGAATGCTGGCTGGCCGCTTTCATTCCTATGAGCATTTTACTAGCTGAGGAAAACTCTCTTGCTCACCTCATTTTCCCTCTCTCCTTCATAATCACTTCTTTTCAATCGTATAACCATTCTCCACCCACAATATTTTCCCCTCCAAGACAGTTTATCCCGATGACTTATTCTCTCCTGTCGCTGGTTTATATAAGTGAAACACATATGTGTAAGTCTAGGGATTTCATTATACTGATACAGGTATATATTTTTTCCACAAAGAGCTAAATACATACGTCAATATTAATATTGTCTGTACTTAAGAAGTACATACATCCAAAAAATCACATGTATCCACTTTAGCACTTGAAAAGATCCCGGGCCTTTTCCCAAATGCCTTCAACAGCTGGCCAGAATCCCTAAATGCTTTGGCAGCTGACTGAGGTAGGATGTAACTGAAGGAAAGATAAATGAATGACTGCAAGAGCTAAAACCTCTTTTTATTACTCATGGTTTTGATTGCGGCATTTTTGTAACAGAGGGTATTATTTTGGACAGTTTTAAAGAAATACCTTCTGGGTATGAATATCATAAGACTAAAGAAAATGAATGAGTATTACATTTATAAATGTAATGAGGGGATTCATGAAAATGCAGCAAATAGATAAAAGCTATTTCTGTAAAGTAGAACACAATGATCCATTACCTTCCTACAGAGTCCATACACCTTTTTTTGTGGCCAAATCGCTTTTAACAACTTTCAAGCCAATCTTTCAATTTCTCCAGCACCATTGAAATAAATCTGATGTGTATATCTGCAATTGACAATCTTGTGTGCGCATTTATGAAGTCATATGATTTCTGGATATTGGGTCAGCCGCAAATACAGTATGTCATAAAAGTGAGTACACCCCTCACATATCTGCAGAGATTTCATCATTATGTTCAGTTGAACAACATTAAAGAAACATCGCTTTGACACAATGAAAGTTAGTCTATGTAAACCTTCTATAGCAGTGTTAATTTATTTTCCCCCTAAAAAAAACTCAAAATATAGCCATTTGTAGCTATACCCTTGGTAACCAAAGTGAGTAAACCCTAAAGTTAAAGTTCAATATTTTTTGTGGCCAATATTATTTTGCAGTATCCCTATAATCATCCTGGCCATAGATTTGTCACTGGAATGCTCTTCCACTCTTCCATGACGAAATGACAGAGCTGGGGCATATTTGATATCTCGTTCTTCTCCACCTTTTGCCTGAGGATGCACCAAAGATGTTCTATTGGGTTTAGATCGGGAGACATACTTGGCCAGTCCATACCCTTAGCCCCTTTAGAAAAGCCTTGGTCATCTTAGAGGTGTATTTGGGATCATTGCCGGGCTGGAAAATTGCCGGGGAGATCATTCTCTGCTCACAGTACATGCTTGAGTTCATGTATTCCTCACTGAAACAGAACTCCCCAACTCCAGCTGCACTCTTGCAGCCCCAAACCATGACATTCCCAACACCATGCTTGACTTTAGGCACGACACAAACATGTTTGTACTCCTCACCTGGTTGTCACCACTCATGTTTCACACCATCAGTGCCAAATAAATTAATCTTGGTCTCATCAGACCAGAGGATATCGTTCCAGTAAGCCATGGCCTTTGTTTGCATACTTCTTTTTGTTTTGTAAAAGCCATGTTTCTTCTGTGGTAAATGGCTTGCATTCATATGGCGCTGTTCAAGTCACTGAAGACATCCCAAAGCGCTCTAAAATGTGCTTCACACTCACCGATTGACAAGCACACTCACACACCGATAGCAGTGCCAGCAGTGCAAGATTCCTACCTGCTTATCGCGGGCATTAGGCATTCAGTGTCTTGACCAAGGAGACTTGGACATTTAACTCGGAGGAGCCGATGTTGTGCCGAGAAACTGTCGGTAATGTTCTATTAAACATTATAATGAAATCTCTGCAGAAATGGGAAAGGGTTGTACCAGCACTTCACTCAAGATTCAAGCACCTTTTTAATCCTTGAAAACACAACATGAAAATTCAAGCATCTTCAAAAATGCAAGCACCCGTACTATCCCTGTCCCTTTGAGCCCTACAAGATTTTTGAGCAACACTTCAGACCCAAATACATCATAACTAACTTGGCAGACACCCCTGCAAGGACAAACCAGCTGAGCTCTAATTGAATATGGATGGACTTTTTGATTGGTTACAAGCACACACAAACTGCAAATGTAACACTTAAATGGGTTTTCCAGAACACACATGCACAGATGAAGTACAGTAATTAGCATTTTTTTCAGGTTCAAAATTCGACTCGGCTGCAGATTAGAAATCTTTCTGGGCATTTCAGTGTTCTTCTACACAACTGAACCATGTATTTAATGTCTTAAGGCTCCTTTAAAATTGGCAAAAAAATCCCAATTCAAGACGTACTTAGAGTAAATTGAATGCTGTTCTTCAACCGTTTGGAGAATATGGACGGTTTTGGTCTCTTTTGAAAGGCAACACGCTGAGGTTTTGTCCTAAACTGAAATAAAAACTGCAAGTGCTACTAACATTGAGCAATCGGAATTGGAACAGATAGAAATCAAAGGTTGTCATTCGCGCCTGTTTTTTTTTTTTTTGGTAATCAAATGCCTCAGATGAATGTAGCATGGGCATCTTATCTGGAAAACAGGTGAGACAATAGCTTGAAGCCTTATCTGGCAACTTGTCAAATTTAATCACAATCTGAAAATATAAACATTGTATTTTACAAATTTTTCGAACGGTAGGTCTAGGCGTTTCAAAAAGGGGCTATTTGGAGAAGACAAATTTACAGCTATAAAAATTCTGCATGTGTGAATTTTACTTTAGGCAATTTGATAGACATTAAAATAAATCACGACTGGTTTCGAGCACGTTTTTTGGCGGGCCTAATGTGAATACAAAATATATGCGTGTTGGTTCTTTTCAGATATCGTTGGTTAACCAATGAGTCAATCATCATTTGATTTAGTTACAAATGGTTCAAAATATTCAAAACCGAAGTAGGCCATGATGTTGTTTTCAATACAGGACCTCTTAGGTTGTAACAGGCTAAGGACCGTAAAAAACAAAAACCGTGCAATTGGCAGAGAAATGTCAATCATAAGGTCAGAGGCTAATGGCCGTATTGGAAATTGCCTGACGAGTCTTAATTTTTTAAGGGGAGTTTTGGAGCAAAACGAACAGATTACAACAAGGAAGATCAATCGATGCAGGAATGCCTTTAGGCCGATTTTATTTTGTATCCGTCTCGATTATCGTATGATTTGGAGTAAATATTTTAGACAGAAGGATTTACTGGACGGTGCTGGATGTAATGACCCTAAATTTGCAGGGAATTGTATAATCAGCTGACTACAAGAGCACTTTTTGGGTGAGATATGCCGGCTTTATAGTTTTCGGGTATCTGGTTTCAGACTGATCTTGATGTTTCTGTAATGAGTTTAATTTAAAGTGGTCTTCAGATCTTGTATGCCAAGAGTTTAAGCCTTCAAATGATATGTAGCATGACATATTTCAGTGACTGGTGACATTGTGAAGACACGACCTTGCTTAACAGTCTGACTGCATACAGTAAAGACTGGTGTTTATTTCTGTGTGTGATATATATAATGCTATGATTGTAACTGTTTAACATTGTAAGTCATTTACTCGTTATTAAACAATAAAATGCACCGCTTTTGTCACTAATATCAAGCAAGAAATGGTAAGGCCACCTTGTGGTTGAAGAATTGCCCCGGCACATATTTATGCTTTACTGTTTATTTCCAGCCCACTTACACTGAATTGCATTTAGAAGACGCAGAATAACTTTTTGTTGTCAAGATTTAAGGATACCCTACAGTGTTTGATACTGTAAAGGCAATTTTCCTTGTAATCTAGTATTAAAAAATGTTTTTAAAAATTAATATTAAGATAATGCTAAATATGTGGTACAATCAAGAGTTAACAATGGAATTCATGTGATTCGATTTAAAATAATTGTTAACATAATTTCATGTAACTGCGTAAAAAGACCCGATAAAGTTCAGGAATAAAATCAATACGAATACCGGACGATATTTTCCAGAGCTGTTGTGCACCCTCCTACTTGCCCCTGCACAACAATCCATGCATGAAAATCTTGAACATGAAAAGGTTCCAGTTTTATTTCATGTCTTCCGAGCCTCGTCTGTGTCTCTCATAAACTTTAGCCCTCCATGCATAAATTAAAAATCTTAATGCCCCTCCAGTCTGAACAGTTAGTTTCACGTCTGATGCCCAAGCCGTAACAGGTGCACTTGTACTGTTTTTCCAACGTGACGGTAGCACCAACCGACAGGTAACTGTCCCTGCCCTTTTAGAGCTAATAACTTGAGCCTGACCCTGGACTCAACCAGACTTCTCTTGCACTGAAATGTATTATTATCCACCTGTCATTGTTCTTTCTCTTTTCTCAGCCTCCTTCTATCTGTGCTGCACAATTTAAGGACGTACTACTGTTGGGGTTTATGGTCCAATTTTCAACCTTTCAAAATGACGGAGCGCCTTAACATTTTCCACCA
Source organism: Urocampus carinirostris (assembly GCF_059441175.1). NCBI lineage: Eukaryota > Metazoa > Chordata > Actinopteri > Syngnathiformes > Syngnathidae > Urocampus > Urocampus carinirostris. The sequence continues at coordinate 10,166,684 of NC_142352.1, forward strand.
CTGCTATAGGCTCACCATAAGGAGTATACCGCTCTTGTGACTATTTATTGTTTCAATACATGAAACAATAAACTAAATATAGAAAGTGGAATGTATAAAAACCATTCCCCAAACATTCATTTTATTTTTTAAAATGTGATAAGAAAAAAAGGGTTTTGAAAGATTTAGAGATTTAAAACTGTCCCACTTTATAACACCCTCATTCACTAAGGACAGTAGAGTGAAGTCTGCTTTAATGAGAGGAATTAGCCAGTCATTCTTACCACTCATTTCTATTTAGTGCTGTTGAAAAAGACAAGGCAGCCTCAGGAAGGCCCCCCAAAACTACTGCTCACTTGTATAGAATTACCTGGAAAGGAGGTTAATAGGAGAGGAATATTTGACGTCAAGAGTATTTTGGGAAGCCACACAAGTGAATGTTCTTTCCTGTTGCAACCTCTCCTCTGTTGAGACACGTCCCACGACGTAGCTTTGGGGACAAACTCCGAGTCCCTGTTTTTTTAACTTTTAAGCGGGCATGAATTTAATCACTGACATTATGCTCTTCCCACAATCCGTTATGATTCAGTAAGATTAGATTTTTGTTTGTTTGTCCAAAAAATATTCAATCGCAGATGTTTGCAGATTGATTTAATATCTCCTTGAAATAGGGGGGATATACACAGTTTCATTTAAATGATGGTTGAAAACATTAATAATACCAGTAGTTGTCAGAGATATGTAAATACAGCTGTTGTGCTGCTACTAAAATTCTCACTATGTTTGATCAAACAGTTTAAATAAAACAGGGATGTCTGTTTTCCAAAGGTATAAACCTCTGTTGATAGTAAACAAAACTGAGAACTTGACATTTCATGAAATTCAGGGGGAAAAAATAAACGTTCAATCATTAAATACCCAAAATGCAAAAAAGCACTATGTTAAAATATTGTATCTTAAAGGTGCCTATTAAATCCCCAATGTGAAATTGTAATAACTGTACATGAGCCTACTTTGATACTAATAAATACATCTGTTTTCCCAAAAAGTTGAGGATGAATTAATTTAGAAAATAATTAACTGAGTTTACTTAACCTTCATGCGACATTGTCTATATTTATTCTCGCTTTAAATTGAAAAAAAAGCATTACAAAACAGCATGGGGAGTCTATCATGTCCTGAATTTCAAAATGTCACCTGTTGACTGTTCTAAGGCATTGCAGAAATGAGATTAGTGTATACTCTTGATACTGCAACATAAAAGAATCGACACATATTGTAGCATAGACACCTGTTATAAATAAAATTGTGAAGTGCAAATATGCATTTACCGCAATTACACAACCAATTTCTTTATTTACGCTTGTACAGATAAAAACATGCCGATTTTTTGTGTTGAGAGCACTTACACCCCTTTGCCATTAGGTAGAGCCAAAGGATCATACAATAATTTAGCCTTTTTTAAGTCGGCTCCAAAACTATGTATGCTTGTATAATGGTTTGGATTTTAGTAGGGTTTGGCGAAGACCTTCAGACATACTGTAACTGGCAAAGTTCACATGTTTTTTTGCCCAATTATAATCCTAAAAACTATACATTTACATAGCTCTGATGCCAATGAACATTTTGAGTCGTTCCATTTAGAAATCACACTTAGAATACTTTTACATATTCTGTAAAATTTGTGTGATTCGTTATGTATAAAAATGCTCCCCTACGTACAAAAATTTGAGTTACGAACAACGGTAAATACGAACATTTTTTTAGGATGTCGAAAAATATCCGGACATTACTGTAAGTCAGATTTTGTATTGTGTGCAACTTTATCCGAGTAGAGGAAAGTGCTGTAGTGCTTCTTTCCACCAAGTGGCGCTGTGATAGGTCACCCAGCATCCACCCCGAAGAAGAAACCTGGCTTCTACTTCCTGGTTTATGTGTATACACAGTGCACTGTATCTCTAGCATGCTAAGAACTTCGACGTTTTTATTGTTTAATATCTCGTGCTGGGTCGTGCATCCATTCGACATGGTTGGTGTAAAGCCTAAAGACGAAGGGGGACCTTTTATTTTAAATGACAGTGGAATATGGAAGCTTGATGCCGTTGAGAAAATGGTTGAGTCGCTTTTTTTGTCCATCCACTTTTTACCACGGGGCAGGTGGGGGGAGTCGCCTAAATTTTCTAAAAGTAAGTTAAACTTATTTTATTTATCTTTATAGTCAAGACATGTTTATTTGTGACGCCCTTAATCACAAGGAGTCTCAAAGGGCTTCACATACGACAGAATGTAAACGCCTAATGTGTAACTTTGTTTTTCAGTAATATGATTTATCATTCATCCTGCTTTGTAACGTTATAGAGCATATTATTTTATTAAGCGTTTAGTTTTCAGTTTCTGAAAAATACAGGTGACTTATACAAGCCTTAAACATACTTATATAAACCCTAAACATACATTCCATACAAAATATAGCACTGGCGCAACTTACTAACAAATTCAACTTATGAACCATCGTTCAGAACCCATCTCGTTCATAAGTAGGGCAGCGTCTGTATTTATTGCTACCACAAGGGTTAACACAGCATACATGGGACCAGTTGACAGCAAGTGTTTTACCCTAATAAATATAATTTGCATTGGTACTTAAAACATAGAAACACGTACTACAGAAAACATTGCTCGCAGTCAATCTGGAATCAATTACATGTGGCTAAGGGATAAAAAAAACGTGTAAGGTTTTCTTTTTAAGCCTACATCTTTTACAGGAACTCCATCTGGGCCCCATCTGAAATGTTTTCATGCTAGAGTCTGGCTGATAGGATGTAAAATGTGAAGTTGCACTCCCTGACAGGAATGACAGCCTGTAAGAAGGTCAGTTTTTCTCATCCCAGAAGAAGGGAGCATTAGTATGCTTTTCAGTTTTCACTTCTGGAATATTATCAACCACATGCAGCTGTTGATCAGACAAACAACTCCATCAGAATCAATTTACTTTTTGTGTTAGTGCACTAAAAATAGCCACCTAACATACCATGCATGCCAAGGATGTTGTCAAATGCTGGATGTAATAGCTTACAAACCTTCTTTCTTGAAAAAAAAAATGTAAACGAGGCATGAGTTTCTGTTTGTTTTGTTTGTTTGTTAAATGTCACCTGGGAAAGTCCACAATGATTCTGTTTCAAGAAACCCTCTGGTGTTTTCTTTTGACGAGATGGTGGTAAGATTAAGAGACTGTTCTGCCAAAGACACATTGCTCAAGCACTTGCTGACATGTATATAGCAAACATGATATCTTATGACAAACACTGGCAAGGACTACAATTCCTTCAGGGCTATGATTGATGTTTTCAAGGCTATTTACGCACTCGGAAAAAAAGAGTTGCCGGCCAATTTGAGTAAGAAGAAAGTCTCTGTGGGCCTCACTCTGGCAACTTCTTGTAACACAATACAAAGACGAAATTTATAGCTCAAGTTTATCAAGACTGCAGATTTATCAAAATATGTTTAACAGTATTTTACAAAGACTTTTTTTTAAACAGTGTTAGAATTTTCCCTGAAAATTTACTACAATGTTTCTTTCATAGGGTTTGACAAAAACATTTGGCTGAAAATGCAGGAGCCAATCAATTGGCAAATCGGGGGAGTGGTATTATGGTGCAGGCTATCCAATTGGTAAAATATGAAAACATTTTGAAGCCCTCTGACACCAACGGTTTTAGACATACATTTTGTAATAAATTGTTAACAGACCATGATCTCTTGTCGCAGCAAAAAGTGAGGTCAATGACAGGCGATCTTCACATGAGCAATAAAACAGCAATTGTAAGTGTGATGAAGAGCCACATTTACACCACTTGATTCAGTTTAGCTCACAAGTCAACACTATACAATTTGGAACAGTAAATCCTGACCTGGCTTGTGTTTGCAGGAATGTTTGTGTCGGATGGTTCTAAACATGCATAGCGGCATAGCAACGTTTAATCTGGTAATGACTTCAATGAGAATGAAAATCCCAGAATGGCATAGTGCTGCACACTGACATGATCAGTCAGCATAACTATAAACTGCTTTGATTATCTACCTTATGTAATCTGCAGACTTTTTCATGTCAGATCTTCAAAGACTATAATCTTGCACTACTATGAGGATTATACAAACAAAAACATGCATAAAAGGGGAGTATATTTTAACCATGTTGGTACACTTTCAAACTAAAATGCAAAAAGCATAAGAGTACTTTTTTGAAAGGTGTATAACTTTTTTTTACGTTAAATATTTTTTTTTGTTCCAGTCACTAATTTCAATGCAGTACCGTAGCCAGTTTTCTTCTTGCTCAAAAAGTGTGCTGTATTGTGTCGCCTCGGGCGTTTACAAGTTGTGATCGTAATGTTGCTCACCAAAGTCTTTGATCGACAAACTAGTTTTGCATAAGTGAAACTGTGGATAAGAAGATGACCTTAGAGAACATGAATCTGGGCAATAGCCTGTTCTGAATAAAAATTTTCGCTGCACTTGATCATACTTATTCTTCTTGCCAAAAATGGTTAACAGATTTGAATGCACCAAAAGCAGTCTTTTGTAAATTTCCAAATTTTATATATCATGAATAAATTATTCTTAAAGCAGCACAAAGGCCACTTTAGTTTTCAATTAGGGATCTTGGAAATCGTAGGGGGGCTGCTTAACGAACAGCCTGCTGTGTGTGTGTGTCTGCATACATGTGGCTTTGAGGTAGGGGAATGAGGTGCACTGGCAGTGAGAGCAGGACTCTTTGGCCAAAGAGGCCCCTCTGTGTTCGTTCTAGCCTAGAGCTGGAGCTAGTGCATTCTGGGCTGTAATTCAAGAGCAATAAAGCTCTCCAGCACTTTAGAGATGACATTTGGAGGTATCAGCATGCTAAGCTTGGGAGGGGTTGGCCTATCGCTATGCTGACATGACCCTGGGAGCTGCCACAGCCTCCTCTGTGCTGAGGGGATTTGTGTCAGTACTGGGCCTCAAAATACCACGGCTATGACCCCCTACCCCCACAGCCTCCACTCTCCTGTCTACGCTTCATTTGCCACCAGACTGACTCAACTGCACATATTAGCTTTTCCTCTCCTCTTAATGACCCATTTTCCTCCATCACCCCAAAAAAGAGTGATCTAGTAATTTTGAGGCAGTAATCCACATAACTGGTGAAGATTTATAAACCACATTTTGTTGCATCAGTCCTGTTAAAGATAAATAAGCTGCTCTATCGTTGCTCAAATGACATGGGGGGATGTGTTCTGCGCTATCAACCAAGATTTCTTCCAGCAATGTCCAGAGGTCAAACTTCTATGATTGCACTGTGTTTGCTGCTTGTAAATCAATTTCTTTCTCTTGCACAGTTCCCTTGGAGTGACACTCAAAGTATCCAGGGCTGTCTGCTGTTCATTTTCTCAAAGGGCTGGAAGGCAGAGGTGATGAAGCAGCTGTTGGCTGGCATGCGAAATGCGATGCACACACACACGCACTACATGCTTAAACAGCTCTGTATGTGACTGCTCTTGCAGTGGTTTATGGGGTGGTTCAAAAACACTACTAATGGCCCTTACTATGTCAACATATTTTGAAGCATTTTTTCCAGAAACTCTCCTACTATGTTTCCTCATTTCCTGTATTCAGATACCACACAGTGTCACAAATCTAATTTCATTTATCTCTTTAACCACGTTTCCACCGAGCGTCCGTGTTTAGTTTGGGTCGCTATATTATAAAACGTGGATCAGGCTTGTGTTTCCATTGCACTGTTGGTTGGAATTTGACGAATGCATTAGTGAGCTCATAACAGATCAAAATGGACCACATAAGTGAATAATATTAATAAAATCAAAATATATATTTACATCCAACTTTGAGTAGTGCAAATGTTGCGGCTACAACATTAAAGTGTAAATTCCTTCTATTTTGTTTTCTAATGTTCTTTTCTAATCAACGCACACTTACATCCTTAGTAACACCACGTTTACATGCAGAAATAGGACACCAATATCAGTTACATTGGGGTACTGAACAGTCATAACAACCTTGGCAAAAACTTGGAAATGTTCTTATTTGGGTTTTTAAAAACCCAGTTTCTTAGATGTTAGCATTACCCTTTTCAAAGGGTGCAACAACTAACCAGTTTTTGAGTTTTTCCTTGCCCTCGTGTAGGTTTTAGATCAGGGGATGGTGTAATAATAGTCTGTAGTTTGCAATAGTCTGTGGTCTGTGCAGCCCTTTGAGACTCTTTGTGATTAAAGGCTAAACAAATAAACATAACTTGACTTCATCTGCAACCAAAGGCCCATTTCTACTTGTGGCACCGGCATCAGGGAACTCTCAGTCAATGATCAAATGGCCCTCGGCAAAGGGAGACGCAGGAGCGTAAATAAGCCTTAATCAAACTACCTCTTTCCCACTACATGGTCCAGTCCTCCTCGCCTCATCTCGCCCTGACCACAACACAGGTACAAATAACTTTTCTGTGTTGCCTTTTCTATTACAAGGTCATACCACAACATGCATGGGTGACATACCTCAGTCGTGGGAAAAATTGCGACCGACACTACATCAAATTGGCTTATTTTTCAACTTGTGTTAATTTATTATGATTATTACTCGTGGCATTATTATAATGGAAAGAGGATTAATGTTATATGTTTTACACTATTGATATTTATTCTATTAATAAATTATTCCGATAAACATTTTGTTTTGTAAATTGAAAGACATGTTTTCATCAGAATCCCCTTTGTTATCATTGTATTGCTACAACAAAATTACGGTTGCACGCTAGTTGGCAAAGATATACAATATTAAGACGAATAAACAAAGTAAAAAAGTACAATGTAAAACATTTAAAGATCAAATAAAATAAATATATGTATTCTGCAACAATTGTTTAGAACTAATAACTGTTTAGAACCAAAAGTCAATAAATATCTAAAAAAAAAATGACAGTACAAATAAAGAAAAAAAACGCTGAAGGGGACTTCCTCGTGAGCAGTCCCTTCTCAGGGTTTCATGATTTTCCTCATGCTGAAGTTTTTGAGTTTTTCCTTGCCCTCATGTGGGTTTTAGATCGGGATGGGGCACTAATAATAGTCTGTGCAGCCCCTTTGAGACTCCTTGTGATTAAAGGCTGTATAAATAAACACGACTCAGCACGGCGGCGCAGTGGTTAGCGCTTGTGCGGCACAGTTCATGTCATGGGAACCTGTCGTGGGTTCAAATCCACCTCCAGACTTCCTGTGCGGAGTTTGTATGTTCTCCCCGTGCTTGCGTGGGTTTCCTCCGGGCACTCCGATTTCCTCCCACATTCCAAAAACATGCATTTCAGGTGAATTGGCCGGTCCAAATTGTCCCTAGGTGTGAATGAGCGAGTGAGTTGTCTGTCCCCGTGTGCCCTGCGATTGGCTGGCAACCACTTCAGGGTGTCCCCTGCCCACTGCCCGATGATTGCTGGGATGGGCTCCAGCACCCCCGCGACCCTAATGAGGATAAGCGGTACGGCTAATGAGATGAGATGAGATGATTTGACTTCCAATTCTGCACAAAGGTGTGTGTCGCCATCCATCATTCCAGTTTGTCAATTGATTTTTGAGAGGAGTATGCTCAATAATGCCGGCTTGTGCTGTTGTTTACGTAGCCTAGCTAACTAGCCAACTCGGCAGGCTATCTTTTTATGAAAATCGTCTGTGATCGGCAAAATGAGCCACCTGTAGTCCAAAGTCGATGCAACTATATGATGTGTTGGCATCGCAGTACGCCAACAAAAGAAGGACAAAAATAAACAAAAACAAATGCCCGCCTGGAGAGCACAGAGCTGCTGCAGTAGTGTATGCGGCAATTCTTCTGCATTAGGGGACCCTATTGCTTCGAAGTTGTTTTGACCACCATTTTGTTCCGTCGGGCTCCTGATTGATTCGTTCATGGACTCCACCTCCCGAACTGACCACGGGGCAGATTTACTGGTAACCTTAACTCAAAAAAAATGTTTTTGGTTCAGGTAATGGATTGAGATGAAAATATTTTAGTTGAGCCAATTAATTAATATACTCCAAAGATTAAATGCATGCTCTGATCACCTGGATTATTAAGAGATCATTCTTATTTGATCGAATTGAATTTTCTTTATTGTCGTTGATATCAATTTTGTAAACATTGTGCACATAAGAGATTAGACATGGCACTCCATGCTAAACATTTGCTAGTCACAGTGCAATGTTTTCATTTTACTTTTGATCTCTTGCTGAGAATCCCTCAGTGTGTATAGATTATTTCCTTTCTTTTCGTGTGTGTATTAAAGTCTGGTGAAACTTGCCAACTATTAATGTCATGAGTGACAGACTATTATGCACTTTATGGATTGTACAAAGGTAAAAACAGGACTACGGTTGGTGTGATAACTCCCTTGTGTTACTGTTAACTTATGTAGATGTTATACAATAAAAACTGTAAACTCAAGTATTCAAACAGGTTGTCTTGGATGTTTCAGACATGCCACTCAGCAGACCAATCTAGAGCCTGTTTTAGCCAAAATAGCAGTTTAGAGAGAGCACATGCAAAGGACAGACCCTATCAAAGACAGGTCGACAAAAGGCGGGGGCAGTCACGTTGTGAAAAGCAAAGAATAAGAAAAGACAAATGCAGTGCTGGTATTGGCTCTGAGCCATGTTTGTGTCACTAACAGAAGTCGCCTTGAGTAACTCCCACCCTTGCCGCAGGCTCTTGCCTGACTCGCTTTCAGTTGAAATGAGGAACAGTTGTTGGGTGAATGGCAGGATATTTGGTAGCAGGAAAGTAAAAAGGAATTTTCGAAACATCTCTGGGCTGGATGATGATCAAGTCATAAAGGAGGTGGGCTACATTGAAAAAAAAAACATATTTGGTCTTCAGAAGGCAGTCAGAGAGTGCATTTAAGTTTTTATTATTTATTTTTTAGGAGGAGAATTAAAGTTCATTATTACAAATTTTCTTTGAATTTATTAATAGATTAAATAATCAGTTTATCACAAAGATAATTCATTTGAAAAAAAGATCTATTTTACAGTGAAAGTAGAATAAAAGCCAGATGCAATTCAAGTTTGTTTTCAGGAATGAGCATACGAGTTGGCTGTTGCCCATTTACTCCCAGTCCACAAATCATTCACACCAATTTAGCATTTCACTGACTGAAATACTTGAATAAGAATAAATTACTGAGTAAAATGTAACATAAGTTGTGTTTTTAAAGTGTCATATTTCTTCTTTCAAGACACACGACATTGAATGATTGAAATAAAAATCCCAATAACAGTGGGTTAACAACTGTAATGTAACAAAAAAAAAAAAGTTTATAAAAAACAATAATAATACTATCACACACATATAGAGTACCTCTACTTGATATGTCAAAACTTATATTCTGCAATCAAGTAGCACTCTACTGGACTTCATTATTTATTCAGATATCATTTTCCTCTGATGCTATTTCAACACTGTTTGGTATTCATTATTTATTAAAACTGATTCAAATGGTGGTAGAGTTCTTTTAAAATGACGTCAGCCCAATTATTTTAACTCTCTGTCCAATATTTTAGCATGCACCATGGTTGGAACGAATTGTTCACACTTGATCAAACAAAATACACTTCATCTTTTTATGGGAGCAAAGGCGCAAATGTGAGCGCATAATCAATACCAGACTGAAAAGAAGAACAACGAGCTATGCCCTCTCATCCAAGAATATGTGTCTGACCTCAGAAATGTTATCTTGAATGAATAAACCGATTTCCCACAGATAGATTCCAAGACCTCAATAAAACATTGTTTTTTTATGTCCTGCCTATTGAACCGCCTTTCAAATATGAAGATCCAAGCAATACAAGTTTGCCATAACAACTGATTTTGAATTTGCTTATCAGTGGAAGCGATGACATCATCTTTTTACACACTACATGAAGCAACCATAGTATGACAGCAACATAAAACTCCGCTGACTAGCTGGGCCAAACCAAACCGAGCAGGCCAATATTTGCAGAGGAAAAACACTTGATAGTTTATAGCTTGAGAGAATCTTAGGCTCGTTTTTCAGCTGAGTGGCTTGCACGTGAACAATCTGAAATGATCCAAGAAGAAAAAAAAACAGTTTCCAGCTGCACCATATATCCAAGTATGGGTCCTTTGATTTTTTTTTACTCATCAAAAATATGTTTGAATAAACTTAAAAAGCATAAGAAACAAAACAAAGAAAAGGCGCTTTGAATGTTCACGCACGATAACAATAAACATATTTGTACACCATGATACGGAAAAGCATTGCACTTACCATCTTCAGTTTCCTGCCACACGATGCCTTCCAGATTGACACTTGTTCCAGGTTCACAGGGTCCTAAGCACTCGGGTTCCGTGGATAGAGCCACGTCTGATGTATTCACCGCTACTGAACGTGTACGCACCATTATCTGTTCACATGGCGAGGCAATCTCACTGTTGCCTACTGCAGCTAAAAGATGAAGCGGGGGAGGTACTGGTGTTAAGACAGGAGATTCCATCTGCAAGGGAAAAAAAGACAGTGTTTAAAGCGACGAGACCCACCAGAGAATTCCGGAACATGTTGTCATAAACACAGAGATCATACAAAGAGATACTCAAAGGTAGATGGGAAAATTGTGCATGGATAACAATGGGTATGTTCCCTTAAATGTTTTCTTGTTATAAGGAGATAAGTCAACGAGAACATACGTTTTTTTTTCTTTACTATTTTTTAACAGTACACTGAAAGCCAGCAAAGAAAATTTGTGTGCCTTAGTAATGCAGATAAGCCCAATACGTCTTCACTGGCAAGTATAACCCATACTGCCCGTCATCTCACAGAATGAGTGCTCATTAAATCTTTCACTTAAAAAGCTAGTAGTGTTAAGGGCGCTGGGTGCACGGGGTCAAGAAGTGATTCCACCTGCTTCGACAATGTGACAGCAATGAAGAGACAGTCTGCCTACATGGGGAAGGAAAATGACAGGAAGGGAGGAGCAAGTCACCAGGGAGCAACCGATGGAGTGCACTGGTGCTCGACAAGAGCGTGGGTGGAGGAAAGTCAGCCAGGAAGACTACTGGTAATTTAACAACAAAGCAGCAAGGCAACAAATGCACCGATGCTGCTTGTTTGTCTGTCCGACAAAGTGTTTATTTCAATACCTCTTTAAACAGAAAGATGAGAAAAATCCCTACATACACAATACAAACTATCTATCTATCTATCTATCTATCTAACTATCTATCATCTACCCTGGTCATATCCCTTGAGAGGGGTGACCGACAACAAGACAAACACATACAAAAACAAAGAAAATAAAAAAGGGGAAAAGCAGTGAATAACACACACAAAAGTCTTTGGACCATGGCCAACCCAAATGCCCAAACAAGCTAAGCACCTCGGCAACCAAGTTGGTCCAGATGAAACGGGACACAGGAAAGCGGCCATGTCACTCGGGTCAGGGTGACACAAAAAACCCTCTTCTGTTCAACAGCAGGGCCGGACAGCTTTCACTGGTTTACCCCTGCTGCATCATACAGGTGCCCTGCCCATCCCTTAGAACACGTCTAAACATCCCACTATCCTTTTACAACACCTCTCCACTCATTTCTTCAGTTGTTGTTTGAAGATGACACAGCGCTTGAGGCTGATTCTGAGGAAACATTGAGAAAGTTGGTCATGGAGTTTGGAAGAGTGTGTGATAGGCATAAGTTACGTGTGAATGTTGGGAAGAGTAAGGTGATGAAGTGTTCACGTGATGGAGTGGGCATGGCGTTAGAAATAAGGTTGCATGGACAGGTGCTGGAAGTCGATACGACACATTATTAAAAACAACGCACTGCTAGCAGTGGGAATTGATCCATTCTTATCTGCAGTGCGCTTCTGAAGTAAACTAATTTGAATCGATTTGGGTATGCAATACTACCTATGTTAGTTTACTGAAAATGCTGTGTTTGGATGTCTCATAACCACGTCGTTTATTACTGTTGTTCCCCGATTGCAAAAATAAAAATAATAACAGCTAGGTGTCTTAGCAGAAGTTCGAACATACTCCAAACTCATTCTATGATGCACTCAAAAAGAAAGACGCTGGACATAAAGAACATACACGCAAACCTTTTCATATAATCAAACATTTTGAAATTTGAACATATAGTGTAACTTAAATCACTATTATTAGTATAACAATTAAGCACCGACTGTCAACAAATATTCAACAGTTGTTTTTCTTCAGAACATACACTCATAATCTTGAGGTCCAAAGTCTAATATTTTCGCACAAAATTTAAAAACAATTTTGCTACGCGAAAAGCTATTCTTTTATGAAGAGGTTTTAATGATGACCTTAAAATGTCCCTTATGCATGTCAATTTTAAAAATATATATTACACGTATTTTAGATAATCATACTAAAGAATATTATCATATCAATAATTTCTTTGGTTATTAAATAGGAAAAGTTCTCTTTTTATTTTTTTTTATTTGCTGTTATTTATTTATATCAGTTTAATAAAATTTTAGGGTTTTTTTGGATAGGAAAACCTCTCATTTTATTCACTTATGTTAGATTATTGTATTAATTATTTATTTATACAATATTATATATTACATATTTTATGTTTATTTAATTATTGTTACTTTGTTTTTTATTTATATATATTATTTTTTGTTGTTGTGGTTTAAATTAAATATGAAAAGATGAACTTTCCCAGTGCTGTGGAATGCTCTGCTCTCTGAGATTCGTTCTGCAACCTCAGGGGAACTGTTTAAATCTAAGCTTAACACACACATATATTCTATAGCTTATGAATGACCTCTGTTTCATGCTGCAATATCCGTTGCAGCCTGGTCATTCTGGACGAGGGACCACCTCATATGCGGTCCCTTCTCAAGGTTTTTTTTCATTTTCCTCATGCTTATGTTTTGAGTTTTTCCTTGCCCTCAAGTTGATTTTAGATCAGGGGATGGTGAATAATAGTCTGTAGTCTGTAATAGTCTGTAGCCTGTACAGCCCTTTGAGACGTCTTGTGATTCAGGGCTGTAAAAATAAACATATTTGACTAGCGGTACTACTAGGGGTTTAAAAAATAATTTCCTTCTTTTGTAACTTTGCTTTGTGAAGTAAAGCTCTGTTTTCTTCTTTTGATTTAGAGTTTGTCTTCCCTGCAAAGAAAAAAAGTAACAGGGGTTGGGACTGAAAAGTCTCGGCTTCAGCTACTCTCTTTGGGCAAATGTTTATGTATGTTGTATTGTTAAGCTGTTTTTTTGATACAGGTATTTTTTGTTCCCTTTTTTTAACAAGTGGTTGATGTTGTTTTTTTTACGTTTTGTGCTGTGCCTAAATAAACTTCATTTCAATCATTCACAAACTCATTTTTATAAAAAGATCAAACTTTATCAATAGTTTGGATACCGAACTTGTCGTTTGGACTTAAACCAATGATGATGTGCTGCTTTGTCATTTTGCTGTATGAATAGACTGTCCATCCATTATCTGCACCGCTTATCCTCAGTAGGGTTGCGGGGGTGCTGGAGCCAATCCCAGCCATCTCCGGGCAGTGGACACCCTGAACTGGTTGCTTGCCAGTGGCAGGGCACACAGGGACAGACAATTCACTCACTCATTCACACCTAGGGACAATTTTGACCGGCCAATTAACCTGCATGTTTTTGGAATGTGAGAGGAAACCGGAGTGCCTGGAAGAAACCCACGCAAGCACGGGGAGAACTTCCTGAGAACCTTCCTGTGCAAACTCCGCACAGGAAGGTTGGTAGCTGGATTTGAACCCATGATCTAAGAACTGTGCCGCACACGCACTAATCACCGCGCCTCCGTGCTGCCCTTGAACAGACTGTATGGAAACACATTAAATACTGGGGCCGGGACAAAGAAAAAAGTCGATCCATGCACATATATATCGTGATTTTATTTTGGGTGATTTTTTTAAATTGATGTTTCTCCCCCCTCGTTTTTTTGGGACGTCATATCTGGTACGTAAAACTGTGTGAAAGCAAACAGAAGCGGTGAGTAAGGAAAAACGAACAATGAGAACCAGACACAGACTAATGTGCATTATGTGAACATGATTTATGGTTAATTGTCCCAGAAGTGTATGATTTAGGTTGTTAGTTTTATAGGAATGAAAATATAATCCCCATCATCTATTATATTGAATTACAATACCTGGAGCATTACAATTATCGAGAGTCGTGATATAGTTCCAATCGGCAACTTAGATGGATACAATTGAATCAAGCACAGTGCCCCACTTCTAATAAATACAATTTTTTCTTTGTTATTTAAATTATTGAAAACTGTGTTTTAATCTTTTTCGGGGAAATATTTTGCAGATTTAGTAATGAATCCTTTCATAAATGTAATCGTATCCCCTGAATCGCAATTGTAATGGAATCGTGAGGTACTAAAAGATTGCCACAACGTTCCACTGCTGAACTGAACTTATCTTAAAACCTGATACTTCCATTAGTATAAATTTTCATTTAATGATCAATGTTCTCGCCAGGTTATTCCTTTCGGGGTTATAAGGCACTGGAATCTGTCACAATTGACTTTGGGCTAATGACATCCTGGACCAGAAGCCAGTATTTCACTGGGCAACAAGAAAAACAACCATCCTTTACCACATTTGCACTGGGAACTAAACCGCATTAATCCAAGTCAGCCTATGTACTGTTACGATGACCTTTGTTTGAAAATGGATTGCAATCTTGCACATACACACAAAAATAAATAGAAGTGGAAAAAGCAATGTCACTCTGACCAACTATGATGGGAACTAGTATTTTAATAAACTAATCTATAGTGACTAGTGACATTCCTCTCCAATGGCTTCTGAAAATAGTTGAATAGAAGAATGCTACCGGTTTTATGATTACAAATCTAAAAGAATGGTTGAATGGAAGAATGCTCCCCATTTTTATGATTACACAAAGGATGAAAATACAGGAAACAAAAAAAACACACCACCAGAATGTTTATTGAGAATGGGGTTGTTCTGACAATAACAACAGGCGCCATCTGTCAGTTCAACTAACACAAATAGAAAAAAACAACACAGCAAATATTTGTTCAAAAAACATAAATTATCTGCAAATTAATGGCAAATTGGTGTGTGTGTGTAGGCTGGAATAGCCAATTATCATTAGTATCTTAATCACTGTGCATCAATTCCTAGTGTAATGACTGTGTGCCGAGTTCTAAAGCAACCATTTTAGCCAAATTAATGTTGGGTGGCAGTGGAGCAAAGCGCAAAATAAAAACTTCCTTAATGTGATAGCATATACAGTGTTGCAAAATGCAAAGATAACTAGAATTACAACAAATTTCATCAAAGTTTTGTTGAGTCGCGCAACTCATGCGACACTCAGTTTGTTAAATATATGCAAATAAGAGTGCATTGAATTTCATTGTGACGTTGAGAGGAAATTCTTGTGGTACCACTTTGATCCACCAGAGGGTAACTTAAGACCATATTTTGATGCCAAAAAGAATGAGTGTAAAAGAATTCGAGGACTTCTTTCAGTGCAACCAATTAAACATGTGCAAAATGATAGAAAATGTTAAAAATGCACAAAATCCTCTTGATGCAAGGAAGTTCTCGCACTGAGCTCCGATGTTGCCTCTCTTTTTTTGCACTTTATTAAAAAAAAGTATTTCACATGTGTAAAGCATACAATTGTATGCATTTTTGTATATTAATAAGCTATTTGTCAAACATTTGGATTCTATATTGTTTTATATGTTAGAAAATATTTTTGTTTTGTGCACTATTTTTCTGTATGTTCAAAACATCAATACTTGAATAAAGTCAATTGAAAATAATTGTTTTTTTTAAAATGTGATTCACTAAGAAAAATAATCGACCGATTCATTGATTCTTAAAATACCATATTTTCACGACCACACCGCGCACATAAGTCTCAGATTTTCTTCCAACTGTGCAGGGCGCCCTAGCAGCGAACATAGCTGAGGATACACTGCAGAGCTTATGATGCACTCCAGAAAAATAAGAAGTCGGAATTATCACCCTTGTATTTTACTACATACAACCTCAAAGGTAAAAAAAAAAAGTGAAGTCGGGTTTCCAACCCACGACCAGAAAAATATCATTGGAATGACACTTGAAATGGGAGGTCCTGTTTGAAGTTTGGAAACTCACTAGACTTTCCACTTTTCTGCAGAATCAATGCTCAATTCAGATTTTAGGGGGAAATCCAATGTTTTTGTGAGATTGTTTACATTTCCAAATAAATACGAAATAAATACGTCATTGTTTGCGCAAGTACTCATGGATGCTAACGCCATAGCGTATGCAGCAATTTGAAGGTTGGGGTGCTAGGCTGAACAGCATTGTACCCCAGATATCAATTAAATCCAAAACCTGACTTTCCCTCCATTGAATGCTTTCTGTGTTTTCGTCCACCACGGTGTGTTGATTTCTACCCAACGCTGAAGAACATGGTAACCGAGCAGCCGCAAGACAATTAAATATTAATGAATTGATGGTTTACAAGTAGAGGAAGCTAGAAAACCAACTGACACGTTTGTATCACTCTTTAACTTTGTAATCAATCTTAAATAAACCACATCAAAACTCATTTTTGCTCCATCTGTATTTTTAAAAACACACTTGTATGCTTGTGTGTGTTGTCACAGCAGAGGACCCCTGCACTCTAGTGTGCAGTGCGCCCTGTGTATGTGTTAAATACGGAAAAAGAACAAGCCACAAATACTGTGCCTTTTAATAACACGGTGCACCCTATGGTCCTAAAAATACGGTAATCGTTGGCTGCAGCCCTAAAGAAAACAAAAGTAGTGGAAAGTGAACTCAAGTTTTAGTATCTCTTTAAACATTTAGTGGGTATCTCTTTTTGATTTGAGCCACTGGATAGATTGTCATGGTTTAATGCTCTCAACAAGATTTATTATGTTCTATTTTCAATATGAAGTGGCCATTAATCAAAATTTGCTCTCGCATTTTGTACACATATTTTACGGTATTCTAATAATCAACTGATTATCGTTACTGATATTTGACGGGTATCGGCACAATCCTAAGAAGATAGTTGAGCACAACACCAAGCAGCAGACAAGCCATATTTTTCTCTTCCTCTTCTGCCCTTTGACTTGGGCGCTACCCACCCTGCGCCTTCTCTGATTGGAAAAGCCACTGGAGGCGGAGCCACTGAAGCAGGAAGCCCACTCAGCACTGTGCACAGTCACAGACTGGAGCAAAACTTAGGGCTGTCGGTAATATTTTTCATATTTACGAATCCTTTTCACATAACACATTTTCACTTTTCTTATGCCAATTAAGCTTAAACAGATGTTTATCGGCTCCAAATATCAGTTATCGGCCTCTTATCAATTGTAAAAATCGGTATCGGCTGTAAAAAAGCCATATGGATTGACCCTTAGTATTTTCGATCCTTACAAATGGTTAGATAACGATAACTTATTAAAATGCAAATTATATATATATATATATATATATATATATATATATATATATATATATATATATACACACACATACACCACTATGTATCCTACTATGTCTAAAAGATTTGAGTTGTTCATCTTACAGACACTGAAAACTGATTACCTCCAAATCCGTTATCTCCCAAATGTGCTGACATTAGTAAGTTGCCCCATGATGAGTGCTATTATCCACATTAGGTACAAGGAATGGGGGCTGGAGTAGTGCTGGATAATGACTCTATGCTCACACCCACATTTTTTGTATGTTTCTTTGTCAGTGGAGTATGAAAATGGTGAAAGTAAGAAAAAGCCTGCTTTCACTATAGTAAAAGCGCTAACCAATACTCCATGTTTGCCTATTTATTCTAAGAGTCTTTAAAAAAATTCTCTTCAAAGTCTTTATACCATGTTTTACCCTGAAGTGCCATGTCTAAACACATTGCATACGATGTCCACAACGTTTTTAAACAATACCAACAAAGACAATTCTATTTTATTCTAAAAATGATGGGGGGAAAAAAGAGTTTATTTAAGCCCATTTATGAAATACACACACTAGCACACCCATCCTGAATCAGCTAAGACTGCAATCATGACTTTAGGCCAGGAGATTGAAGCAGACAGTGACAAAATTCCAGATTTCGTATAGCTCCTCTATAAAGGGTTGTTAGGTTCACAACAGCAGAGATCTGTAAAGCTGTGGAGAAAAACATAAAGAGTATCCAACATGTTGTCCTGCGGAACACTCTGTACTATGATCTCTTTAGGCCAAGTGATGGATCATGCATGCCAACTGATTTAATCCAGGCCGCGAGATGATGCTGAGAGAAGCATGAGAAAAAAATGAGCCGCCTTTCATCATATAATGACTGCCACCCTGTTGTTATTTAATTTAAAATAGAAGTTGCTGTTTAAATAAACACGTTTGCAGACACTAGGGCTGCACAATTTTGTGATTTTTCAGACCAGCATTGCAATTTTCTGCGCTAGTTTTTATTTTTGAGTAAAGAAAACGGCGCCCTCTTCAGAGGATCGTTGTTTGGGTTGCTCAAACAGTGGCTGCATGGCAAATCATGCTGCTTGCAAACCTTGCCTTGCGCCTTTATTGGGTCATACCATTAAAATTTGCCTCTGATTGGCCTGCGCCTTCAAAAAACGGATTGTGACAATTCTGGTTGGACAAACACTCTCTCACAAAAATAACAAAGGAGGAGCAAAAAACACAAACATGGAACTATAAATCCTTGCAAAGAAAATCGCAGTGTCTTGCAAATAGACAACTGCACTACGTCACATCGCAAGATCGATTTGATTTTAGTGAATCGTGCTGCACTAGCGCCAACCTGGATTTCCTAATGTCCCTTAGTGTAACTCCATAAAAACCACACTTTACATACACTCATGGCAAACATTTAAGTCGTGTTTATTTGTATAGCCCTTAATCACAAGAAGTCCCAAAGGGCTGTACAGACTACAGACTATTATAACATCATCCCCTGATCTAAAACCATTTAATTACTGTAAATGCAATTTAAAAAAAACACAACAAAATTTAAATATATTTTGGACATTGTGGGTTTGCGATTAGGTGTATTTTTAGAACGGGCCCGCGGGCACTGCATATGGTCGCCGCGGGCATCGGGTTGGTGAAAGCTGCTCTTAAGTTAAAAAAAAAACGAGAAATTACTGTAATAGAAACCAATTGAAGATAAAATAAAATGACTCATCATAAATTGGAAAAAATGTTTGCTCAGCCTAGAGATGTCTTAAAGGGAAATACGGGGAGCAATTCCATAGAATTTGACCAAAATCCATTTGAAAGAGAGGGACAGGCAACTTAAGCTTCAGGTTAGTTTTTAAGACCAACCTATGGTCCACCTACCCGGGGTACTGGGTAGTTGCTTAAGCACAAAGGAAGCCAGTAAAGAGATACAAAATTGGGGTGATGTGCTCCCTCGTATGAGCTCAAGATAGAAGCAAACAGCTGCAACCTGAGAAAGAAGTGTCTGACTATTCCAGGCGAGATGTAATGGCAAGAATTACAAGCTGCTGCTGAGAAAAGAGTCTTAACCTTGGCCAGCTGCTGAGAATAAAAGAGCCGTGTTTGATAACAGTACCAGTTTGTAGATAAAAAAAATTTTTTAAATCACTGCCCACTTTAAAACTTGTGTATGAGACAGTTGTCTTTTAAAGAAAGGTGCTAAAAGACACAAGCACAATTGGATGCCCAACAGAGCCAAAGATTAACTTAAGTCTTTTTTCAGTGAAATTCAAGACGTTGAGTTCAATCAAAGTTATAACACGACATGTGTGGCCTCAATGAGAAGATATCAGTTTTGCCTAGCAGGATGTAGCTCAGTTATCCACAATATAGTGAAAGGAAATACCATCTCTCTTTTAAATGCAATCCAGGTACAGAAAGTAATGAAAACTAAGCAAGGGAATACTTTTGCAGAAGTTAAATACTTTTATTGGCACTCTATTTTCAATTGATAATCTTTATTCACCAGTTCATTCACAATGTTTGTGTTACGTCGAGGACTAACATTCATATGATACAACAGAGGTCTATAAATGTCACAATATCTTTCTGACTCACAAACATTCGTAAAAAAAACAACAACAATTTAGCACCCAAACCAGTCATTTATTCATTTTCAAAAGTGTCCTTAATTTTTTTGTTTAATTAAGTGTTGCTATTTTTTAAAACAAGCAATATTAAAAGCATCATTGCGGTCATGTAAAAATAAATGCTGGTCTACTAATGATCCCAAGAGCCAAGAAGAGATCCGCAGGTTCCAGGCGTTCTCCATCGGCCCCTATCTAGGCTTAAAACACACTTATATTCTATAGCTTATCAATGACGTATATTTCATGTTACAATATCTGTGTAGTGTTTGTTATTGCAACATCCGTTGCAGCCTGATCATCCTGGAAGGGGCATGACTTCAAGTGTGGTCCCTTCTCAAGGTTTCTTCATTTTCCTCTTGTTGAGGTTTTGGAATTTTTCCTTGCCCTCGTGTAGGTTTTAGATCTGGAGATGGTGTAATAATAGTCTATAGTATGCAATAATCTGTGGACTGTGCAGCACTTTGAGACTCCTTGTGATTAAGCGCTGTACAAATAAACATGACTTTACTTAATCGTGTTTTTATCTTCCTAAAAAACACATTTGGTCATGTTAACAAAAATGTATTCATATATTTTTAAACTTCAACTACTGTCTGATGATCACGTTCAAAGTTCTCTTCTGTGTATCAACACAACGGTCTGTATTTCGAGACACACTGGCAAGTAATGTTTAACTGACCTTTGGGTTAAAAGCTATGCAGACCATAAAGAACAACATAGTAAACATTTCCAGAGTGACCATAATTGTAATATAAGTCACAGCAACAGGCAACTACTGTCTAGAGTATTTTATGAAACGTAGTGTGGACATTGAAGAATGTTGCAACATTATAATTTTAATGATTTCTCTGTATACAGGAGCAAATTTCAACGGAGCAATACATGCCAACTACTTCTTGACTAATAAGGTTGATGATCACTCGTAAATCAACCGATTCAGCCTTTCTCGTGTGTGCAAACTGCATACATAAAATGTACTTTATAGTCTGCTTTAGTGCTCATCTCTTGCAGTGTAATGTCACTACATTTTTGTGAACCGCAAGAGACAAGAGTCAGGCCAAGGCTTGGCAGACATTTGATCGGTTTATTGAGGCCTCAACCCTGCACTGAGGCTGGTAGGAAGTGTGTAGCTTTATCAACACTACATTTGGTTGGGAAATAAAGATTCAGGGTTCGTACACTCTTTTCATGGCCAAATTCAAGTACTTTTTAAAGACTTTCCAATCCAATTTTCTGATTTCCCCGGTACTATTGATAGAAAAAAATCAAATGTGAATCATGTATTATCCAGAGCCACAAATAAATCAGCAATTTACATAAGCAATTTTTAATCTTACGTGTGCATTTATCAAGATATGATTGTAAGATCTTTAATAAATCGCGGATATATTTGTTTTTAAGACAAAATTCTCCTGATATGGGTAAACATGACAGTAATACAGTATGTAGCTTACATTTTCAGTTGCAGGAAGTTCCTTTAGACCAAACCACTGGGAAACGCCACCTCGATTTTTTGCATGAACCATTATAAATGTCCATTATTGATACGTAATCCTCTTACTATTACACATTTCAAAGTACCCTGTTTAAGTGGAGCATGCATCTGTCCTCTTCGACATGACCCGTAAGATAAAGCCGTACAAACTTGGGCTGCTATAATGAATCGATAAAATCAAATAAAAACATTTCCTCAAAGCATTGGCAACTAATTTCCTCATCAATTCGTTGTCCTGCGCTATTAATGAGCCACTAAGCACGTTCAATCAATGCAAAAAAGTGCATTGAATCTTATTATGAAGTTGGGGGTTGTAGTATAACTTTGGTCTGGCAGAGGGCACCTTGAGACCATTTCTTGTATAAAAAAAGAAGCTTTCTTTATTACAGTACATTTCCGTAGCACTAATTAAATACTCTATAGCTAAACGTTTTATTGGGTATTTTTGTATTCTATATCTTTATTTTATTATTCAATTTTTCAACAGAAGGATACTGCTGGAAGTGTGAATTTCCCTACGGGAATGAATAAAGTATCTATCTATCGAAAGCTCTTTATTTGAACATTGCATCATTACAAAAAAAAGAATGAAACAGTCAACCACTACAAAGTTAACACTTTTCTATTGAACAGAAAATGCTGCAGAAATTCAGAAAAAAGATCTAAAAATAAATGTATATAGTAAATAAAGTAAAAAGAAAAAATATTTGTTTCACTTATCAAAAGGGGAACTGCTATAGCCTATTATATATCATTTACACATTGGAAATGTTTATCATATTCAAAGATTTAACCCCCCAAAAACGGATTTACATTTTTGATATTTTTGGCGAATAAAATGTTGCTACACATAAAATGAAATTCATGGCTCTTTCTTAGTTTTTTGTGTGATAAGTCCAAATTTAATATAGTCTTTGGATCAGGTGGTATGAAAAAAGGGTTTTCCATATATGCAGGTATATAGCAGACATTCTTACATATTTTTGTTTATTGTTATTTGACAAACACTTTATTATTGTTTTACACTAGAGAATATGCTTTTGTTTCTACCGGTCCAAAATTTAAATATTTAAACAGGAGGAAATAATAAAAAGTTGTTTTTAAAAATCTGATTCAGTTGAACACCTGCTTCTCTACTCTTTCAGAAGGAACTGCACTAGACGAGTTCCTCGTTCCTCTCCCTCGTCTTGAAGGTAGTCTTTCCATTTTTACGGCCAGATATGCGACCTGAGTAAAGGTTGACTGACAAAAAGCATAACACTACGGGAGCAGGAAACTGACCATGAAATACCAAATATACTCTGGGAAGCTGTTCTGCAGAGAGTACATACCTACTCAATATGTGCATCACATGGTCTGATTCAGACTAAAATAATGCACTGGGCTCATTGGACTAAACATAGAATGTCAAACATTTTCAAGAATGGTAACTCAAATTGTGCATGATGCAATAAATCTCCAGCTAATGACACCCACATGTCCATCTCTACATCATTTCTGGGGGGAAATCACCCAAACTAAAACAAATATGGCTCACCTATGAAACCAGACCGTATGGTAGCATTATTTGGAACATCTTTAAGTACTTTAAAACTACCCAAAACCATACACAACATCGACTTTTTAGCCCTACTAGCACGTCGTCTGATCCTACTAAGATAGAAGTCGTCAGCAACACTTTCCCACACTATGTAGGTTAAATCTACCCGACAATGTTCACATCTGGAAAAAAAAACGAGATACTCACTTAAGGATTCTCCAGATAAGCAAGATGGTCAGGTCTTTTAAAAGTATGTGAGAAAAGTTAATTTCCCAGATATCCCCGATTGATAAACTAACCTGGTGGAATCTCCTGATGACTGTTCCAACCTCCTTGTTGAATTATTTATTTTACTGCCTCATGTATATGGTGTTGTGAAAGGTTATGTATTGATTTAACTATTCCCTTCCTTTTACAATTATACATTCAGGTGTTTCATGGGCGGGGAGCCACCCATAGCAACGGGTATAATTACATATTCTGCTTTTGTTTAGGATTGACGAGGTACTGTTGTTTTTCTTATTTTTTTTCTTAGTTCCTTTTTCTTTAATTGCCATTGATGTCAGTGTATTGGGTTAGTTGTTTGTTTGTTTCCTTCATTTTAGACTCTCACCCCGGATGCTGTATTACAATTCCATACACTCACATATTTCCATGTTTGTATCCCAGGTGACTAAAAATCTGATAAAAAAAAAATAAATGGAATGTGTGGGGTGTACTCACTTTACATACATGTACATACTGTACATACATGTATATGCACACACAAATAAATAAAAACGGGCAAACAAATATGTATACAAAACACAGCGGTGACGTCTGGAAACGTTTCTTAAATATACTGGACTGTCTCAGAAAATTAGAATATTGTGATAAAGTTCTTTATTTTCTGTAATGCAATTAAAAAAACAAAAATGTCATACATTCTGGATTCATTACACATCAACTGAACTATTTCAAGTCTTTTATTATTTGAATATTGCTGATTTTGGCTTACAGCTGAAAAAAACTCAAAAATCCTATCTCAAAATATTAGAATACTTCCTCAGACCAAGTCAAAAAATAATTTGATAACAGCAAAACTAAATCAAACATTTGAAAATGTCCATTGATGCACTCAGTACTTGGTTGGGAATCCTTTTGCACGGATTACTGCATCAATCCGGCGTGGCATGGAGGCAATCAGCCTGTGGCATCGCTGAGGTGTTATTGATGCCCAGGATGCTTCGATAGCGGCCTTCAGCTCATTTGCATTTGTAGGTCTGGTGTCTTTCATCTTCTTCTTAACTATACCCCACAAATTCTCGATGGGGTTCAGGTCAGGGGAATTAGCAGGCCAATCAAGGACAGTGATGCCATGGTCAGTGCACCAGTTACTGGTGGTTTTGGCACTGTGGGCAGGTGCCAGATCATGCTGGAAAATGAAATACTCATCTCCATAGAGCTTTTCAGCAGATGGAAGCATGTAGTGCTCTAAAATCTCTTGGTACACAGTTGCATTTACTATGGACTTGATGAAACACAGTGGACCAACACCAGCAGCTGACATGGCTCCCCAAACCATTGCTGACTGTGGGAACTTCACACTGGATTCCAAGCAACTTGGATTTTGCTCCTCTCCAGCCTTTCTCCAGACTCTGGCGCCTTGACTTTCAAATGAAATGCAAAACTTGCTTTCGTCTGAAAAGAGGACTTTGGACCACTCTGCAACTGTCCAGTGCTTCTTCTCCATAGCCCAAGTCAGACGCTTCTTCCGTTGTCTTGAGTTCAGAAGTGGCTCGACCATGGGAATAGGGCTATTGTAGCCCATTTCTCGGACACGTCTGTGAACTGTGGCTTTTGATACCTGGACTCCAGCTTCAGCCCACTGTCTTTGAAGCTCCCCCAAATTCTGGAAGCGGCTCTTCTTCACAATTTTGTTAAGGCTGCGGTCATCTCTCTTGGTTGTGCAGCGTTTCCGGCCACATTTTTCCCTTCCGACAGACTTTTTGTGGATATGCTTTGAAACTGCACTCTGTGAACAGCCTGCTCTTTGAGAAATTTCTTTTTGTGTCTTACCCTCCTGATGGAGGGTATCAATGATGGTCCTCTGGACAGCAGTCAGATCAGCAGTCTTCCCCATACTTGTGATTTAGTTTACTGAACCAAGCTGATTGTTTTTAAGGCTCAGGAAACCCTCGCAAGGTGTTTCGAGTTAATTAGATGATTCAGGTGATTAGTTGAATAGCCTACTTGTATACTTTTTCATGATATTCTAATATTTTGAGATAGGATTTTTGAGTTTTCTTAAGCTGTAAGCCAAATTCAGCAATATTAAAATAATAAAAGGCTTGAAATAGTTCACTTGATGTGTAATGAATCCAGAATGTATGACATTTTTGTTTTTTTAATTGCATTACAGAAAATAAATAACTTTATCACAATATTCTAATTTTCTGAGACAGTCCAGTATATATATCCATCCATCCATCCATTGTCTTCCGCTTATCCGAGGTCGCGTCGCGGGGGCAGCAGCGTTAAAAGGGAAGCCCAGACGTCCCTATCCCCAGCCACTTCCTCCAGCTCATCCGACGGGACCCCGAGGCGTTCCCAAGCCAGCCGAGAGACATAGTCTCTCCAACGTGTCCTGGGCCGCCCCCGGGGCCTCCTGCCGGTGGGACATGCCCGGAACACCTCCCGAGGGAGGCGTCCAGGAGGCATCCTTATTAGATGCCCGAGCCACCTCAACTGGCTCCTCTCAACGCGGAGGAGCAGTGGCTCTACTCCGAGTCCCTCCCGGATGACTGAGCTTCTCACCCTATCTCTAAGGGAGAACCCAGCCACCCCCGCGGAGGAAACACACGTGGTACACACGAGGTAAAGACACGGTACGAAGGTGCTAGGACGTGCTACGGCTGCGGCCAAGACGTGGTTACAAGCGGGTAGGGCGCAAAATTTTAGCGGGTAATCGCGGGTGGAGCACGGTCATAGCACGTTTGTTCTGCGCCTGTATCGCGGTGTTATCACGGTCAAACGCGATGCAGCCGCGGTTACCCGCGATAAGGACGCGGAACAGTCGCCGGCGTCTGTTTCGCGGGCATACCACGGGTAAACAGCGGGTTTAGCCAATTTTGCACATTTTCCACCGCGTCTGCTTCACGGGCAGAAATTTCTGGCCGTGATTCAGCCTCGATACGCCCGTGAAAGGCTGTGTGACCGGGCCTTTAACACTGTGTTGCAATCGTGTGTTTGTACACTTACATTATTGCAAGTAATGGTAAATAAAGGGCTCTCTGGCTTAATGAACAAACACACAGCAGGTGGTTTGGTATACTTACCATTTGTCTTCAACATTACCTTGTCAACAAAATAGTTCCCTCTTCTTTACTCAGCTTGCTGCTGTCTTAAAAGCTATGCAAGACATTTGTTATAGAATAAGAACACAAAGCTGACTTTTAAATGAATCAGAGTTGGCTTGTATATCATTAATCGGACATTCTAATCATATAATTGAAAACTAGCCAATTGCTACTAATTTCCGCTCAATCCTTTTTAAATACTTCTCTACAAGTATAACACGTCTCATCAATAACAAGTGTGACCATTTCCTTTACAGTACAAATTTGATTCTCCACTTTCCAACGAGATATCCCTCTTTTACCATTCTTCTGTCTATAACTGAACACAGTTCAGTCAAAACTAACAATGAGCTACATTCTTGTCAAGGTCATGCACTCGCGTCAAGCATGGGGGGAGGCTGCGCTGAGAGAAATAATCCAGATAAACTGAGCTGAGACTGCAAGGATTTCTTTGTCAGTTTGCTCTGCTACACTCAATGTTATCTATCAGCAAAGGGAAAACAGACAAGAAACCGAGAGGCTGTCATTGACACCTGCAGCCGCCAGTCACTTAAAATGATTTCTTCCTCGATCAGTTTGCAACTTGACACTGCAGTAAAAAGAAACCTGCTACTCATGAATTTCCTTTGTTTACTATGGCAACTGATGTGGTTCTATCAACAAATTAAGAGGCCCAAGAGGGATCACACCAATAAGCAATGAAGGTTTACCTCTCCTAAAAGAAACATTTCAAAACTTTGCACTACTGAGTTGAACGCCAGTATTTTTCCAAACATAAGCGTAATGATTTTTTAACAAAATGAATACAGAGGGACAACTTCATAATAGCTTAATTTGTAGTTCCAGGAACATGCTCGTAGCTCGAACTGCTTTAGTAACGAGAAAATTGCGTCCGATAAGAAATAAAACATTTTTGTTCCCGGTCTCCCAAAAGCAACAAAGATAACACTAAATAGCTCTAAAACATCTTCCTAATCACTAAAAACATATTCAAATAGTAAATATATTTTAAAAAATGAGTTAAATAAGATAATACTAAATAAATCAAATGAGAATTTATTTTAACCATTTACCATTGTCGCCATTACAGAGTTGATTTTTGTTTGGGGCAGGGTGAGTTGGGGCGGCTTGTGGTTGTGTCTCTGTTTTTCCGGGGGGAACAATCTTGTCCATCACCGTGTCGGGTTAGGGAGCGAATCATTCATATTCACATGAACACTATGCTCATGTTTGTCTATTTTTTTTTAAACTTTGTTTCAATTGTGATCATTCTCATTTTTTCCTCAGACACCTTACTGTTTCCCTATCCGGAAGTCATGGCTATCTAAGGTCAACAAAAGACACAAAAATGGGATGCAATAAAATGCAATTAAAGAGATGCGATAAAAACAAAGTTGCTTGGGAATACAGGCACACTGCAGGTATAACCAAGTACACAGAATCAGGTGCCTGATGATGGGAAGCGCATGCTGGTGGTGAACAATCTCTAGAGGTAGTTTCTGACTTGGATATTTTACAGCACATTTTTTCTAATTTTCCTGTAGTAATTTGCATGCACAAACTGGGACAAGCTCGTGCTGGCTTTGAGTGGTCAGTAACGGTCTCGAAACGTAGCCTCTGGGAATTCACTACCTGGATTTGCTGTTGTATGACAAACAGGATTTTTGTAGCAAATAAATCTTGTATACGGAAATTCTCATGCTTAAAGGTGCTTGTATAAAAGGTCCCACTGTCCGGTAGGACCTCAGTACCCAAACTACTCGGCATTTAAACCAATCCGTAGAATTTGAGCAACATTTTCTTCGGTATTCAAATAAAAAATAAGAACTCAAACCTGAACACAGCTGAGCGCGTGGCTGAGTGAGATAAGCGGACATCTTAGCTACTCTAGCCCAGTCAGGTAGCATCATTTTGAGAGAGATCGACAGTGAACAAGTGTTGAGGATTTATTGTGAATTGGTGTGTTTCATTGCTTTTTGGTGATAAGAGGTACCAAGAAGGTTAGTGAAAATGGGGAAAAAAAGAGGGAAACAGTGGGAACACATATCAAGTTGAAGAAGCAAATTATTGTGAAATACAAGAATGGTGCTTGAGTTTCTATCATTGAACCGCTGCTCAAAGGTGAAGTAATTGGTTAAATTGATATTTATCTTTTTTGAGGATATTTGTTATAAACACATTTAAAAAATTATCATTGATTAGGTATATTTTTTTTATTTTGGAATAGACAAAAACGCATACAAATACATATACAGATTCTGAACGGTTATTATGGCCAAGTACCAAAGTATAATAAAGCTACTTTAATTCAATTTTATACAGTATATACTCATGACTTACTTCTAGGATGAAGGACGTATACTGTACAACTTAATTTCCCTATCAAATGTTGAGAATAAATATTTAAATATGGCATAATAAAAGGTGCAAGACTCAGCACCAGTGCTTTCTTTTGAGGTTTTAAAAATATAATTTTATTCTATGGAAAACTTCCAGAGGTAAACAGTGTTGGTATATTGTCATTGAAGTTCAGAGTTGAACTGGTATTACGACAGTCGTACAGTTAAACAGGAGTGTCTTAATTTTGAAGGGCTATTCCATGTGACAGCAAATCACAAAATTGACATGTTTAACCCAAAATACTAGCCTAAATAGTTCTAATAATCTCATCAGTCTTGTTCCAGTTAATGGTGTCAAAAGTAGACCACCACCGACCCACCCCCCATCTTGTCAAAACCATTCTATCAAAGTACAAAGTGTGTTAGAGAATGTACATGTTTCACATATGCATGGACACAATCCCCATGAAAATTGCCCACCCACTAAGTTGTTTGTGACCTTTTGATTAAGGTCTTAGGACACAGATTAGCAAATGCTCCCATGATGGGGTGGCTCTTATTCACTTGCTGCGGGTAGTCCATTGACTAAGGGGTCAGCAGTTCAAGTCACAGTTCAAACCTGCTGCAGGAAAATGTACTATTAGAAACTCTGAGCAGTAATTTGGCTCAGAGTTGAATTTCCAAAAATAGCTTTCACCTTTATTAAATTGAAAGGGACCACAAATGATAATTTAGCAATTTCATTTACAAGGAAGGGTTTTTAATGGTGATCTCAAACCAAAGCGAAAACACGACTTTAAAAAGGTCCTTAAAATAAAATTGAACCAGGACACTACTTTGTTTGCTTTCCACCAATAAATTAATTCCATACATTTTTTGTAAATAACAATAACAATTTGACCACAGCCAGGCTATAACTATACCCATGGATTCGTGCACCCTTACGCTCCCGAAAAAAAAAACGAGACAATAGATTTACACATAAACAAAAATTACTAAGACATGCTGCCAACATAGAAGTTTTGTTTACAGAATACCCATTAACAGCCGAATTCTGTTGAAGCTGTAGATGTGTTTTGTGACGATGCAATTTAATAATAGCAGGTCGTACGGTAGTACATTACAAAAGGTTTTAGTGAGGCGGCACAGCGGAGTGACATTCCGTTTAAAGTTCTAACCTTACAAATGCCTCTTTTAAATAGGATTAAATACATGGAATTTACAGATCATAGTTTGTATTAGCAGTTACTAGACTA
This sequence comes from Urocampus carinirostris, assembly GCF_059441175.1. Taxonomy (NCBI): domain Eukaryota; kingdom Metazoa; phylum Chordata; class Actinopteri; order Syngnathiformes; family Syngnathidae; genus Urocampus; species Urocampus carinirostris. The sequence continues at coordinate 10,196,787 of NC_142352.1, forward strand.
AACAAAAATAGATTTATAGATGATACCTAAAACACTGGTTCACTTTCCAGCATCAGAAAACAAATACTGTCAATTGTTTAGATAGTAACAACAGGGTTCCTACAGCTTAAGACAGGTTAAATTCAAGGCTTTTAAATACTTATTAATGCCCTTTGAAATAAAACAAAGAACCAAGTTGACAAAAAACACACACACAAGTGAAACAAAAACGTTTGCAGTCCATTATGGACCCTTAGTCAGAAATGGCAGATAGCTACTAATTCCAATGACCTCTTCTGCTACAGTCATGACGCATTTTTTCCCCGAGATAAATATTAATAAATCTTTGTGTTTAAATTTTTAAGACTATCAAAAATGGGATTTAAGACATTTTAATGCCAATTAAGGCCTTATTTTGAGAACAATGAATTCAATGCCCTGATCTGCCGGAACCCCAAACTTGGGTGGAAGTGGCATGAGCCTGGAAAAGGCTGCTAAAGGATGAATGAGAAATAATTATTCATTTGCAACTAACAAATGGTTTGAATACACTTAAAACTAATTTGACCCATTTTTATACATTTTGACATACAAATAAAAGCAGCATAATAGTCTGTGGTTTGCAATCATCTATGGTCTGTGCAGCCCTTTTGAGACTCCTTGTGATTAAGGGCTGTACAAATTAACATGACTTGACTCCACCAGAAGCTAAAAAATAGGAAGCACAATCACAGGGAAGGACAATGCCAGGTCGGGCTGCACGATCAACCAAAATCCAAACGAGTTTGCTATTAGATGTAGTATGATTGAGTTCTCGCAAGACAATGCGTTTTTTCAGGGATTTATAGTTCCATGTTCATGGTTTTTCCTCCCTTTGTTATTTGATTGATGGAGTGTTAGGCCAACTATAATTGTCACAGTTCACGATTGAAGGCGCTAACTAATCAGGGGAATTTTTTCAAGGTACTAGCCAATATAGGCGAGGCAAAGTTTGCAAGCAGCACGCTCTGCCACAGACCCACCGTGTCGGCAGACATTAACCTTATTAAATCTCCCCGGATGAGAGAGCTCGTTTCTTAATGTTAAAAAATGACTCTTATGATTAAGTACTCACCCAAAACTACCACAGAAAAAATGCACTTTTTCTTTTAAAATCGAAAATCGCATTGAAATTCAAATATTAGTCTGAAAAATCACAATTGATATTATACCAAAATCCAAGGTTCATTTGTGTGGTAAAGTGGTCTGCTTCTGTGGCAACTTGACATGAAACACATGGGAAAAGCCCGCTCTGCAGAGAACAACGAGATGGTACCGAAAATGTAAACATGATAAAGTTTCTGAACAAAAACCTGTAAATCGAAGGCCACTAATGCAACAGAGCCAGTGAGAGACAATTGATTCTTTATTTGCACCTCTGACTATTTTTAAATTATTCTACAATGGAAGGTACTTTAGTTGTCTTGTTGACATTGTTATACAGTATTTGTATTTTCGTTACATTGCTGCTTTTTGGTTTGACTCTCTTGTCTTCTGTTCTGAAATTGTTGAAATAAGAATATTTAAATTTATTTTGTTATGCTTGTAAACTTTGCAATGTAGTTATTTCATTAAATAAATAAAACTTTTTAGTGCCTAACATCTTTATGCTATGTTGAGCAAAATGTAAACTAACTCAAGGAGGAAAGGTTCAATCGTTCAATGATCATCACATTTCTAAGCAAAAAGTATAAGTATCAGATCAGTATTGATCAAACTACCCTGTATTTATTTGGAATTGGTTTAATGCCAAAATTCCTAGTATCCCCCACCCCTAGCCACTACATCAAAATAATTGAGTAAGGACTATAATTTGAAAGCTACTTTATGACAAATATTTTTTCACACTGTTTAGATTATCCAAAGCATTGATTAGTCATGCTGCATAATCTCAGGAAAGCAGGGGTAAAGCGAAGCCCACTGTAACATAAAAAAACTCAACTTGCTGCCAGCTGCTTAGCAGAGGTCTGCTGCTTACAGCCATCTGAGTTTGATGACCTTGTTAGTTTGAGTGCCTAATCTCCTAATGCCCTGATAAAAATAAACAGCCAGTGCAGTCATTGTAGTTTTTCTTCAGTCTGTCTGCAGCTGCAGTCCACAAATACTAATCATACATCCATCTTTGTCTGCTCGATGAATCTACAGTCGCAGTGGATGGTCTCTGGGGATCAAGCACAGTATTTGACAAAACTGACTGAAGTGGATTACGATAGAAGGATGCTTGTTGCTTAAACTGACGTTGTTTTATCTAACCAATAGCTGTCACTGGATGATGTAGCACAACCAAAAACCCGTGCTAAAAAGCACAAGAAAGAATAAAAACTATGGAGCCTCAAAATAACCAAACCTCACCATTTCTCCTCTGGTTTCTTTTGCCCAGCCTTTCGCGAGATTTTTGTTTTTTGGGTACCCAAAGCAGTAAGCTGGCGGATAGTTATGTCAAGTCCCTCTTTGTGAGACTCATGTTATGCAAATGCAAATTTATTGACTTAAAAGTATTATTTTAAATGCACGTTTATATGCTAGTGCCAGTATTTTTGCTTATCGGTTAAAATCAATAGTTTTTTTTAAATTTTACTATTAGGAGGTAGGGCTGCACGAGTAACCAAAACAAAATCGATATTGAGATGTGACGTAGCGCGATAGTGTAACCGCAAACCATAGTGGTGTTTTCAGGGATCCATAGTTTCAGTTTGTTAACTGAGTGATTGAGTGTTTGTCCAACAAAAATAGTCATATTTGGGGGTTTAACAGCGAAAGCCAATCAGAGACAGGTTTTAATGGCACCAGGCAATAAAGTCGAGGAAAAATTTGCGAGTAGTGTGGGTGCGACTGTGATAAGCTGGTGTCAGCTGTCAGTGAAACAAAAGAGACAGCTCGTAGCATAAGAAGCTTGTTACATTGAAGAGAAATTCATCGATTAAAGCGGTCTCTGAAGAAAGTCAGGCAACAAAAAAATAAAAATGTCATCCACATCAATTGATGAATTGCAAGCCTTTTCTTATTTTCAATGATATTCTAATATTTTGAACAAGAAATATTTGAACACACAGAAAAAAACTTATTTCAGTTCATTTGTAATGAATCCATATTGTATACCATTTGTTTGTTTTAAAAGCAAAACATAAAATGAATAACCTGGTCACAATACTCTGCACTTTCATCACTCTTCAATGTTAACGATTGAATTATATTTATCTATATCTCTGAGGGTTGTGTATTTCTTGAACAAAGGGACCATTTAGTTTTGAATTAATCACTGGAGTCATGTTAAAACTAATGAGGTATTTTCTCATTGTTAATGTTATAGCTGAATATATTGTGGTTTGATTACTCTGGAGGACTCAACCATTTGTTCACTTAATAACAAGATGTTTAAAATGCCTGATGTCTTCATTTTATTTTTGTGAGCGACATCTCTTATCGGAGAGATGCAATTATTTGATGTTTTGACTTGCCTATTGACTGAGTGGGATTAGGTCCTTTGCAAATTGTGCAATTGGCTACAAATGAGAAATACAGCAGAAGAGATATTTCATCCCTTCAGTATTGATTTATTTTCTCGATGTCAATAGGTTTGTGAACAGAGCTAATCAATGCGCAATATATACACGTCAGCCTTAAGCTCAGTGCTTTATTAAAACACATTGTTACATCAAATTTCTTGATGGACCATGCGCTTCGATACTATAGAGCAGGGATTTTCAACCACTGTGCCGCGACACACTAGTGTGCCTTGAAAGATCGTCAGGTGTGCCGTGAGAAATCTTCCAATGTCACTGTTTAAAATTGAAAATTTTTAAAAACATTTCTGAATAATTTTCTGCAAATATTATGTCATTGTCAAGTGTATGTGCTGTAAAAACCTACAAATTACATTGTAATTAAACATACTGTTCAGTGTCATTTTATAACATTTTTGGTTAGTGGTGTGCCGCAAAATTTTTCCAATGTAAAAAACATGCCCAAGCTCAAAAAAGGTTGAAAAACACTGCTATAGAGAAACAGATGAGTATCCAAAAATGTAAACAGCTCCTTTCCTCACATGGTTTGTATGTGCCTGCCATCATTTTATATTATCTTTTTAATAAGTATGTATTTGGCATTCCTGGTTGTTGGATGGGGAAAGAAGAGGAGATTTCGTGATTTTACTTTAAAAGTTTTTTAAACAGTACTTTGAGTTTGTAATAATTGCCTAAGATGTGCAATACAAATAACATTTGGTTGATTGATTTCGATTGCTTAAAGATATAGCTAAATTCCAATTTTTAACATTGGGTGTATCACAGTATGGAAACAGCACAGCCTTCACACAGTCCAAAAGTACAAAACTACATAAGTGCAAAGACATGGCTCAATGCATTCTTAACCCTTGGACTATTTCTCACCAACAAAGATTTCTTTAACAGTCATGATCATATAAAATATCCACTGACTATTCAAGTATTTGTGTAAGCTGCTTTTCAGGGTTGCTTCTTGCATGTGACTCTTATCCCTCGAAGAACAAAGATTTGACATTGCCTTAATGGGATTTATATGAGGTGACTCCAGAGAAAACTGGGTATGTCAATATAACACTGCAAGAGTGTTATAAGAATATAACTGAACTCGGGATGGAGAAATACAATTTAGCTAAACTGACTTTATAAGGCCTGGTTTCAAATTGAATTTTTCCACAAGTCAATATGCAATAAAGGCACAGTGACTCACTATTAAAAGGCAGCTTTATGTGGCTGCTCTACTGACAACATCATAACACAGTAGTGTTATTTCAATGAATGTGTGTAAAGCTGTTTGGATTGAACAACGCACTTGCTGCATTGACGCAAAATGACAAAAAAGGTAGACAAAGTCCAGAGGCAATCAGTTTCTTGTCAAAGCTGCAAGGTTTTGTTGGAGAAAAACCAATGTGCTTGTCACTAACCGAACATGGGTTATTCATTTTGATGACATTAGAAACACATAAGACATTTTGAAGTATTGGTTTACTGTTTTTAAGAATGAGATGGAAACATTTTATTGTCTGGAGTTATATTCTCGTGAGGCGTATTTAAAATAAGTAGATGTGTGAATTAATGTAAATAGAGAGGCTTTATTCAGTCAATGTAGCAGATATGGTAATAGGAGTGGCAGAAAATGCTAATTATGCATTTAATATTATTAGGTCCACCAAACTTCTATTTTGTCAATTTGATAACTGTGTAGGGATTCATAATGGCCGTTTTGTCTTATTGGAGTCGTTGGGTAGCTGTCAATCTTAATCAACAAATACAACAAAACTGTCAATCTTGATTAAATCAGCGTTCACACACAAACACAGGCAGGACTGTAGGAAAAAACACCCCTATCTGCTCACTAAAATTCAAAAGCACACACGATCACAACAGCCAGTTTACATGCCTCGTGCACATTATAAAGATAGAGAGCAGACATGACTAGGTTGTCAGAGAAACAATCCTGGATTGAGAAACTGGACATCCGGTAATTCGTACAAGCAATTAAGACCATTCAAAATAGTATACATGCACGAGTAATCAAGTCAAGTCATGTTTATTTGTATAGCCCTTAATCATAGGGAGTCTCAGAGAAGGCAGATATTTTAATCAGATTTCTGTGTGTGTTTGCATAGCTTTACATTACCGTAATACTGGCAATAGTCCAATTTCAATCGGATTTAATGTTTTGGGATGAAATTAAAGGTGAAGGATGATATGTGTCGCAAAAAAAGTTTTTAAAAAATCGGGATCATCAAATCAGACTGATTGGTCAAATGTCATGATGCAGTCAGTAATGAATTGGATATTATGCAGTGACTGTCTTATATAGTAAATGGGCTAATTTATGTGATTATTATTATTTTAATTTTTTTTAAGTTTGTTATTCATTTCAGTAACGTTACATGTCAAATCAGCCTTTCCCTTTTCTTTTAAAACTAAAGACTGACCAGTTCGGACCAAAGTTATAATGGGGCCTGGCGTTAAGTGTTGTGCTGTTGTATGGAAGTGTTTTGAATGAAGCATCATAAGCCTCAAAAAAACACAGAAAGCAAACCATAATTAAAGAGTCATCGCCTTGATATCAATATAGATTTGAATTTATGTAGTTTCTGATTTTCTGGAGAGAAAATAAATACCATCCTCTTAAGTGATTTATATATATATATATATATATATATATATATATATATATATATATAAAAGAGAGAGAGAGAGAATGTTTACCTTCACATCACTAGATTTCATATTGCAAAACAGGGAAAAACGTCTTTGTGATTATCAAATGTTCACTTATTGCTTCATTCAAGTCCCAAAACACTGACTAAACAAAAAAAATCTCTTCTCTAATAGACTTATTATGAATAAGTAATGTAAAGCCACTGATATTCCAGCAGAATCCATTGCATCATGAATGTTTGACATTGTTCCCTAAGGACAGAACTGTTCTTCCCTTGAATATCCATGATGGTTATAATCCCCTTCGAATCCCTTTTAAGAGTGAAACAGAAAGACGCTGGAAGCAAAGAGGTGAGTGGAGAGACCGTTAAAGAAATAATCACAAGGGCCTATCTGTCTTTGTGGATTAAAATAGAGGGGGGAGGAAATCCTTTCATCTGTGATGTGTTATTCCAGGATATAAAACATGTATGCACAACAATCGGCTGCCAAACCTCACAATTTTCATATTTCCCAACTAAAAATATAAGATACCTACATCTATATCTTAGAAAAACAATTAAAGCCAATTTGTGATTGAAACGTGATGGTTCATTATGTTAAAGAAGACATAGTAGCACAGTCCTTGAGAAAGATCTTCAAACAAAAATGCACTATGTTATCTTGCTTGACGTTTTGGCTCCCAGGCAAACATGTAAAGAGTGAGGGGTGGGCACATGATCCGACTTGTTTCTCAGACTTGTCATTTGGAAGTAAGGACGATTGCTCTAGTTGAATCACAGTGTTGTAATACTCAACAAACTGGAAAGCCTTAAAGATTTTAATGAGAACAAAGTGGATCAGTCACGTCATTTGTGTTCGGAGTTAAAGTGTCAAAACTGAGAAAACACATTTAAATTGCATTAGCTCACGTTACAGTAGTTGCATGGCAAGATTTGGTTTAGTTACCACAAACCATAATCATTTTTGTCCATCTATTATGGATTATTTTTGCTGTTGTTTGGCTACATATAAAACATATTACACATATCTTACCACAATAAATCGTTTGGAGAAAATCATCATTAGCTCTCAGGTAAAGAAGTTGAAAAGATATATATTTTCAAGGCAACTAAAATATTGGTGCTCCCTCAATTCATAACTCCAAAATAAACCCTTAAAACCAGATATTTCTTTAATATATTCTACACTCCCACAACTTCTTTCCATGATCCAAAATTGAAGAATTATCACCCGTAGCAGCAAGATGGTGGACAAATAATGTGATCTCCCTCTAGGTGAGCCTCATCTTATGTAAAATAAACACCATACAAATTTGTCAAACTCCAAATATTTCAAGAAGCGCACGTTTGTATAATGGGGAATTAGCTCATGTGCGGTTTCTTCTCAAGGTGTCTTCATTTCCATCATGTTGAGGTTTTTTTGACGTTTTTATTGTTTAATATCTCGTGCATCCATTCAATATGGTTGGTGTAAAGAAGAGGCGAGCAGTTCCTTTTGAAATGAAAGTGGAATAAGAAAGCTTGATGCGGTTGAGAAAATTGTCAGAACACTTTTTGGGCCACTTTTTACCATGGAAGAGGACGTCTTCTAAAAGTAAGTTATCGCTTTCTCTCCCGACTCCGCCCAAGTGAATTCCCAGACACGATAACAATCCACCATGATCACCATTTTTCTTGCACAAGTACAAATCATACATGAATACATACGTAATATGGCCTCTTGATTTTTAGCCACTTTGAGAAGAAAGTAAACAATAACATGCAAACCTGTTGACTAAACTTTTGTTTAAGATCTCCAAACAGGTGTGAATGTGCACAAGTTTAGTGGACCAAAGTGCAAACTAGTACATGCTATTCTTTTGCAACCATTTACACTTTAGTTGCAGGTGATTTTTATTAATGTTGTAAAGTGTTGTGGTCATTATGTTGTAGCCACATTTCCGCTAGTGAAATTTGAAGATTTCATTGTAGGCCAATGTTGTTGCCTTGTGGCTATGCACTCCTATATTGCGGCATTAGCATTTCCTGTCCTTGTCAGTCATTGTTGTGACCCGTTTAAGGCCTAGCTCATTGCATTCATCATTTCACGTGGATGTTCATGGCATGGCTGTCTCTTTTGTTTTGTTTATACAGTACATGAAAATAGAAAAATACTATATGGATGATAGATAGATAGATACTTTCTCAATCCCCGCAGGAAAATTCACATTTCCCTACTACTACTATGTAGGCTTTATTGTTGTTTATTGCCATTCTCAAATCAGGACAAATGTACAAGATTAAATCGCACAATAAACAACTTGATAGTTTCCAGGGGATGTCATCTTTGAAAATCGCAAGATGTTACAAAGAAACATGAAAAAATGGTTGCATATACGTATGAAACCCTAGTTGTCCTTACAGTCTACACAAAAAATCCCATAGTGTAATGGCTGACCATCTAAATCTCGAGTTAAAATGGCGAAAATTAAGAATTGAGGTAAATGGTGAATACAAAGAACCATACTAATTTGAAGCGCAAGGACTAAGACGTCGTCCACAGGAACCGGAAATGGGTCAGCAACACACCCGCACGAGACCCATGCTAGGAATGCTTGATCTCTTCCTTTTCATTTTAGAGAAAAGAATACATATAGATTAAACACTGCTGCTTTGTTAACTTGTGGAAATGATTGCAATCAGCCATGATGAAAAATATATGATTTACTTGTTCCTTAAGGGAACACTGTGTAAAATTTGACCACGAGATGACGAAAAGGCACAATGAAGAATACAAACAACGGATTCTCAAAGTGACCATGAAGACCAATTTACTTTTCTTTCTTTTTTTTGCCCAGTCTCTAGCAGGGTTTTGGTTGGTACCTGAAGTAGCAAGACGGCAGACATTTTTGTCAGCTCCCTCTAGGCGAGGCTCATCTTATGTAGAATTAATGCAAATTTCTCTACCTACGACTATATTCTGAAGAGATTTGCATGTTTATATGAAAGTTCATGTATTTTGCTTCATATTTTTTCTCTCCAAAATAGTTTTTTTTAATGAGAGAAGTTTTTTTTCAACCACTGGACGGTGTTAAATACCAAACACTATGCATTCAAAGCTAAACAACTCAGATGGAAAAATATCAACTTTGAAACCACTTGTGCAGAAATTAAAACGTTTATCACCACCAACATTAAGACTTTCACCTTCCTATGTAGTAAACATATTGGGGGTCTCGGTCCTACAAATTAGTGGACATTAAAAAAAAGGAAAAAAAAAATCAAATTAGGGGGTTAATAATGTTTTTTTTAACACTACTATAGTCACACTGTGAACCAGCCAGCTGAGGCAGTGTGTTCGAATTCAATCAGGGTTCGCACAGACGGGCGTTGTTGCCTGTTGGGCAGTGCAACTGTCGTGTAGGAAGAGAGTATCCCAAACGCGTGAGATAAGATCCTTCGAGGTTTGAATCAAAACAACATTCTGTGCTTCAGCGCGAGTTATGCCTTATCAGCATAGACAGTGGTAGAATGCAACATATACCCGCTCGGTAGCCTAGATGGTAGGGCGCCCGCTCTGAGACTGGGAGGTCGCTGGTATAAGTCTCGGCCGAGTCATACCTAAGACTTACAACATTGGTACTCATTGCCTCCCTGCTTGGCGCTCGGCATTAAGGTTTGGAATTGGGGGGTTTGGTCACCTAATGACTAAAATGGCTGCGCCCTGTTTGGCTGCAGCTGCATCGGCTCGCTACAGTTAAACTGTACGGGTGAGGTGTATCGACATTTCGTTCTATGTGCATGGTTACAAAGATAAAAGTAAATTGTATTGTGTTGTATTATGTATTGTTGCACTTGCAAAGATTTTGCTAGAAGCATCTGCTATACATGCATAGACAATTTAGTGATCATGGAGAAACTTTTGGCAATTGAGGAAAAATTGGCTGTTGCAGTTCGAGGAAATAAGGAATCCCTATGTCAGGGGTCAACAAACCAAAATGTTTAAAGAGCCGTATTGGACGAAAAACACAAAATACAAATTTGTCAGGAGCTGCAAAAAAACTAAAAGCCTTATATAAGCCTGAACATGAACATATGGTGTTTGTATCTATATTAGCTATATAAGCCCACTATCAAAAAGACTAAGTTGGCTCCAGTGCTTCCTGTGGAGAAGGATTCTCCACATGACTACTCTGTTGTATGATACCGCTTCAAGTTTAAATTTATTACAATATTCATGCATTACAGTATGTTTCATTGCTTTAATAACACTAAAGAAATGTAATAAGAAAATTACTTCAGCATGTATTTATAAAAATGAAATAGGAAAACATAGATCATCTTGTGATGATGCCCCCTTTTTAAAGAGTGGAGCTCGGGTCGGACAGCTCTTCGAACAGTGGTAAGAGAAAATAAGCAGGAGAGCAGCTCCGTAGTTTAGAATTGCAGCTAAATTACACATCACACTATATGACACAGATGCGTTTGAGGCAACAACCAGTATCCTGTGTTATATATTTCTCCCCCCCCACATCTTTTTCAGTTTGTGAACATTATTTGATAAGCGCCAGGGAACCACTTGGCAACACTAAAGAGCAGCATGCAGGTTGATAAAAATGCAACCAGTGCTCGGGGACCACATAACACCAGCACACTTTTTGTGAGAGCTGGTATATTTGGATTTTTCATTACTTGGCAGATGGCTTGACCAGACATTTTGTTTGATTATTGAAAACAAATTCTACTAGCCTTTGTTTCAAGAGAGGTAGCATTCAGCGCTACCAAGAAAAAAACATTTGGAGACATAATTAAAAAATAATTTTTGGCATGTAAAACAATATAAGCGTTCAGCTTTGACTAAAGCAAAGGAAGTTCTCTTTCTCAGCGTAACATATGATATTGATATGTTTTAGAACAGGAGACATTTTTTTCTGACATAGATGACGATGCAAATTTTTGGCTTACAAGATGAAGCTAGTTTTCAATGTAGTTGTAACGTTAGTTTTTGGTGTATCGAATTCGTTCTCAACTGGTCTGACTTAAGGATCCACCATCCCACCCTATATAGAAGCCGTAACCCAAATCAAGAAAATAAATACATCTCAAATTACTTGAACAGAAGGTGGTTTAAACTACAGACAGTAGAATAAATTCATATTTGAAAAAATAAAACAAAAAACAATGACCGGTAAAACCAAAATGACTTCAAGTAATAATTTCATATTACTCATAATAATTTCAATCCTCAATTAGCTGCATTTTTATTCAAATCCAAAATGCTTCAATTCAGTAGCTTCTGCTATTTTTAACCAACTCAACATGCACATATATAAAATGAAAACATTTTTGTCAGGCCTGGGGGTCTTATTTTGCAGTTCTGTCCAGCAAAAGGGAAACTGCACAATGTGGCTACGATCCATTATCCCTAATTGCATATTGGTGCGAACAGAACCGGCAGAACGTACTTTTGCCAAGCCTGGCAATTTTCTTTTTGCCATTACTGTATTTCCCCCTGTAGTATACTACATTCATGAGGCCAAAATCCATTATCCCCAATCCCATATTGCTGCGAGCAGGGATTGGCACATGGTTCTTTTGTCAAGAAGCGTACTGTTCTGGCCCGCCCAAAAATGATATTCATAGCTGTTGTCGCGAGCCATGAAAGCAGGAGCCAAGGGGGGAAATTTGTGTCATGCGCGGCGGCTCTTTTTGCCATTCATTCTGGCTTAAATGAACAGCACCCGTGTTGCTGCGATCCATCATTTCCAAACGACTATTGCTCCGAGCAGAGTATAGCAGAGCGCATGTTAAAAAATGGTGTGTGTGGGAGCTACTTGGTGAATTTTGAGGGGGGTCCTTTTCCGTTAACTGCAACAAACAGATTACAATATCTGATCATGCAAACTTTAAAGAGTGTCATTGACCCTCAGTTATTTTGTTTTCTTAGCATTTTTTACCAAGGCAAAACCCAATTTTGAGTCCCGCCCCACCAGTTAAGAAAGACAGGTCTTAAGAAAGACAATTCTTGTTTTTGGAGTGCTAGATGAAAACTGCAGAACTACATCAATAGGCGGAAAGTATTTAATTTTTAACGCGCTGAAGCCCTGCGTGCGACACCACTGGCGATAATTATTTTGCTTCTGGTGACACGTGTAAGTGGCACTTCTAGGAGAAAAACGGTGCATCATTAAAGGCTTTGTGTATCAAACATGTTTGATCATTCGGGCGCTCGGTAGCCAATTCCTGCTGGGCAAAGGTGAAAAGGCCGAGGTAGTCTTTTCCACAACGCATGCAGTCTTAACTCAAAACACCGCGGTGACCTCTAAAAATATTTCACTTGTGGGGCGTTTTGTTTTTGCCAACATTAATTGTATAATTTATAACAAGAAAAAAACAGCAGGTTTGACTGTACCTCATTCAATGTTAACAAAAATTATAACGTACAAGAGATATACAGAAAGCTAGGTCCTCAATTTATACAGACAGATCGAAAATCAGGGAACGTTATCTATCACATACGCCACAGCTCCTTTTCAGTATCATTGGAGTCAATGTCCAGTCGCTGGGTTCCCTATAAGCTCGAGGGATTTTACCCGAGACAACCACAAATGACATACACAAAAGACGACTTCTCACATTTGTGTTGCAATCTGACTATTCTCTCTAATGGAGTTCATTATGGGGATGTCAAAAGTGCCCTAACGCCTTCATATCGAATATAAGGCTTAGACCACATTTTACATGATGCAGCCCTCATTTGTGATTTCCTTCAACGCAGTAATATACATGTGCTTGTCTTCAAAATCGCTATCTGGCTGTAATAGTAGCCACTTTGAATGGTCACACGATCCAAAACATGTGATGTGTATTCACTTACACCTCTAGTATAACCGATATGACTCCAAACTATTCCATCAAAGAAGGACCAGGACCACAGGGGACGTATTATTAAAGACTTCATTTCCTTCTCTGGATGGTGAAAACTGCAACAGTAATAGACAATAAATTGAGACCATGTGCCAATAGTTTCACGAAAATAAAGTGTATAAACTTTACATCCGCCTGAACTTTTACAAGATATGGTATTTTTATACATTATATAAACACTTAGAAACTTGCAGCATTGCCTTGTTAATCCTCTATCGGGAATTGAACATGCAACAGTCCTGTCTGCCATTATCTTGAGTCTGAACGGGCGAAACCGGAGGCGACGCCATAATACTGGTAGTAGTATTATTTTGCTAAACTTTTCAACTTAAAGCTCAAATAAACACTAAACATTTATGTTGTACACTTCCTAAATAAATTACATCAGTTTTAAGACTTTTTATTTTAAACACAGCAACCTATTTATTCAAGCAAAGCAGTTGTCATGAGGGCAACACAGCTTTTTTGACCTGGAACTTTCCTTCTGCGTCTGACCTTACTCAGCCTTCGAAACTGGACAAAACATTTTCCAAAATACCCAATTATACAACAAAAAAGACCTTTGATCTTTGATTAGCTTGTCATTGTACCAAGCCAATACATTTACAGTCAAATCCAGTGAAACAAATTACCTACACGGAGGTAGTTAATGGAAAAACACTCACAGTCTTGGTGTTTTGAATATTCAGCGAGATAATGAATGTTTGCAATGAAGCTTTAAAACCTCGATTACAGAATACTGCAACTCACATCATCGACTGGCAACTTGCAATTACTCTGAAGACCGTGTGGTCAGGCCATATTTAGAAAATCCACATGACGTTTAAAGGATAATATGTGAGAAGTAGAAGACAGAAATGACACCAATTTAGCGGTTTTTGTGCCTTCTTGTATCCTCCTTCTAGTCAACTCCTTAACTACAATGTCCCACTAATCCAAATCTGGTTCAAATTTGTCAGGGTGATGCTTCAGTGTGAATTAAGACAATCCACATTTCACAAAAAGACAACAACATAGTTTACTCATTGGATAGAAACAAGATACATTAAGTGGATTTACCCCATGTAGTGTAGAAGTACTCATACGAGTGTGCCAACTTCATTCCAGCCATTGCAAATTTTGACCCCGTTTGAGGCACCTCTTCCCTCGCTGGTAGAAAATTCCACTTGTGGGGGGAAAGCCATGTCTGCTCCTCCCCACTGTGTGGGTTTTGTTCTGTTAATCAGACCACATGCCTCAAGGATTCAGGAATCCAAGAGCTCTCTGCAGCGCCTCTCACAGCCGCAGCAGCCTGTGACATACTATTCAGTGTATAGTCTGTTAAAAGAGTCTATCCATTCATAACACTGTCCAACTATCCTCAGGCAGTTTCTTACCCCCACCCAGAAGCCCACCTTTTTCTACCCCACAAACCACCACTCCCTCAGATCCCTGCTCAAAAAGAACATTTTTCCTGTCTGCTTGTGAAAACCTGCGGCTGTCCTCATTAGTAAGATTAGACATAAATCTGAAATTTATTAAAGGTCACTCTTAGAAACTAAACATTTGGCAACCAAAACCTGTCATTAATATCCATTTTAATCTAGCTGGTATTTTCCTGCAACTGTTGCAAAGCAATTGACTCTTTTTCATTTCGGACTATTGAACAAAGAACACAAACAACATAATTTAAGGGGTTTGTTCCAGTTTTAACTTCCTTCTCCAAAACTTGCTACTCATGCAGTGAGGTGAGAAATGAGGATCACTGGAAATTTGCAGGCAAACAATGGAAGACAGCTGCTCTTGCTGCACATGTCTTTCATGAGCTGAATTAGTTGTACAAGCCTTTGTGCCCTTCCCCCAAATGCCTCTCTCCTCTAAGCAGTCTGATCCAGACACAGCAACACACTTCATGGAAAGCTTAGAGAAGAGGAGAGGTGGGGGGACAAAGCATAACAGGGGCTTTGTTTGACAGGTCTGTGATAGCTTTCTGCTAATGTAGACAAACATACATGCATCCATACAAATACACTTACTCTGATGCAAACAAATAAAAAAATCCAGATAGCATCACTCTTTTACCAAGGACAAATACTGCTGTTCTTACAACTGAAACTCCAAAATACTGTGTCGCAAAACTAGGAATAGTCATTGGGACTTAGCATGGAACGAAAATAAGCCTGATTGAAAATGAAATTATATTTTGAGAAGGTGTACATAAAAATAAAACATCAAGATCAAAGACACAGTTTAACTAAAAAAAACAAAAAAAGTAATACAAAGTACTGCCTTCCACTCTGTGGATTTTCCATGACACAATTGAAAAACAATACATTGTAGAAGCACTGTAAAGACATAAGTTTTAATCATAACTTTTTAAAAAATCCATAGGTGCGCCAATTATCATTAGGGGATGATATATTGTACATGTAGGACATAAATGCGTATTTGTAAAATTGTGAAACAAGTTATTCAAGCTTTGATGAGTTTTTAACAAAAAAATTATATTCTTTGAATATGGTGATTATTCATTGTAATAAATATATGTACTTCTCGGTATTAACTAATGAGCAAGTTGTAAATCGAATGAAAATAAATTGTGATCTGCGGGAGACGGTTACCCAGGATATGCTTTAGCATGTTTGGCAGGAGCCAGATTATTGACTTGATGCATACCATTTGTCAGGCGGTGCGTACATTGAACTTTTGTGAAATAATTCACATAATCCACACGCTTTTAAATTTCTCCTTCATATTTGGAAGAATAAATCTTATGATGTTCAAAATTATTAATTTTCAATTATATTTGCCTTAATTGTGTACTTTCTGTGCTCTTGATATCTCAAATTGTAATCCCATTCAATATTGTCGTTTACTTTTCATGGTTTTCTTCTGACATTGTGATCTGCATTGTGATTAGTTAACAGTCAGAAACTCCTCCCATTTACATTCATTTAATACAGAGCACTAGGCATAAATCGCATTACGTCAACATGTGCCATCGCAATGCTTTGTTTTGATTAATCAGTTGGATTCCTTGGTCCGCACCAGTTCTAAGCCAGCTGCAAAATAAACCAAACCCGCGCTCTATTGTCTATGTGGTACAACTACCGCACAAAAGAATCCAAACAAAAGCCTTGTGTGACATGTTTTGGTTGCTGATTTGTACGTGAACTTGTTTAAACAAGGAGAAAGTTACCCGATTTCCCCACGGCTGCAATTAAGGGGTAAATAGAGATATCTGAATAAGAGCAAGCGCTGCTGTGTGCAAAAAAAAAAAAAAATACTTCTGTGTGAATACATCCAGCAGCTGGAGGATTTTGTTCTCCCCGAAAACAATTAAAAACGACATCATTTGACCATATAATAATAGCCTAGTTTGCCATTACATCGCAATTGTTGAATATTTATTTTTCCTAAATACATAAAGTAGGCCAACCAGGTCCCATTCTAAAGCCATTTTCACAAGTTTTTTTTTCAGTTCACGTGACGAGGCGGTACAAAAAACAAAAAAAGAGTAATCGTTGTGCATGTTCTTTAAACCAGTTGACATGATTATTTAATTTTATTGCAAAACCAGATAAACATGCCACAGGCATTGGTTGTATAGTAAGGGCATGAACGGACCCTTGTGCAATAAATCACAATTATTTTTTATCTTCAAGGATAAGACACCCCTGTGTGTATCAAAACATAGTATATTGTTATGACAAACAACATACCAAATGTATGGCAATGAGGCAATGAACATTTGGATCAACCGGGAAATGAGTACTGTAACAATTTATCATCGTTTTACAGTGTTCTTGTTTGCCTGCCTCCCTGCGTCCTAGACGCATCATTTTTGCTGGGGACGCATAGTGTCAAATCAACGTGCGTCCCCGGGACTCAACTTTTTCGACACAAAATTGTCATTATTACCCGATTACTTTTATTTTTAACAAAGATTTACCGCACTCTAAACTTTTCGTCAGGCAGATCCACCATTGTTGTTTTGGTCTCGCGGTTCGAGTTTTCGTCTGCACGCCGATCTCGGCAAACGAGATCTCGTTGCTTCGAGATCACGTCATTGTTGTGGTGTTTGTCGTCGATTTAAGGTGAAAATCAACAAAAAATTGGTAATTTTTTTTCAGTGTCAGTAATAAGTCGAAACAATGCTGAAAGTGATAACAACGGCAATAATTCCGGCACGAAAAAACAGCGGAGAAATTCTTCGGAAAATCGCTAGGAAAACACGAAAGGCTAGGAAAACACGTGTGTTGGAGCGAACGACTCGGCGAAAGAAAATAAACAAAAAAATACTCCTAAGCAAGATAAGGACTTTTCTGCCAAAATGAACTAAATTATATTCCTGGTTACGCTGTGAGGAGGATGATAATGGATTGGACCTTGAGAAGGCATTACAACTGTGGCGTGACAGCAAACCACGAAGAATATATGAACTGAAAAATCTGAAGTGATAACTGCTTTGTATTACCAATTAACCGTGATGATTAAGACTGCATGAATATATACACTAATATTTCAGCAATATTATTTAGTATAATTTACAATATTGTGAACTAAAAAATCTGAAGTGATAACTGCTTTGTATTACCAATTAACTGTGATGATTAAAACTGAATGAAAATACAGATTAATATAATTATTTCAGCAATATTATTTTGTAGAATGTATAATATTGTTGTGAACTGAAAAATCTTGAAGTGATAACTGATTTGTATTACCAATAAACTGTGATGATTAAAACTGAGTGAATATATAGATTTATTTTATATATTTGTCGCCGATTTACAATTTCAACCTCGATAACACTTAATTTTGGGGACCCATCACTTTTCAGAGGTAAAATGAACACTGGTTGTAAGATAGTTTAAAATGCATTTATGGACCAACTTACAACGAAGAATAGCTTCATTATCAGTAACAGAAAATCTAAAATTTGAATATTCGTAAACTATAAACATTTTTGACAGACCATGTTAGACTATATACTAAAAATGAAATTAGAAAACATACGTAGATTAACAATAATGCATACAAACTGATTAAATTAACTCAACTGCACATTTTAAAAAAAACCTGCAAAATAATAATAGTGCTGATGTTTTTTAACCTCTTAATGTCCCTGTAAAATTTGCCTAAAATCACAAACCAAGCCGTACGTTAAATAAATTGAATGCTGTTCTTGGAACTTTCTGAGAATATGGATAGTTTTGGTCTCTTTTGAAAGGTAAAACACTGAAGTTTTGTCTTAAACTGAAATGATTCCTGGAGGTGCTACAAACAGAGCAATCTCAGTTGAAACGCACAGAAATAGAAGGTCTGTAATATCGCTTGAATTTTTGATTGCAATTTAATGCCTACAGATGAGTGTGGCCTGGACATCTTAGCTGGAAAACAGGTGAGACAAAAGCTTGAAGCCCTACCTGGTACCTTGTCAGGTTTATTACAATCTTAAAAACTAAATATTGTATTTTATACATTTTTGCAACAATAGGTCTAGGCGCTTCCAAAAGTGGCCATTTGGGGACGACCAGTTTACAGCTATAAAACCTCTTAATGATAATACACATCTGCGCATGTAGTATGTGCGTACAAATTGATCATGAGTTGCGAGACGCACATTTATTTTGGGTTCTAATTTGAATACCCTCCCAACATCTGCCGTATCGTTGTTTTTCAGAATTTCATTAGCTAACTAATGTGTCAATCAATATTTTAAACTGTTACTACTGGTTAAAGATATTCAGGGCTAAAGAAGGTAATGTTCATTTTATCAATAGAGGCCAATAGGGCTAATGTGAGCTATGGACCGTGAAAAAAAGGCCTGATGTGGGTCGACAGTAGTGTCAAACGGTTATAAGCTAACGGCCAAATTGGAAATAATTTTACGAGTCTATTTTTGATCAGTAATTATTTGGAGAAACAAACGAATTGCAACAAGTAATGTCCAAAGATGCAGAAATGTTTTAAGGTAGATTTACTTTTTATCTGTTGGTATTATTGTGTATTTTGGAGTAAATAATTTACACAGTTGGGTTCACTGGACATTCCTGGATGTAACAAGTCAATGTTTAGAGAATATCAACTCATGAGCCGACTGCCCAGGGGACTTATTGCTGAGCTATCCTGGCTTTATAGTTTTGAGATATCTTGTTTCAGACTGATCATGATGTTTCTGTGATGAGTATATTTGGAAATGGTCAGCATATCTTGAATCCCTATGAATTCCAATGATATGTGGCATGGCGTATAATTGTGACTGATGATAAAGTTACGACACAACTTTGCATCTCAACAGTCCAAACGTTAAGGGGTTAATCACATCACCATCAGATTATATGAATTAGCAAGTTTTGCAATAAACAGCTTTTAAAAGCAGGACCAGGCAACCCTCGGCTTCTGCTCATTTTTATGATGCCAACAACGCTCGCTGACGTAGGAGTCACAAAGTGGGATGATTGTTGGCAATATTTGGCACAGAGGACGTGGGTTTGGCATTAGTGAGGATCCAAACCATGACAAAACAAGTCTCACGTGAAACAGAGGTAATGCAACCAAATACATTTAGCCTGTGTGCTTCAGGAGATAACGTGATTTAGCCCTTTCATCGATTGATCGTTTTTTTAAGTGATCTCGTAATCTTGGTTGGGGACAAAACGACAATCGGTGAATAATATTCTTTACTTTTTGTAACTTAGTATTTGTCGTGCTTTTTCTTTGACTTTTTGGGGGGCTTGTTTGGCTTAGAACTGTCCACTGCCAACGTGTTTAACATTGCCAGCACGTCGGTCTTTGCTTGTCTCTTATCGAGGTTTCATTGAAGCGCCATGTGCGCTTGGTCAAACCTCCTCATCATAGCTTTCAGAAAGAGATTTTTCTCTTTACACAGTCTCTCTTCGGCTGTGTCTTGTTCAATGTATTTTCATGGGGTCACTTGAGGGTCTGTCCACTTCGTGTCTACACTACATACGCAATGCTCATACTCTGTGCTAGTTGAAAGAGGCTAAATCTAAACAAAACCCTCCGCCAATGAGAGCACCACTGCTCTCTAGTGTAGTGGAGGAACAATTGCACTTACATTTTAGGCAAGTTTTTTTAAAAAGTTCCACGGTCAAACTCGCCCGTGCCCCACTTAACGGAGCATGGGAGGGCGTGCCACACTGTTTGACCTAAATATTGCCAGTATGTAAATGTGCCGCTTTAGTGCCACTTGATAAGATTTTGTATTATCCTAGTAATTACACCAAACCACGGGGTGCCTGGTCTACTCATTAATGTTCCAACAGGACCATCAATCGTTGCAATGGTGATAAGACGAATTCACACGAGGTTTGAATTATTAACTGACTACATCCAAATAAATATTAGAGAACATTGAAACATTTCTTACAATGCGTAAACATTTTTAACTTATCAATAGAAGAAAAATACACTTACTCCATCGAACATTAAAACAACAGCAGTACTGGAGGTGATGGCTGAACTATTTCATTTAAGTGCAGAGATGCCATTCTGAAAGTAGGACCGTAGCACTGGCAATGTAATTTTCTGTGAGAGTTGCTCCATTTATCAAGCCCGGTGCCAGATCAAGACAGCTGAGGAATGTCTCACGCCTCTACAATGTATAATGAGAGGTGGGAGAGTGAGATGCACTCAGAAGTGCATACGACTTCGTGCGAAGAAATTGGAGAAGATTTCTACGGCATGTGTGATTCAGTGCTTTGGGAAGCATAAACTTCATACACTACCCATGAAGCTACACCGTCACACCCAGTCCGCAGGGAAAAAGCTCAGCTCGCAAATTGCATACTAATAGTTCTGATTATTAATGCTTGAGACAGGACAGCGATCTATTACAAATTAAAATGCAGGGTGCACAACGAACCTCGACACATTTCCCATTTCACTTTGTAATCCAATTTCCCTGAATATTTATGAACATTAAGAAAGCAATAAGAGTGCCTTTAGCAATGTATGAAGACGACAATTTTTAAGATACTTTTGAACACATTTCCCATGGTGTATGTCATTCCAAAACCGCAGAAAGGGAATACTCACACTTTAATATAAAAACTGGTATTAAGCCAATAAAGCTGCCATGACATGAATTATGATATTACATAATAGCTCAGGAGGTAGAGTACTCATCTTAGGATCAAGGGGTTGCAGGTTCGATTCCTGCCTCCTCCGTGTTATATGTCGAAGTGTCCTTGGGCAAGACACTGATTCCCTAATGCCCCCAATAAGCAGGTAGGCGCCTTGCATGGCTGACTCCCTATTGGTGTGGGTAAGTGTGAAGCACATTGTAAAGCATTTTGGGAGGTCTTCATTGACTTGAAAAGCGCTATATAAATAAATGCAGACCATTTACAAAATAAAATTGTATTGTGAAAAAAGGGACAGGAGTAAAGGTCACAGAATTATATAGGGGTGGGACAAAGAAATTGATTCAAGTGTATATCAAGATTTTTTGGGGGGCAATTTCTAAAATTGACTTTTCTACCAGGCATCGATTTTTGTGATGTCATATCCGTCATTTTTGTAGGCTTTCAGTCGTAGTATTTCTGTTGTAGTATTTATTTATTGCAGAAGTAGTACGCTGTGTTACGATGACACTTCAGTTGATGACAAAGTTCTCATTGTCTTAATTATGTTTTTAAATGTCAGCTTCCGGACTGGCAGATGTGTATTGTATGAACATCATTCATGGGTTGTTGTCCCGTAAGTATACGATTTAATTTGCTTTTTTTTTTAAGATGGAAAATGAAATCGCAGTCGTCAATTTCATCAAATTGTAATTCTTGTAGAATCGCAATTATTCAGAATTGTGATATAAATCCAATCAGCACCTTAGTGATACAATCCAATCGTAACCAAAGCATATCGTCCCTTCCCAAAAAAATTACACTACTACATCAGTTAAAACTAGACAAAGTGAATTCCACTTTTGTGTGATTTCTGAAATCTGAAAAATGCCTATTGGAGGTCTGCTGATTTATGAAGAATCATTGAGAAATGTAAAACTCCAAACGGAACAAGAATAAGGTGCACAATATTGGTAAAAAGTAGTGCAATCAGTACGTGAAATTTTAAGGAAAAGAAGTAAAATATAACTAAGATTTTTATGAGTTTTAGTTTTTTAGGTGAGGATCGAACTCAGGCAGGCAAGTGTTTGTTACAGTCATACAATAATGAAAGCATTTATATAATCTAGCTGGGTTGGGTTGTGTGACCTTGCGAGCCCTTAATTAGTTGAGCAATTAGTCTGTGAATTAACTGAGCAGTTGCATACTATCACATATAGTAGAAACCTAGTTCTTATTTTATCAATTAAGACTATGTAAATGTTAATGCATTTCCAGGACAGTTTTAGGCAAGTGTTAATGGGGATTAATCTATTTGATGCTCATGGATATATCTGGAAGGGTGATTCTGTGAGTGAGAAAAAGTGAGAGTCTGAACTCAATAAATATTGTAGCCATGAAGTATTGCAACGATTTGGAATTCCAACTGTATAAATTGGATGATGTATGTGGGAGCAGATAGATGTAGAAATGTGCGCTTTTAATTGAGGTGTCAATGGAAGGCAATAGGAACTTATTAATAATCAAAGATCAATTTTATGAAACAGCGAGTAGGGTCGATAACAGCTCTTCGGGTTCGCATGGCCCGAGTGTTTCCAATGAAGTGAAATTTGAAAGGTGTAAATCGGATGTTTCCTAAGGGAGTGAGTGTATAACTATAATAATAATAATGGAAAGGAAAAAAAGGAAAATATGATTACATGTTACAAACAACTTTCAGCAATGCCACTAATCCAGGTTACAAAACAGAAATATCAGACATTACTAATATTGGTAGTGCAACAGATTAGGATCGATCCGTGATCCAATCAATGGCTTTTGTTCAGAACACACGTGGTCCGTTGATTGTTATCAAGAAAAATATTATAGAATAATATTCAGTTTCCTTGTTTGTTTTTGCCAGACAGAAATTGAGTCCATCAACTACGTCCCCAAACCAACAATCGACCTCCTTGGCTTGCCGGACACCGCAATGTTTCAGACCAGGAATATAAATAGATTTGAAAGCTGCATATGGATCCTGCCATTTGGAATTGCCTACTTAGACCAGCGTTAATGGTTTCCTCTCAAATCCATTGCGGCCAGGCAAACTCATGAATAATTTGATTATTGATACACTTCCTGAGATCTCCCCATGCATACAGCTTGCTGCAATGTCCTTGGACAAGAAGAAATCCAATGATTCATAAGTAAAGAACACTGATTACCATTAAAATATCTACAAACATTTTAATTAGCGCAGGGGCAAAACATTTTCTTTTAACCCTGTATCCATGCTGCCGGACAAATGTGGAAACGCTCTAACATTAACATACAGCTCGCATCCGATCTGAACAGACCTTAAAGATTCAAATAGGCTTTCTTACACACCATCCCCCCTGCTAGGTTTAAAACAGCAGGAAAACTATGAAGGCGTGCTTTGCACAAACTCCCTCCCCCACATACTGCTACAACAGGCATAGCCAGGGCTTGTGGGATTAGGAATGGAACACAATGACAGACAAAAACTGTCCTCAGCACAGCCTTGTTCTTCTGTCTTTTAAATTGACAAAGCATGAAAAGGGTGTCTCGAAACATACAATAGACACAGTTACAAAGCAGCTCTAAGAGTGAACAAGCTAAAGAACTACCAAGATCAGTTCATTGTTCTAAAGTAACTATGTGATAGTGTTAAAATTATGCTAATCAAAAAAACAGACTTGATGGATTAACTTCCTATGATAAATTGCTGTTGGCTGTCAGAGGGAAATATCTACTTTTCATGTTTGATCATACCTAAAGAGGTAACACTAATAAAAGCTTTTGGGGTCTCGGTAAAAACAAATTAGGAATTCGAAACATGATGATTTGCGGTCCATAAGGATGGTATCAATATTGTGTTGGATCGGGAAAAATTCTAATTGTTCTTTATTTATGTCCAGACACAATAAACATAGTAGCCGGTTAACAAGAAAAAAATGTACAGGCTATTTAAAAATACATTAAGAGATTATTATTGTATTACACACTAATTCAATTTGTTGTTGACTTGTTCACTCAGCCCATTCAAAAATATTGTATCCAAACATCTAAATAAAAACGTCTTGTTTTATTGCAAATAATGCTATGAGCTTGTTGATGTCCTTAATTGCGTAGATGCAGTTTATAAACACCCTCTTACTATTGACATATTAGGCAGTTCTCAAATAAAGCTCTTAAATCGAATAAAACCATTTAGCCATTCACAAATAACCATAGCTCACAAGAAAGCATGCCACAAATTACACTTATAAATACGAAAACATACCTTTTCATTTTTCACTTTCTTCAGGGTCTTGCATTCAGCATTACCATTTTCAATCTCCTCCGGCTCCGTTTTCGTAGTTAATGCTGGTAATATCCCCACAGGTTCAAGAGCAATATTCCCAATTTGATTGGCATCCACTAGGTCTGTTGATTGCGTGCCCTCGAAGGGTGTATTACGACAGTTCCCCAGAGCAACTTGAACTTGAGATACAACCTCTTTCTCCGCTGCAGCAATTGCCACAGCTGCCGCTCCTTCGGTTTTGTCCTTTTTACTTTTGCCCGAAGCCCCTTCTTTGTCCTTTTTCCCACTCAGAACACCTCTGGAGGTTTTTCCCCCTTTCTCTATGTTCTTTCCAGAGGTTGAATTGCTGCCTGCAACCACTGCAGTTGCTGCCATTCCAGTTGGATCACCTTGAGTCCGCCCTGAAGTTTCTTTTTTGGCTCCATCTCCAGCTGAAGCTTTGCTATTATTGTCTTTAGAGTTTTTACTACGCTTGTATTTGGATTTGCCTTCCTTGCCTTGAGAGCCAGACACCGGACTAACAAATCTTATGTTGTCAGGCAACGCTGCTACTGCACTCGGTGGTGCCGCCATGGCGTCCTTGGTCCCAGACATCTCAAGTTTGTCCTTTTCTAAGTCAGCGTCGAGGTCAATTATCAGATTTCCAACACCGATATCCCATTCATCCCCGCTGTCGTAAGTGTCCACCGCATTAGAGTCCACACCTTTCCCGCCTGCAGTGCCACCACTTAGGGACATTTTAGTGCCAACGGCCCAGGATTGCCTCTGTGAGGTCCAACGCTATCTCGGACGGTTGGGACTCAAGGGCAGGGGTTAAAGGATCTTCACGGTCTAATCGTTCCTGTTCCATTTGGCCACATTTTGTTCTGAAAAGAAAACAAAATTATAAACATTAATATAAAACAATCCAGTCTTAAAGAAGCTAACGTCTAGTTAATTACAAAAGAAAATGTTTTCCCATAAACTGCTCATTCTGAGATGATCACTGTGCAAATCCCGATGATACTTCCCACTGGTGTAAAAGAAACCCTTTCTTCATAATCACTTCTCCTTGTTACCATGACAACTGTGGGAAATTTAGCCCAAAACCCTGCCTTGATAGCCAAGGAGGCCCCATTGCTCTAAATGACTGGATGTCTTTATATAAACCCCTGCTGTTGGTGTCACTCGGGATAACTCCCTTGTTGTTTATGATGCTGTGCTTCTTCAACTCGAGATGACACTGGAATCTTGCATTAAAAGCAAAAAATAACCTAAAGCTGATGCCTGGAACTGTTCCTTAAAATGTACCATGGGTAATATATTTCAAGTTAGTATATAAATAAATAAAAAATACACAGTGGCTGACAGGTTAGCAATTCCACTGACATTTAAGAGTTGTTAAAATAATCTTTTTATGCATTTAAAAACACTCACATATATTTACTAAGGCTTTAGGATTCCAGCCAAACTCATTTACCACAAAAAGAGACTACTTAAGCGACTGATAAATCTACATTATTATACAAAAGGTTTCTAAAGGCCATACAAATGCATTAACCCAGAATATGTTATCAATCCGGGATTATCCCATTTTGTTAAAAAAAATAAATAAATAAGAAGAAGTTAAAAGTAACATTCACAATTCCTGCTTTTTCGTTTTTGTTTCCTACATGATAGCATTGTAGTACAGGAACGACTGAGCGGGGCACAACAGGTAGCTAAGTGCGTCTCACATGAATACATGATCTTTTTTCACTAGTCGCACTTGTTCAGGTAAATATTTTGGTTGCTCGCAGAGCTCTATTTTTGGTTTCGTCGTTTCAGTTGCATTGCAAGAGGATTTTTTTCCCACATCAACTACAATTCTTCACACACAGAAATAAAATGAAAAAAGGTGCAAAGAACTTGGAATAATTACTGACACAGCATAAAGAGGATATCTTCCATTTCTTAAAACCTTTAGGGTTGCCAGAAATTGGTCCTATGCATCGTCCTCATTCTCTATCAAGTCAGATTCCTGAGCAGAGGTCAAAACTAGTCTTCACACTTATTCAAATAGTTAGTTAGAAAACTTCATAACGAGGACTGGGGCCACCATTGGTGTCCTTTTTACGCACTCTTTAAAATTTCTTCTTGATTTAAAAGCTCGGTCTGTCGAGTCAGACTGCCGGTAAACACGACATAGGATATCATTTCAAGCATTTTCAAGCACTGCACCCAAAATTCATGTACTTTCCTGAACTTGAAAAGGATCAACTTTTGCATATTTGGCAGAGTAAAATATTAGTAAACTATACTCTCCTTGCACAACGTTGACTGAGTGCCAGTCATTCAACTTTGGGGCCGAAAGGAAATGAACGTCAAGGACTCAGTGAAGGTTTTAAAGATTACCGAACTGCGGTAAATTACTGCTGTAGTGTTAGCATGTAAACATTAGCCAAAGTCTGTGTGGCGAATACAAAAAAACCTGTGAGGATTGGGACACACGAGTTATGGAAAAAATCTTGCTTGCTCCATCTTCTGAGAAATGAAAAATATGCATCCTAATCCTGCAAAAACTCCGCCTGGAGTGAAAGCCTGTTTCGCAGAGCTCACATAACCTATGACGTGACGTTATTACAACGTCCTTAAAATTGTTTTAATTGCCCTACATTAACAAATGCAGTTGATTAGGGTTCCCTTTCATTTCACACATTTTATTCAATTGTCTGACGTTTTTTAATTGTATCTAAGATTTAATGGTAGTAATAGAAACGTACATTAGCCCTTTGTATTGTGACAACCAGATGAAATCCAGAAAAATGGTTTAACTATGGGGTTGTCTACAAGATGATTTCCTTTTGTCCAATGTCAAATCCCATTATTCTTCCAGGCTAGGATGACAACATTAAAAGGAAAATAGAGTTTTTTTACTTTCTAATAAAAACTTATTCCAGATGTATTTGCAAATTATTCAATTGTAAAAAAGATATCTGCATGCAACAAATTGAATCTAAAAAACAGGTAATCTATTTAATATACCAAATTTTTATGACCATAGGGCACACCGTGTTAAAAGGGGTAGTCTCCGTAGCTGGTTCCATTTAACACTACACGGGGCGCACAGCACGATAGGGTGCGGGAGTACTCTGCTGCTGCCGCGTTACGACTTTAAAAATAAAACGAATACAAAACGTTGTTTTGTTTTGGTTTATTTAAGTATTGATTACAAAGTAAACAACTCGGATAAAAAAAAAATTCAGAACTGGTGCATATTCAGATATTTTTTTCAACCAGTAATCCATATTAAAAAAACCATCAAAATTATCATCCTCTTTTTCTGACGAGAACGGCTTTGCTTAATCTCCATGAAAAGATTCACTTTCTTTACTTTCAGAGTCACATTCCGGGCCGTGCAGCCCCTTGGTAATGATGCCGGCTTTTGCGAACAACAGTCCCAGCAGGCAAGTTAGCCCAAGTGTCGACAATCCATTCTTTTAATTATAATCCGCTGGAAGTTTTTGTGCCATTGTAGTCCTGGTCCGGATGGAAAAGCGACAACGTTTCATGACACGAACGCGCCAAGACGATAACAATCCAATTGCTCAGCTAATTCGCCCTGACATGCCTGTGTCAGTAACATAAAAGCATGTTTGCAATTAAGAGATAGCGTAAAAAGTGTGGTTAACTTGTTTCAGAGAGGTGGAGACGCATATATTAGCTCTTATTATGACATTAATTCGTCAATCAGCAATGTGTGTTTATTGAGAGAGAGAGCAGAAAAAGCACACCAAAGTGGAAGATATTAGCTCTCTTACCGTAACATCACTTTGTCAATCTGGCTCTAAAACAGGGAGCCCACACATTTCTATTTGCCAGCTTTGTTTAATTTTCCATGCACTTTTTGTTTTAAGTTAATTTAAGTCTTGTTAGTGGTGTTGAAATTCGAATTCATTCTCTGTAAAAAGTTTCAGGGAGCTATTGAAGTTTTTATGCACCTTTATACAAGCTACTGCTAAGCCCGATTTGATTTCCTGCACGGGTTGATTTAAGTGAAAAATTAGTCATATTAGTCTTGTTTGAGGAGACCAAGAGGAAGGCAGCGATTGACGTGGATGGATGGTGTTATGAGTGAACTGCAGGAAAGAGGTCTAAATATAATGGAAGCTAGAGCTCTTGTTGGTGATAGAAAAGAGTGGAGAGGTGTTGTGAAAGGATAGTGGGATTGTGGACGCTTTCTTAAGGATGGGCTGTACACCCGTATGATGCGGCAGGGGTAAACCAGTGAAAGCTGTCGGGCCCTGCTGTTGAACAAAAGAGTGTGTTGTGTCACCCTGACCCGAGTGACATGGCCACTTTCTGGTGTCCCATTTCATCTGGTGGGACGAAAGCATGACCAACTTGGGTGTAGAGGTGCCTAACTTGTTTGGGTGTTTGGGCAATTGGGTTGGCCATGGTCCAAAAATTCTGTGTGTTTTTTGCTAATTTTTTCCCTTTTATTTTCTTTGTTATTGTATGTGTTTGTCTTGCTGTCGGTCCCCCCTCTTGAGGGATATGACCAAGGTAGATAGATAATCTTGTTTACATTCTAATATATTTATATTTATTAATTTCTCAGAGAGCTATTTGAGTTTAATTTAATTTCATAACAAATAGTTTTTTTAATGACTAAAACATTCTTGGGCCAATGTTTAAGCTTTTACAGCAAACGAATATCGGCTCCAAATATCGGTTATTGGCCTACTCTTAATACTCATGATCGGTATTGGCCCGGAAGAACCCAAATCAATCGATACCTAATCGGTAACCTCCAATCGTTTGCAATGTAGGAGTAACAGGTGCAAAAAAGATGACGCGTTCTAAAACCAAGTTAAAAAAAATAATACATGTTTAACACACTTGGCCGAAACTGGTCAGCCAGGCCACAGGCCGATCGGCCATTACCCCTTGACTTGAGATCCAAGGTTAAATTCAAGACTTTGAGACTTTTTTTTAATGCTTTTTAAAATCAAATTCGAGACCAAGTCGACAACAACAAAAACAAATACTTCTTGCACAACACATCGTGTCTCGTACACATTACCAGGCATAGCTTTTAGCCATGGTGAAAAACGTTTGTTGGACAGCCACTTCTCATTAAATGTACACTTTCCAAGGTCCAAAGTAAACTTCTGAGTCCGAAGTTGCGATGTGTATTGTGGGTCTGCTCTTAAAGGAGCAACTAAAACTACATTACCTTTTTAATAGTTCCGTTATAGTGGTAAGTAAATCGCGGAATTATTAAAAAAAAAAAGACAATCAATAATGGTACTAAATCTTTAGTCCGAACAGATATAATTCTTAATATGTTCACATTTTTGCGACTTTTGAAAATTTAAGACATTTTAATGAAAATTAAGGCCTTATTTCTAAAATAATTCAATGCCTTTTAAGACGATCCGCGCTTTTCAAGTCAAGACTTCCCAAAGCGCTTTACATTGTCCTTCACATTTCCCAATAGCCGCCGTGCAGCCATGTAAGGGGTATTAGGGGTTCAGTGTCTCACCCAAGGACACTTCGACATGTAACACGGAGGAGCCGGGATTCGAACTGCGATCTCTTGATCCCAAAACGAGCGCTCTACCTCCTGAGCCACTGCCGCCCCATATCTCCATATCCCAGATCTCCAATTCATTTCATTGCATCTTTCATAATGTATTGTGACCGGTAACCAGCTCTACGTTTTTTTTCTGCATCCGAGGAGAATTGTGTGTCAAAAAAAAAACTACCGGTTCATCAATTATTAAAAAGAATGTTAGTTGCAGCCCTACACAATATGGAAGCTCACTAAACAATATATGTTCACTGTTGACATACTTTATGATGAAAACGCACAGAAAAAAACTGTTAACACCCATAAGCGCCAGCAAAGCACCAAGACCAATTTAATTGAGTGAGAGGTAGAGATGGGCAGAGCTATGCACACATAGCGCAAGCACTCATTTCTCGCTAAATAAGTCGGTATCCTTCTTGTTTGACAAATATGATCCTCAAAATTAACCTCAACACTCAAGTAGCTGCGGGAGGGAGAAAAATTGTACGTTGTAAATTTATATTGATATGGGAGAGAGGCTCTGGCATTATTATAATTTCATACATTTTAGCAAATCATCAAAAATCACACAGGGAAATAAAATGCTCTAAAGAATTGCCTTTTCGTCTGGAGTTCGGGTTTGGAAGTTTTGTTGAAATTTACCTTAAAATACTGCATGTAGTGTGGTTCTCTAAAAAAAATGTTTTTGCTTTTATGGCTCATTTGATCAAAAAGGTCCAACCCCAGACCTAGAGATACATTTAGAAAAATGTGTAAAATCCTAATTTTCAGTTATTCAGATTGTGACCAACTTTGACCTAGGACCAGGTAAGGCCCCATGCTATTGTCCCAGCTGTAGTCCACCTAAGATGCCTATACTATACTCATCTGCAGGATTGTGACTGAAAGAAAATAAATCAGAGTAAAAACAGTCTATATGTGTTCTAACTTACAGTTGGAGACAAAACCTTAGAGTGTTACCTTTCAAAAATTACAAAAACAGTCCAGAATCTCCAAACAACTCTACAAGAGCATTCAATTTACGTTGGCTTTGTCTTGGATTGGGATTTTAGGTGAAATTTACAGGATTTTTAAGGGGTTTAATTTGAATAAACAGTGCCTATTTCTGGGGATCTGTGTTAAAGTTGGTATATGAATCCTTGGGAGAAAAAACGCAGTGTTTTGCGATTACACTATCTTACAACGTCACATCGCTATATCAATTAGATTTCGGTTAATCGTGCAGCCCGATAAAGTCTCTCCTGAGACTTGCACAAGCGCATTAGCGTCTCTCTCTCAAGCAGCAGAAATGGCAGCGTCAAAATCAACTACACGCGTACCAAAACTTTTGGAGCATTTTACCAAGGATACGGCCAATAAAAAAACTACTTGCAAAGTTTGCAGACCAGACCTTGCACAGCGTTGTGGTAGATCGGTGACGCACAAAACTTTAACAAGCATGTCGGAATTTTGGACCAAACAGATTCAGACTCGCTTTAAATAACATTTGTGCTAATATGGTTTTGATGATATGCATTGTGAATATTTCGCTATAAAAACAGAGCTTGAGCGTTATACCAGACCGTTTGACAAACATTTGAGAATAAATGCATGCAAACCGCTTGAGAATCGTTAAGCACTTTTGGTACTGACTTTGCCCTTGACCACTAAATGTACTTCACAAAATGGACATCCTATTTGTTTTATTCACTGTTCTACTGCTGCTGAAATTGTTCTTGGTTTACGTTAAGAAAACATGTTTACTTGATTTGAATTTATTATTTATTTGCCTGCCCCTAAAAGAAATTGACAGTTTTATTCACTGATTTGTGTCACTACTGACTGAGCAAAGTGTCTGGTTGGTTTTAGATAAGAACGCATTTTTATAAATTTATTGTACGAATCCAGAGTATGTTCAATAAAAGATGTACTTTCCATTCCACCCATTTTTCTTGCGTTTATTAAAATTTGCCAAATAAATAAATCAACAGAATTACATTTTTTAATAATTATACAATTAGTGAACTAATCATTTCAACTATAATTGTAGTTTTCTGTTGCACCCCTGAACATTAGAATGTCTTCATTTGACTTGTTTTCCCCTAAAAATGCCTCCATGTTGATGAAGTAGTAGCAATATCACACAGGTGTTCGGTTCAGAGTCGAAGAGCAAAGACATCTTATCTACGCTTAAGCCTGTAATAAAGCTTTCACGCATGATCTGTGTAACAGAGGCTATAAAGCACTCTGGTTATGATCAACATAGTTTTAGTTCTGTGCCTGCTTTTTTTCTACGGATATGTCTTCGCAGGTTTTGTGAAGCTAAAGAGAGAGACAGCTGTCCCTGTTTGACTATAAAAACAGTTGCAGGGTCTAATTTGTTCAACACCTCCACAAAAGAGGCGCTGTAACTCTATCAGCAGTTGACCTACTGTACTGCCCTGAGCTGGAGCTGCTTTGCAAGCACTTTAGAAAAAGCCCCCACTGTGGGATATGTCCAAATGAGATCCTCATTGAGCAAAAGGCATGTGGGTTGTGCAACACTCACAGTGCTTGCCCTTTTTCACAGATCCAGTTTCACTGGGTTATCTTTGACAAGGGACCACATAGGGTGAAATCTACTTTGAACTTTAGCACACATTAACCAAGCAAAACAGACTCACTGGATCATAACCTTTGTTGTAGAATGACAAAAGGGAACGTGTGGACTATTTCCATTTCCTCGTCATTCAAAAATCATGTGGAGTCCAACAAAGCTTCGCACAGCTGCTAAGAAACACTTATTCAATCATTAAGTGCAGCAATGTGAGCATGCTGTACATGGCGTGCCTTGGTCATGTTAACAATGGTTGCTAGCTGTGCTTGGAAACATTAATACCAGGACAGACAAAGATTAAGAACACAGCTTTCCATGAAATGCATTTCAAAGTTGTCTGCTTGCCCCCTTGGAATCTGACAAATTTGATTAAGTGTCGGTCGGCCTTTTTTGTCATTGCCTGTGCCTCTGTCAGGTATCTGCTGATAAAAAAAGATTATCATGTTGCTCCGTCAATGAGATTTACTGACACACAGATTGGTAATACGCATTGTCTAGCTTGTAATAAATTCTACGTTGTGAAGATCTAAACACTGATTGATATCCGAATCTGCTCGGCTAGACCAACGTGTAGACATGTGATGTGTATAATGAATAACCTTCCGCTCGACAAATTTGTAGAACCTTGTTTAACCCCTCAACATTTCTGTAAAATTTGTCTCAAGTTACATTTTGTTGGCTAAAAGTGCTACATAAATTTAGATATGGATCAAGATCGGTGTTTCTCATCTGGTGAGTTGGGACCAAAAAGTGGATCATGGGCATTTGCCTTGGCAAAATAATGCTAAGAAAAGAAAAAATAACACGGTATTTGACTTCTTAGGGTTTCTGTAAAATTAGCCTAAAATCCCAACCTTAGACGTACCCAGAGTAAATTGAATGCTGTTCTTGAACAGTTTGGAGAATAGGGAATTTTTTTGGGGTTGCTTTTGAAAGATGAGACTTTTGTCCCAAACTGAAAAGTGCTACTAACATTAAGTAATCCTAGTTGGAACACACAGAAACTTAAGGCTTTATTCTCGCCTGTAGTTCAATAATCAAATCAAATGCCTGCAGATGAGTGTAGCATGGGCATCTCAGCTGGAAACCAGGTGAGATAGCGTGAAACCTTACTTGGTACCATGTCAAATTTGATCACAATCTAAAAACATACAATGTATTATACACATTTTTCTAATTGTAAGTCTAGGTGTTTCCTAAAGTGGTGATTTCAAGACAACCACTAAACAGCTCTAAAAGTTTTGTAACTGTGCATTTGACTTTGGCCAATTTTTAAACATTGTACAAGAGTAGTAAATGTTTGACTTGAAAGACCAGGAGTCATCTGACCAGACAATTTATTTTTAAAGGAGTGATTTGGAGCGAAACCTCAAACGAGACATATATTTAGGCAGATATTTTTTTTATCTGACAGCATCAACGTGTGTATTGGAGTATATATCTTACACGGTTGAATTCACGAGACTCTTGCGGATGTAAGGAGGCCACGGTTGCGTATTTTCATTGAATTTGATGGCTACAAGATGAGCCCTTTAGTAAGTTACACCGGCTTTATAGTTTTCAGGTATTTTGTTTTAGACTGATCGTGATGTTTCTGTGATGACTTGATATTAGAATAATCATATCTTGAATCCCAAGAGTTTAAGCTTTCCAATGATATGTGACATATTTCAGTGACTGGTGACATTGTGCAAACACGTATTTGTTTATCAAAAGTCCGTTGTTCAGCTAGCAGGCTGACGGAATGTTAAGAGGTTAATACAAAGTATTATTTTACGGCTTAAAAAAGTACAGGTAATATGGTGTCTACTGAATATGTGCATGTATATATTAAACTGTTAATAATGTTAAACTGAAAGCCCCTGTGCTTTATTGCAGGGATCGCAAACCAGTAGGGCTTCAACAATAAATTGATAAAATCGATTATTAAAAGGAAAGACTGGTATGGGTTTTTCAGGGCCAGTCGTAACATATTTAAATGAGGATTGACACAATGGTTAGCCAAAGAAATTATGAACATAACGTTACGCAGATATTCATTGTGTATTCAAATTAGGCCCCATAATCAAAGTGTGCAACGCCATTCAGGATTCATTTTTTCCGCACCATTATTATGCACGAGTGTGCACAATCATTGACTTCTGGACAGAGAAGTGAAAAATTTTAAACTCTTTCAAAATGTCTAATAAAAATGGCCAAAGTAAAATGCACAGTTGCAAATTTTTTAGTGCTGTTAACTGGTCGTCTCTAAATGGCCACTTGTGGAAACGCCTAGACCTACCATTATAAAAATGTGTAAAATACAATGTTTAGTTTTCAGATTGAGATCAAATTTGACAAGGTACCAGGTAAGGCTGGAAGCTATTGTCTCACCGGATTTCCAGCTCCGTACCTGGGTATCGTTTGTTGATTGACAAACGCAAACTTTCTATTAATGCACTCATACATAAATATAAAATAAAAAACATTTCTGACCACTCCCTGAAAGGAAAACTTATTTTCAAACTTCCATTAGAAAGCTGGTGATTAGGTGTGCTAAAGATGAATTTATAGTGATGTAGTTTTTCAGATGGTATCCTACAACATGACAAAGAAAAAAAGAGGAATACAGAAAGCCTCTATATTCATGGCACATACTGGAACTGAAAAAGAACATTGTAAAGACTCAGGTTTTGGACAAAAAGAAAAAGGTATCACTTTTGATTGTTGCAAGGAATGTTTTGTGGTTTTGTATTTTGAGTATCCTTAGGTAATGCACAGTCTTGATCAAATACACATAACATTTAAATAGATGCTGGCTAAAATATGTAGCACACAGGATTTGCAAGGAGGCCAATTAACAGTTTTATGACAAAAGGTGTAACAAAACTGACCCAGATTCTACCAATGGCCCCATTACACACTAAGTAATAAGGCAGACAAAATGGAATTTACATCGCGGTTGTATTCATTAGCATTCGTAATGAGAATGCTACAAGCTTGTGCACATATGACATGGAAGGGAGCAAACACAGACCAAAGTCTATGGTTCCCTCGTTGGCAAGGGATCATGATGTTTGAAGTATGTTTATGCAATTGAAAGGATGGAGACAATGATAACATGTACGGAATGTTTCATTGCGTGGAATCAAGTGTCAATATTTGAAAATGAGCATAGTATAAAGATCAATTTTGAAGCCCATTTTCCTTGTTGAAGTTAAGGTAGAGGATTTTCCTTATAAAGTGTAGCGTCTCGGTTTTATTGCAGATAAATCGGTTCATTTCCTCATTACGCATATGGTATGAGCTGAAGTGCTGAACAGTCCCTTAACTGTCAGCATTTGTGCAGGGAGCAGACAGGTATTTGCCTGCCAGACATGTTGGCTTTGCTATATTTCTCTGAGAGCGAAATGATTTTGGCAGGGTTATTGTATTGTAGTAAACGTAGTTTGCATGGTCAGATAAGCCCAGTGAAAATTGCGCATTTGGAACCATTAGAACTAAAAAACTGCATAGTCGTTTTTGTTTCCCTGGTGCTAGAAGCTAAGGAGCTCTGACATCGCATAGGGTGGAAAATGCGGGCATCTGTTTGGCTAGGAGTGTTTAGGGCCAAAACAGTTTTTCATGATGTTCCTTTAGTCGCTTTGACGTGATGGTCAAAAAGAGCCATCCTAAAAACATGACTGACGAAGCACTAATCGTCAGAAGCATATAACGGGGATAACACCACCATTTTTCCTTAGGCAAGGGGAGTGCACCCACTGCATTTAAAATAAGCATTACGGCAAAGTTTTTCAAAAGCTAGGTTAGGGTGATGCTCAATAATTTGTGAGCAAATAGTCAAACCATTATGGTTTCTTAGTAAGTGTTTTTATATGAAGGCAATAACCTGTTTGAACCCAATTAAGACGGTTAAGTTACACAGTTCATAAACTATGCCATGCGTACAAACTAAACATTAACTATTGACCGTGCTCTATGTGCAAAAGTTAGCGTACAACGCTAAAATGTTCTACATTGACAGGAATTTTTCCCCACACATATTGCTCTTATAATTTCCTTTGTATTATTATTTCACAGTATAAATCAATTTAATTACAAAAAAAGGGAAAACTGCAACCAATTCGTTAAAAAAAATAAGAATAAACAGCAATACATTACAACGGAAATTTAACAACGAAACTCAATTTTGTGTTTGCAAAAGCTTCAATGGATTTTTAGCCTCAGGCTTTAAAGTAGGATGCATGATTTGAGGTGTCCTTTAAAAAAAATTGAAAGTTAAATATATTTTCAGTTAAATATGTGTTAACAATGCCCAACTAAGTTTAAATAGCCCATGTGCTTTTTTTCACCACCACACCTTCATGTCAAGTCATGTTTATTTTTATAGCCCTCAATCACAAAATTTTCAAAGGCCTCCACAGACCACCATTAAAACATCCCCTACATGAGGGCAAGGAAAAGCTTTAAAACCTCAGAGTGAGGAAAATGAAGAAACCTTAAAAAGATGGCCGCACATGAGGTAATCCCCTTTCCAGGATGACCAGGCTGCAATGGATGTTGCAAGGCCATCAACAGACAGTACACAGACATCTCATCTCATTAGCCGTACCGCTTATCCTCATTAGGGTTGCCAAGGGGCTGGAGCCCATCACAGCCATCTCTGGGCAGTGGGCAGGGGACACCCTGAACTGGTTGCCAGCCAATCGCAGGGCACACGGGGACAGACAACTCATTCGCTCATTCACACCTAGGGACAATTTGGACCGGCCAATTCACCTGAAATGCATGTTTTTGGAACAAGGGAGGAAACCGGAGTGCCCGGAGAAAACCCACGCAAGCACGGGGAGAACATACAAACTCCGCACAGGAAGTCTGGATTTGAACCCACGACAGGTTCCCATGACATGAACTGTGCCGCACAAGCGCTAACCACTGCGCTGCCGTGCTGCAGTACACAGACATCATCAACATTAACTACGTAAGTGATAACAGAATATCCATGAACATGAACATAAAAATACATCTTAAACTGACAGGAAGCCAGTGCAGGTCAGCTAAATTCGGGGTAATGTGATCTAACTTTCTTGTCCTAGTTAAATGCCTTGCTGCAGCCTTTTGTATCACCTGCAAACCTTGGGTGCTAGACATCAGGAGACCAGAGATGATTACATCGCAGTCATCGAGACGGGAAGTAACAAACACATAAATTATAATCTCTGCATCAGACTAAAACAGCATAGGCCAAATCTTTTTAATGTTGCCAAGATGGAAAATGCTGTTCTAGGAATATAGTTAAGGTGTAACTCAAAGGACAGATTATGGTCAAATGTGACAACTAATTTTTTTAACCAAACAGCTCTGGGTGATATTACATTTGTAGAGGTTCAGAGCAGTGTTTGACAACAAGTCCCAACATTGAGCTGGAACAATAACAGGGTTCCAACAGCTTAAGGTATGTTAAATTTAAGACTCTTTAAAAATACTTTTTAATGCCTTTTAAAACCAAATTTAACACCAAATCAACCCCCCAAAAAACACAAATGAAACAAACAAAAAAACATGATTGAGGCGATTTAAAAAAAAAAACATTTATCATTAGTTTGTTAAATCACAGTCCAGTTGGAAACTTTCTACCGAAAAAAGATAGCACTCTCCAAAGTTTGGGAATCAATTACATAAATCATAGGGATTATTACAGTACTTCAAGGATCACCGGTAAAAACTGGCGGATAACTACTAATTCCATGGAACACTACTGCTACATTCCTGAAACATTTTATCATGATGCATGAAAAATGACTTTTGGGTCCAGTGAAAAACGTTTTGGAAAAACAACACTACTACTGTATATTCATGAATAATTTGGACTGTAGCAAAACACAAAAGTGTTGTACTCCCTTCAGACTATTAGCCGCACCCAGTACAATTTTAAAAGAAACACGATTTTCTACATATATAAGCCGAACCTGACTATAAGAAGCATGTTCCCACATTCAAACACGAGATATTTACAAAGAAAGGCGGTACATAGAGTTTTAAAAAAATTGAGTACATTAACTCCTTAACGTTCTGCCAGTGGGCCGCCGTACTTATGATAAACAAATGTGTCTGTATGATGTCACCAGTCACTGAAACACGTCATGCCACATTGGAAAGCTTAAACTCTTGAGAGTCACGATATCATTAGAGAAACATCCCGACCCGAAAACTATAAAGCCGAGGTAACTCACCATACGTCCACTGGCTGTCTTAAACTTCTCTGAATGTCTTTGAAAATGACTTTAAGACGAAGACAATCCATAGAATCCAACCTCAAAAAATTTACAACGAAACACCTAATAATGCCGACAGAAACAAAAATAGGAATCCGCTTTAAACATTTCTCCTTCGTTGGGCGTTGCTTCTTATGGGGTTTGGGGTTTTTAAGGGTTATTGATCTATCTTCGTTATTCATTATCCATTATCCGTTATCGGTCAGTTCATTATACGCTACAAAGCCTAGGAGCCGGGACACTTACTCTCAGCCAAAAGGCTAAGCTAAGGTCCTAGCCCTATAGCCTTGTTGCGATCATTGCGAATGCACCGTTCCCGGAGGTACTGCAATACGCAGTGCGCGTTATGTGCGTTTGCGGGGCTTCTTATAAATCGTTTGTTTCGCCATAT
Organism: Urocampus carinirostris; assembly: GCF_059441175.1. Taxonomy (NCBI): domain Eukaryota; kingdom Metazoa; phylum Chordata; class Actinopteri; order Syngnathiformes; family Syngnathidae; genus Urocampus; species Urocampus carinirostris. Next base: position 10,236,036 of record NC_142352.1, read on the forward strand.
CATTTCCGTTTACTAATAACCAGACTCGAACAATGATTCCCATTATGGTAGTTAGCGCTCCCCTTCTGATTGACACTTTTTCTATGAGGAGGGTCTATTCATGCTAATTTCATTTATGCACAAAGCGTAAAGTTACAATAAACTTGCTCCTTTCTCGAGATATATAATCCACCTGCCTCACTCTTACCTTTACAGCGAGGTGCAAAAATTAGCCGCATAATTGCGCAAGCCGCGGGGTTGAAAGCTTGTGACAAATGTCGCGGCTTATAGTCCGAATTTAACAGTAAATCTGTGTTTACATTTTTCAGACTTTCCAAAATTGGATTTGAGACATTTTAATGCCAGTTAAAGCCTTATTTTCGATAGATTTGCGTGCAATTTTATCAAACGAGGTGAAATGATCTTTATATAATCTGATCAGTTGGCAAATTTCCCATTACAGTTGTACGGTAATTGTCGGTAAGAGGTTTAATTTTGCTTTGTTGTGTGAAAAGGACGGTTGTCACTGTATTTGTGATGATATTTCACCCCAAGACTCTTTTTCAAATAGTGCACTACATTACTATGGTCTTTTATTTAACAATTTTTATATGTATCGTAATGTTGACAGATATTTACCAAAATAGTATCTTTTTTTCAACTACCTTTTTGGGGATTTCCACTACCAAGACTGTGTTTTTTTTTTCTTGTCTTCAAAGGTGACGGTCTGTTTATTTATCGTTGCCAATTGAATGAATGGTCTGTGAATATTTCATTTCAATTTACTAAATAATGCACATTTTATACAAATTAATGTTTTTAGGGACATCTTAGGTTAGAAATTGTAATTAAAATGTAACATACCAATGAGTGTCTGAGAAGAATTTGTATTTGATAGAGCATCCTTTACCTCGCCTTGTCGTTTTGACAAGTACGTTTCTTATCACGGTTTGTGGTTCAATGCACCATTGTCATCCCATACCTTCGTCTTTAATGAGATAATTTTCTTTATCCGTTTAACCGGCTTTAAAGATGATGTGTTTAGGCTTGATGATGCAACATGGTAAATTACACAAGAGAACCAACTCTTTATTAAAAATAAAGACAAGTTTTTCCCTCAGGATATGATGCATACTTTAGACTAAATGATCAGGCTACCGCATATAGAAAATCACCGATTTTACAAAGAAGAATCATAAATCAACTACTACTACGCAAGAATATTAAAACCAAGTGGCTATTCATCTTTAGGTTAAATGACAATGTGAAAAAGACCACTAAATCAATACATTAAATGTCTAGGTTACCTGGTCTGTAGCGCTACGGGGGTAGACCTTCACAGTAGCAAAGCGATCGACCTAAGCAGTCGTGTCTTAGTTTGATTGCTTTTGATAAAACACCAGTTGGAAGACTTGCTTATTTTTATTTTGTCGATTTGGGTGACCATTAGCAGAAAATCTTTTCTGCGTGCCGATTGTGGCTGATAATACTTTGATCGCCGCAATGAACTCAACACTCACTTGCAAAACTCAAACCAGCTAACGAGATCCAGAAGAACATATGTAGGCATAGCTTACAAACTGCTTTTGTATTTTGTTATATGACCCTTCTTTAAAAAATATTGATGGACATCGAGGGACCATATTACATAAATAATGAGAACAGAATATTGTAAAATTTACTTATTTTCCGTTGTAAATGTTATTATTATAATTGTTTTTATTGTTAGTATAATAATTGTTATTCTTTTTATCTATCTTTGCTAGTCTTTCAGGAGACTGATTATTATTTTTACCATTATCATCAATTGTGACATGTGAAGGAGGGGCTAAGAAAATAAACTGTTTTCTGAGTAGATTAAAGGCAATGTGTGCTAAGGTGCTAATAATAGCAGGGAAAAGTGTAAATTAATTCCTCTTTTGGCTTATTGTTAAACTCAATGCACATTTGATACAGATTTGGATACTTACCCAATAATGGTAAAAGCTCTTCAAAATGCATTGTTGGCTCAAAACATATTTTTTTCTTTTAGTTTACCATGACAGAAAATTGTAAGAAAATAGAATTGAAAAATGGTACTAAATATAAAGAACCAAGATGAAATCACAACTGTGACTATTTAAAAAAGATGTCAAGTAGCATAAGTTGTTTCTTTTTTACAGATGACAAGTTGTTCCTGAGCCAGAAACCAGCAAGTTCCATTTTCCATATTCTCCAAACTCTTTGGTTACTGCATCAATTGGCACAAATCTGAAGTTATTCCCATATCAGCACACACAGGAATACCCCGCACCCTTTAATTTCAAATGGCTCTCAGAAAGTATGGTGTATTTAGGCATAGAATTATCTCTAGGTATTAAGGAAACTCGGTTTCTCTGATGAAAACCAGCTCGGTGGCCTTGGGGGTATGGCACCCGCCCCGAGACTGGGAGGTTGTGGTTCAAGCCTCGGCCGAGTCATAGCTAACACTTAAACATTGGTACCCGTTGCCTCCCTGCTTGGCGTTCAGCATTAGGGGTTGGAATTGGGGGGTTTGGTCACCTAATGACTCCCAACACCTCAGTTGGGTTGAGCGAGGGGGCTGGGAATCCCCTCCTCTAAATCAATCACCCAAAAAGAGTCAGAAATGACTCTAGCCACCTCCCACTAGGGGGATATGGCTGTGGTATATATATATATATATATATATATATATATATATATATATAAAATTAAGGAAACTCTTGATTCATATGGAAAAGGCTTTGCACAAAGTAAAAATGGATCTCGAAAAGTGGGGAAAATTGAATAGGACATAGTGGAAAAAAGTTAATACAATTAAAATGTCGCTGAAACCACACATAAATTACATAAAAGGAATTATATCTATTATGCATCCCCCCAAAAATACGGATGCACTATGTTAATATGATAAAACATTTGTGGGATGGGAAGAAACCACATATCTGTCTAGATACATTTTACTTATGTAGGAGGGGTGGAGTGTCACAGCCTAACCTCAATTATTAAAGTATTTCATTTGAAATGTGTGAACTTGTAAACCTTTAGATTCAAAATAATGCTGAACTCGATTGGTTTCTTATTGAGCAGGAGATTAATTTCCCTTTTAAGCCAATAGAATACCTTTCAGCGCCCTCTAAAAAACATCATTCCTTTCCTAGATCACTCCAAAATGGTTTGTCAGAGGGTACCCAAAACTTGCAAAATCTCCCAGTTAATTCAAAAATATGTACCAATATGGCAAAACCCCAAAGTAAAAATCTGGGGACACTGCTGGTATGAGTGGTTAAAAAAGTATCAGGACTTTGAGTGACTTATTCGAAGATGGACAAATGGTTTGTTATGATAACTACTCCACCTGGAAGGTAGCAGATTTCATGGAAATATTTGAAAATTAGGCACTGCCAGTCGAGAATCCACTCCCCTGGTTGACATAAAACTACAATTGAACTTTATTTCCATTTACCTAAAAACACACCACAAAGATGGTGTGAGGTGTGCCCCCGGAAAAATATGAATTGTGGTGATATGCCCAAACTGGCCTGAAAAAAAGGACCTATCTTGTAACTTTGATAAGAAAACATGGGAGGGGATTCTTTCCAGGTCAGATCATTATGTGGGAGAAGCTAGAGCTAAATGTATCCAATATAAAATAATCATCAATAGCTATTGTTGCACTGCATCAAAACTTTTCAGAAAGGGACTTTGCAAAATGATTGAGGTACATTGATAAATACTTTGTATGGATGTTCCAAAAAAATGTATCATAAGTTTACAATTCCAATACAAATGCACAAATTGGCTATCGATAATGCCCTCTGAGCTAGAATGGATGCAGAAATAATGTGGTGGGGAAAGACTGCAATTTCTTTAATTAATTACAATAACAATAAATAGATACTAATATGGGAAAATCTGGCGGCACGGCGAATGGGTGGTTAGCACACAGCCTTGAGGTGCGGATGTCCAGGTTTCAATTGCAATGACCGCAGCCTCCCCGATGCGAAGTTTGCATGTTCTCCCTGTGCCTGTGTGGGTTTCCTTCCAGGCACTCCAGGTTAATTGGCCGTTCCAAATTTTCCCTAGGTGTGACTGAGTGATTGAGTTGTCCGGTATTGTGTGCCCTGCGACTTGCTGGCAACCAGTTCATGGTGCCCCCTGCCCAAAAATAGCTGAAAAAGGCTCCAGCACCCACGCAACCCTAGGGAGGATAAGCGGCGCAAATAATGGATGGATGGATTGAAAATCTTTATCAAAATCTTGCTCAGACCTACTACAGAGTTAAATTTGTTACGGCCATACCAAATCAAATGAATACATTTAGAAGGAGGCAAATGTTTTATGTCATGCACATACTGACCCTAATATGTGCCTAAATTAATGGTTGCCTGCAGGGATGTCCTAATTCTCACAGGCAACCCATTTCTCACCATATTGAAGTCATACATCATCACATGCGAAAAATCTATAATGCTGCAAACACCCTAAAGGTGAAGCCATGTAAACAAAGTGGGTACATATACATGCAGGGAATAGTCCAATTGAGAAGATATTTCAGGTTTTTGGACCAATCCAAATAACCCATTTACATGACTAGTGCCAAGAGTTAACCCCATTTGGGCATAACCTTACTGGAAGTGGCGCAGCACGGGTGACGTTAATACCCAAATACACGTTTCTGAATTCTATGGTTTGACATTAAATAAAAGTACCGTCTTTGTTCCTTTGTCTCCAAAACTTTGCTCAGTTACTTCAACTCAGGGTTACAAGTTGTGCTTGTACGCTGCTTCCCAAAAGCATGGACTTGCTCTGTATATTTATGGGACTGACATTTTTGCCGTGGAGGGACAAATTAAATAAAACAGAAATGTCTCTGGGAGCTCAATAGCCACAATCACATGAAGTGTTTTTAGACTTTAACAGGATCAGTGTATATCATTCGTTCTTGAACTACAAATCCTCAGATTTTTTGAAGCATCAATGACGGAGAAAATTGAACATGCGCAAAAATGCGCACCTGGAGTCGGACATGTCGAATGAGTACACATGAATGAGCAATCAGATATAGACCTAAATCAGATTTCTGTGCGCATCTATATGGCTTTACATGACCGTAATATAATAATATTCTGATCTTAATTTGACTATTAACTGCAGGTAACCAGGTAAGTGTCTTATTGAGGAAGACAGTCCAAGATGAGCAGTGTTTAACGGTCGATTACCTTGGTGACACTAGGTAACTTCAAATGTTCAGACGTTGCCCATTAAAGACACTTAAATTTGCCACTGTAAAAGGACAAAGATTTTTTAAAAATCATTTTTCTACTGTGATCTGAGGTTCACAGAAGCTTCTGCAAATTAAAGAAAATGTAGAGTCGGTTATATGTGCACATCAACTGACGGATGCACGGAACACTATTTAGACCATAAGTATTCAAAAAGTATTAAATTAATCCTAGTCCTTGTTGAGGGACGATTATTTGTGTTAACCCAAAGGGTGTGCAAAAGTTCCATCATATAAACAGGCTTTGAAATGGTAAAAACAGCCTATATGACTACAACAACCATGTCACATTATAAGTCAATTAAGTAGTTTGTCTTCTTATGTTTGATGTGAATTTTAGCCGTTACTTTGACTAAAATTCTATTCAATTGTCAATGTAAAGAAGTTAAACAGAGTGGGCCTTTTTTTCCTAAATGGACCAAAAACCCTAGACAGTCATGTGAAAAATGAAATACACAGCAAAATCATAACGCAAGCAAAAAAATGAAACTACAATGTTGCTGATAGAGTTTGAGTCACATCTTTGTCTTTTCCCTTAGGAAAAACAATTCACACAAAAATGTGAACCACAAACCAATCCTTTCTTTTCTCACTGTCAAATATTATGATCCATGTGCCGGCTGACAGTAAACAATATTTGATCTCATAAATCAAAAGCTGAACCATTATTCCAAAAACATTAATTGAGCTGCTCAAAAACTAGTCGAAATATGATGGTGAGTATAAAAACTTGAAGTGGCATCAATGCAATGTACCATATCAGATTCCTAAGTACATGTTTCCAACATCCCATTCAATGATCAAACGGTACTGTGACCGCAATGCAGTGGGGAATTTTCCCAAGGTTTATGATGCTAAATAAAAAGCTTGAGTGACAAGGGGATTCCAGATGTTGAGTTTTCTATGTTGTCCATGACGGTACGAAAAGGAAGTGAAACATGTGCACCTTCGAAACAAAGCTCTCATATCAGCTTATGAAAGACACAGAGGTACAATCTTGCTATAACATTAATGGTCGAGACTAGCCAGATTTAAACAACACTGTTTGCACTATCATGTTGCAAAAATTACCCTAGTTTAATGGCAAAATACATTGCACCAGTAGCCAACTTTCCAAGTGCACTCAAAGATCAAATCATAAAACGCGGATTAGACAAAGTCCACAAAGTGACCCTGCAGTCTTTTTTTACACACAAGTTAACAATAGTGCCATAAAGCTTCCACGGCACATTAATTTATATAGCTTTTAGGGGTTCTGTAACCAAGGTGGTACTGCTTTGTGTTCTTGTATGAGCACTTACATTCAGGATTTCATCGAAACACAAATTTTGAATGTACCGTGATATAATCTTTGTTCAAATAATAGTTCAAATGTTACTCTTGTATGTCACATGTAAACAGTGTGTGTAGGGAAATAACTTATCAAATAGAGAAAATTCTAAAGTTAAATGGTAATAAAAAAATTGAAATATTTCTCTAGATATTGTCAACAACTGTTCTTCACATATCCATTATTTCCATTACTTTTAAAAATGGAGATAGAAATGCCTGTAATCATACAGAGCCTGAACATAAACTATAGCATACTAAGTAGTATTTTGAATTCATAGAGTTCAAAAAAGTACTACAAAACGGTTAAAATACTTTGCACTGTCAGCGATTTTTTAGTCATTTCTGGTAGGGCATTGGTTGTCATTATCTAGTTTAAAAACGTACATGATGCAGACAACAACAAAGCAAGACATTTGTCAAAAGAAGGCCCTAATAATGTTTAATGGCATGATAACCTGCACTGATTCAAGCGATTTAGGTCCCAATGCTGCAAAGAAGTTCCTGAACATAATAATTGGAAGAATAATGTAGCATAAACTCAAAGTGTTAGATACCCAGAAGTTATTGATCAATCGGGGCTCAACACCAACTTTTTCACTAGCAATACTGGCGCGAGTAATTTGTTCAATTGGTTGGACACCACGGGACACGGACATACTTTTTTTTACAGCATGACCCATTACCTACTGTTTCAACTGATACGGATTGACTTAAAAACTATTTGCCAATTCATACATTTTAATATCAACTCACTCTGCATTTTGCCAACAGTGTTTGAGAAAATTGTCATATATTTCAGATATGAACAAGGATGAGAACAGTAAGAAATGTTAAAAAATAGCTGGAAAGTCATTAGCTGCTCCACCTGCGAGCGCCGCCATCTTGACTATATTAGTGACTGAGGTGAGCAAAGGCAGCACTAATCAGACATATGTAAGCCAGTGAAGTTTATAACCAAGGTCAAGCAGAAAAAACATGTTTGACAAACTTCGCTCAAAAGTAAAAACTCACCAAAAGTAACGAGCAAGATGCATTATCGTCACTTAAGCCCCTGGTCAACATCAAGGTTTTGTATGCATGCATGCTGAGATTAAACTTGCGTGCAAAGCAAACCAAACAAATGTCGCCCTTGAAAAATGCAAATTGTCTCACGGGAAATTTGAGGCAACATTAATCCATTGAAAAAAAAGTCAAACTTCCTTGTAAAACCATTTCCTTTTAATGTCACGGTTCTGAAAACTGCTACCGACACAAATTTGGATAGAGTCAACTCTGCAATTTTACACACTCCGAATTAGTATCATGAGCGTAACAGCAGTTGGAGAGAACTGTTAAATGTAAGAATGCTTAAACGGGAGGAGAGAAGATTGACGTTTAACAGACACTCACTTCGCCTGCCCTGTTGTGGTGAGTGGAAAGTACGATTACAATTATCTTTGTGGCAAAATGCTGTGTCACTGGGTTAAAGCGTACAAAGTTGAGGTACTATCATGCCTTCATGAACTCTTGGGTAAAAGCCATAGGCAGGTAAATGCTGGGTCTTCTAGTTTGACTTTGTATTAATGAGGCCACTCAAACGACAAAATGGTCTAAAACACTAATCCCAAATATCCATATAAAAAACGAGTCTACAACCAGGTTGTTACACTATACTAACAAACCTTATCCCAAAGCCAAACCATGTTCCCGAATGAACTTTAAACCACAATTTGTGTGTCAACCCCACTTGACTTTATTTGATTGGTTTCTGACACCAGTTCATAAATACACTATATGAAAACACTTGTCCTCCAAGTAATTTGGCTTCATTTAACTTTCTGTAACATATTTTTCTGTATAATGTGCTAAGATTCACCATTGTCCAACGTTAAAAATGTTTACAGAAGATAGCGTTCATTGTCAAAATGGCAGAAAGCAACAAAATAATCATCATTGCTTGTGCTAAATAAGTCCAATCAAAAAAAAATTACTTAAAAAGCTACTTTATTTTCACAACTGTAAGGCGTAAATAGAATTATATGGTTTCCTTCAAAGAGTAAGGCGCGCCCGACAGTGTGATATGCCGTATGTTCTTGTAAGTAGGCCTCCAACGATTATACCACACTGTCGACAAAAATCGATAATAGAAAGTAGACAATGAATTCCATTGTGGCCAGACATGGTTTTCCAACAGAGTGAAGCACCGGTACATGATTATAATCACTGCTGAGAGTCACTCATGCGCAATAGTGTCTGTCTTGAGCGGTAACATAAACATACAAAAATGACGGTGTCAATGACAAGTAAGCGTACCAAAGCTTATAAAGTTTGCATTTTAACTCAAACATTTAAAAAGCATGTCTAACAATTGAACAAAACAGAGTCTGTCTCGCCTGGGTGAGATGCAAGTCCCGTTTAAGCCAATACAGTTTCTATGGCATGCATCGTACATTATAGACGCGTATATTTCGCTATAAATGAGCGCTTGAGCAATATCCCAGGCAGTGTGAGACAATTGTATTTGAAATTAAATGCATGTAGAACAAAAGTGAGTTGTTAAAACGTTAAAAACCACAAACATCAGACGTTAAAACCAAATTATTTCAAATTGTTAAGAATAATTACGTTACTTTTGTTACAGACTTTCCAGTTAACCACTAAATGTACTTTTAAAAATGCACTCGATTTATTTACTTTTCTACCGGTGCTAATGAGCCTGTTCTTGGTAATAAGGTATAAAAAATGGTTATCCAATTTTAATTTAGCATTTATTTGCCTATCCCTAAAAAATGATACAGGTTATTTTATGGATTGGTATCTCTACTGTACGAATTCAATGTATGTTCAACAAAAGATGTACTTTTCATTGTACCCATTTTTCTTATGTTCATTTTCCTTTTGCATGTGATTAAATCAACTTAATGCTAAATAAGAGGAAGGAAAAAAAATGTACCCGATGTTTCGACGGATAGTTTCAATAGTCAGTGACTGGTTGTCAATTAAAATAGTAGTTTGCTGCAGCTCTTCTTGGAAGGCAGATGTATTAGAGGACACCATGAAAACATTAAAGGGGGGGATATGGGTGTTGATAGTATACAGTATAAAAGAACAAGTATGCGCGTTATGCAGAACAACATAGAATACCACGCATCACCATCGAACTCTGTTCCTGCTCTATTTTTGTGCTTGTTTGATTTGTGTTTTACCATGTCACACCTGTTTATCATTTTTAAAACGTTGTCATCGATACCACCAAACTCAAATTTTCTACCGCTGTAGTTTTAAATATGCATGCTTGTAAGTGTTTTTGTTGTAATTCGGATTTATTATTGCTCCCGCTCTAATTAAATATGCACTCTTATAGGTTTGTGTGTGTGTGCTTTGTTGTAAGGCGGTGGTAGTTAGCACGCTTATTGTATATAACATACAAACCCCATTATAATGTGCGCTTTATGTGTGCGTTAAATACAGCAAGGGCACACACAACAGACTGCGCCTTTTAGTACGGTGTGCCTAATGGTAATGTAAATTTGATGTGATTGTATTGAATGTGTCCTTGCTTGAGTAGGGTAAACCTTAACCACACTACGACTACCAGAATTCTCCAAGCGGAAGACTTGACATAAACTTGGGTGACCGAACACATTATAAACCGGTTGTGCGACCACAACAGACGTTTTACACATAGTTCTGTCTCAGAAGGGCTTTACTCAGGGGCCACACCTCCGTTTCAACTCCAAGCATTTCCTGGAGCTCAGATTGTGTCTGACCAGGACAATTCCTTCCTCAAGTTAGACTTGCTGGCAGGCTTGCAAAGCTCATGTTGATGAGCTGCCTTTGAAACCACACAAAAATACCACCTACCGAAATGACACACAGGAGCAGCTATATTTGTTTAACTAGTGGCTGTGTGCTTAGGGTAAAGTATGGGACTTATAAACAAACCATTTACCATAGAAAATCTCCTACAGGCAATCTGGCTTGGATGGAAAGCTGGTAGCCATAGTGTTATCCTTATCTCCTAAGAGTGCTACTCAAGGTTTACTAGTGGTTCTTAACCTGGGTTTGACCAAACCCCTGGGTTACGGTGAGTCAGTCTCAGCGGTATGGTGGGGCCTCTGCCACAGAAGTTAAGACATACTGACTTATCATGTCTATACGCGATGACACACCCTGCTCGACCATTCCTGGCTAAAGATGATGACGTGACATTACTTGGCCAATTTGTTCTGCGCGGGATTTAGCACACTCAAGAGTAAGGTTTGACCGATATGAGTTTTTAAGGGTCGATACTGAAACTGATAATTAGTATTGAGAGGAAGCCTAAAAACAATATTGTCTGTAAAAGCTTAAAATTGGCATAATATTTTTTAATAATGCAAAAAGAAACAATTGTCATGAATTCAAATCAAACACGAATAGCTCTCTGAAACCTTTTACGGTAAATACAGTACATTTGAATGGCAACACAACTAATAATTCTAATCTGTCACTTAAACCAAAGACTATCAATGCAGGAATTAATTAAGGCTTAGCAACATCTCTTAAAAAGGCACATAAAAACGTAAAAGCTCCCGGACTTGTCTTTTACAATACATAAATACAAATGTCAATACAGCCAACATGACTTAAATCAACAGACAAAAAGTGTATCAAAATTTCAGCTGAGCTCGCAAATTGAGAAGTGGGGCCACTCCTGTTTTAGAGCCATATTGACAAACTGATGTTAAGGTAAGAAAGCTAATGAGTCAGCGTTCCACTTTAACATGCTTTTTATGCTCTTTCTCCATCAAAAACACATACCCTTGATTGACGGACAAATGTTACGATAAGAGCCAATACATCAGTCTCACCCTGAACGTGCCTCCCTAAAACCAGTTAAATACATTTTTTACATGATCTCTTAATCAAACACATGCTTTCTACCACTGACTTTTAAAAATTTCAATATTATCAGCAGTCTGATTGACAGGCATGTCGGGCCTCATGAGTTAGCAGAGCTTCCGCTGTTCACTACACTCCAACGTTACTCGTCCTGCTTCAGTGTCTATGCCCCTAGTTGCTTATGGAATCGAAAGGCACGGGGAGGAAAGCATCAAAAAGAAGGCAGAAGACAGGGAGAGAACGTCCTGGCTGTATCTGAGCCTAAACAATCATCCCGACCAAGAAATAAAAATTCCAATCCCAACATCCGTCAAATTCCCAAATATCGATGCCGATAATCAGCCCGCCTGGTAATCGGTGGACCGATATCAAACATGTGAATATCATCGTAGTACATCATGTACCCTCTTCCTATTGAAATCCATACTATGTCCAGCAAAAAAAAATAAAGTGGTCTGGCAAATATGTTCTATAAACTATGCAAACTCATGCCAACTGTGTAAGCTGGAACAAGTGCCTGGAATTGGTGACACTTATGTATCCATGGAACTGAAACAAGCAATTGCCACACACTTAGATAAGCTTGCAAAGTCTATTGACGGATACTTCCCTGCACAAGCCAAAATGGATGCGACGGCCATTCGTGTTTTGCTAATAAGGCAACAAAAATCAATTATGAAAATTCTGAATAACCAGGTTCATCCACAACTCTTCAGAACAAACACTCAATTTTTGGGTGTCAACAATGGAAAAGTATCCAGCTATTGCCAAAGAAAGCCCTGGAGGGTATTTTTTTATAACACATGTTACAACATACCTTTGCGAGCAATCACCTTTGCACTGTTCATTTTTGTGTACCAGTGGAAAAACGATGTATTGAATTTGAGAAAAAAAAAACATTTTCTTGACACAGGGATCGTACATCTTTTCAGGGACAATTTCAAGCACTTTTTGGGCACTTTCAAAGCCAATTTTCCAATTTCTCCAGTACCCTGGCATCTTGGTCTCTTCACATGTCCTCTTGAGAGCGACATGATGAGATTTTACGCATCCATATAAACTAATGCTAGCTGACGTTAATCACGAGGGAAGAAGAAATACAACGGCAAAGCCTGCATCGACCAGCTGGCAGAGATGGGAAGCGCCGTTGATGTAATGGACATTTTGGACTAGTTTACAGGCTTGAAGTGTCGTTGCTGTCATGCACTTTCCAGTCAAATTTCAACAGGTTGCCTAGTGTTCTCTTTTTATTGATGTTTACTTTGTTTGTGTACTGGTACTCAGTACTAAATCTATTTCAACATGGTCGTCCTGGAAGGGGGATAACCACTTGTCAAGGTTTCTTTTTTCCTCACGCTGAGGTTTTGAGTTTTTCCTTGCCCGCATGTTGGTTCAAGATCAGGCGATGGTGTAAATGTAATCCTGTGCAGTCCTTTGAGACATTTTTGTGATTAAGGGCTATACAAATAAATGTGACGGACTGACAAAGCGAAGCCATCACAGCAAGCCTGTCAGTGTCATTTTCATACCTTTCAACCTATGTGGTTTTGCCGTACAAAGTTAGTTTTTTATGTATTTTAAGACGAGTACGACGTAAAGGAAATCTGTACGGAAAAAAGCAAAATTGTCAATCGCATGCGTCTGCCGCATGGGGATTTCCCATCATGCATCATTCCGGAAAAAAAAAAAATATAGTGTACGATTATTTTGTATTTTTTAAAATACGACAGTTTGTACAGGCATGGAGCCGTGAAGGTTGACAGGCATGCATTTTTAAGCAAAGTTGAGATTTATTTTTCTCCCTTTAAAGCGTGGTCTATCGAGTCGGACACCCGGGAAAAACTGCAACAATTTCTAGAACTTCAACCAAAATTCCAGCACTTTTCAATCTTTGAAATAAGAACATTAAGATTCAAGCATTTTCAAAGACGAACCCGGTTTACACTGAAGTGGGGTTCAGTAAATGTACCGTATTTTCCGCACTATAAAGCGCACCTAAAAGCCTTTTTATTTTTCAAAAGCTGACCATGCGCCTTATATATGGATCAATACTAAGTCGCAAAGTCTTGCAACTAAAGCAAGCAGCCGCCGACTAGATTTTCCCCCGAAAGCAAAGTCGTCCGCGGTGTATGCCGGGATTTATATACCGGCGTTTCATTTCCTAACCAATGTGTCAATCATCATTTGAATCAGTCACTATTGGCTAAAGTTATCCGGCGGTAAAAGGGGCGGATCCTTTTTATCATTTACAGGCTCGCATAGGCTAAAGGGGCGAAACAAAGCCTGCAATTGGCCGAAAAAGTTGAATGTGAATCACATGTTGGGTTGCACTACGGGATTGAGAAAACAAGTTTTACTATTCTGTATTTGTAAATATTTTACTCTCCTGGATTTACTACACTCACGGTTGTAAGAAGACCATGGTTACGTATCATTAATGAACGTGAAGGCTGCAAGAGAACTTAGGTGAGCTGTGCGGATTTATATTTTCCCGGTATCTTTTTTTAGAACGATCTTGATGTTTCTGTGATGAGTCTATGTTTAAACTAAATTCAATTCAAAGTGTTTATTATCATATGCACAGTAAAGAACCCAGTTTCCCTGCACAATAAAATTCTTACTTTGCTGTCCACACAGTTGCCAGCAAAAAATAAAATGGAAACTAAGAAATGTTTGTTTGGTGACATCGTACAGACACCGCATCCGCACGTGTCTATGACACGTATTTGCTTCTTTGCAAGCTTTCGGAATGTTAAGATAGATAGATACTTTATTCATCCCCGTGGGGAAATTCACAGGGTAATAAGTTTGACTGAACTATCTGACTGTTTTGTCGACATTTCAATTGTAGCGCCTTATAATGCGGTGCGCCTTGTGTATGGAAAATATAGGACCAAAAACAATTTTTGGGGGGTGCGCCTTATAGTGCGGAAATTACGGTACATAAGAAACTAGTGGGGTTCAGTACCACTGGTTTACTAGCATAGTGAAACACTGCAAGGACTCTTGTTGACAGGCACATGTTCAAATGGGAAATTCCCTCAACAGTCACTCCATTAACAATATTTTCCCTTTGAAACATTCGTGAGAACGACCTCCCGAGGACCCCCTGGGGTCCCCGGTACACCTATTCAAGAAGTTGCACCAGCCTTCCAGTTATTAGTGAGCTCGTGTCTGGTATGAGGTGTTACACTTTAATCCCTCCATTTAATGATCTGTATTTAAGTGGCGTCCATTGCTTTCTGAAAATGGCGTGAGACGGCATACTAATTGTTTACACGATGTACCGTTCTTCGAGTACTTTGTATGAGGTTTATGTGCTGCCTTTTGAGAGCGGGCACTTCTTATTAGGAAGGCTGGAAGAGGCACGCGGGGAGTTGATCAGCTCATCTGACGAGTACACTGAAACAATGAGCACAGGGGTCTGCTACATTAGCTTCCTCTCTGCGGCACGCCGCCTTGACTGGCTATCTGCTCACGAGCTAGCCAACCCGGGGCTAACGATAAACACTCAACGAGTCCTGTAGTCACCATAATAGACGATAAACTTACTGACTTAGCTAGCCATGCGTATTCCCGGTCCTCGTTTTTCCATGGTGGCGGCCACTCCGTTAAAAAAAGGAAGGAATAAAAGTCAAGAGTAACGGCTTTGGCGTTGCATTAAAAGCTCAAGAAAAAGCCGCGGCAGCGCAATCCCCAAAGATATCCACCGCAGGAGAGGAAGGGAGGCCAGCGATTCATTGGACTTGTGCCATCTCGAGTGGAGATAATGTTCGCGTCAACAACCAAGACGACCGAGCCCGGAGGGGGAGGAGGGAGCGGAGGACATGTTTGAGGTGCAGCAGGCAAGACCAACAACAAGCTCGCTCCTCTCCCGCGAGCGGCGGCCGATGTAATCCCACAGCGAATAGCTTTCCACACAGGTTAATTCCTCCGTCTTCTTCGTCGCGCGAGGGAGTACCAGCGCGTCGCTCCTTCGGTGTGAGAACTGCGAGGATTTCGTCGAGCAGCAGTTTCAACGGCCGCCTGGAATACCTGGAGGTGGATTTCTTACGGATTGAACTGGTGGAACACCCGGAAGTGGATTAGCGAAAGCGGAGTACAGTGGGACCTCGCTACTTCGCGGTTCCACGTTCGCGGGTTCAGAGCTTCACGGGTCTAAAACATAAACATAATAAAATAAAATAATAAAAAATCTCATCTCATTAGCTGCACCGATTATCCTCAGTAGGGTCGCGGGGGTGCTGGAGCCCATCCCAGCAATCATCGGGCAGTGGGCAGGGGACACCCTGAACTGGTTGCCAGCCAATCGCAGGGCACACAGGGACAGACAACTCACTCGCTTATTCACACCTAGGGACAATTTGGACCGGCCAATTCACCTGAAATGCATGTTTTTGGAATGTGGGAGGAAACCGGAGTGCCCGAAGAAAACCCACGCAAGCGCGGGGAGAACATACAAACTCCGCACAGGAAGTCTGGAGCTGGATTTGAACCCACGCAAGAGGTTCCCATGACTTGAACTGTGCCGCACATGCTATATATATTTTTTTTTTCAAGCATTTTTGAAGGAGGCGTCACTACTTTGTTATTCCACGTTCGCGGGTTCAGAGCTTTGCATGTCTAAAAAACAATAATAATAATAATTTTAAAAAAAAAGGAAGCATTTTTGAAGGGGCGTCGCTACTTCGCGGACTTTCACTTTTCGCGGGTGGTTTTGGTCCCCATTAACCGCGATAACAGAGGGATTACTATAGTGTTAACTTAACTCACACAGAAACTCATACCTGTCGACCTCCACGGCTCCATGCCCGTACAAACTGTCGTATTTGCCCTTACAAAATAATCTTATGTAACCGCGGTGTACTTGTCCCACCAAAGATCCACATTCACGCTGGACTGGATGATGAGGTTTTTATTATAGTCAAGTCATTTTTATTTTTATAGCCCTTAATCACAAAGAGTCTCAAAGGGCTTCACATGTTATTACACAGACTATTTTCTCAGACTATTATTACACCATCCCCTGATCTGGAACCAACATGAGGGCAAGGAAAAACTCAAAAACCTCAACATGAGGAAAATGAAGAAACCTTGAGAAGGGACCGCACATGTGGCATCCCCCTTTCAGGATTACCAGACAGCAAAGGATGTTGCAATCACAAATAATACAGAGACATTGTCTAAGAAAAGTATAGGTTATTCAAATGCTATAGAGTAGAAGTGTGTTTTAAGCTTAGATTTAAACATTTCCACTGAGGTTGCAGATCGGATCTCAGGGAAGAGAGCATTCCACAGCACCGGTACCCGGATGGAGAACGCTCTCGAACCAGCGGAACACTTCTTGGCTCTTGGGATCACCAGAAGACCGGCGCTCTCAGAACGAAGGCTTCGGACCGGAACATAGGGGGAAATCAGATCTGAAAGATATGAGGGAGCAAGTCCATGTATGATTTTGTATAATACTAAGAGAACCTTGAAATCACATCTTAGGCTAACAGGGAGCCAATGCAGGTTAGCCAAAATCTGCGTGATGTGATCGGACTTTTTTGTCCTAGTTAATAGCCTCGCTGCAGCATTTTGTACCAGCTGAAGACTCTTGATTCTGGACTTCGGGAGACCGGAGAGTAGTGCATTACAGTTATCGAGACCGGAGGTAACAAACGCGTGAATTATAATCTCCGCATCCGACTGAGACAGTATCGGACGAATTTTAGCAATGTTGCGAAGATGGAAGAAAGCGGTTCTAGTAATTTCCTTCACATGTGTTTGAAAGGACAGATCGTGGTCAATCAATCACATACTGTGCATGTTGAGATTTGTCAGCTGTGGTTTTAAGGTTTAAAATTAACTTTTTTTGCGGAGCACCAAAAGATCGTGTCTTACTGTTGGCAGCTCGTTGTAGACTGCCAAAAAACCCCACCTTCCTGTCGCGAGGTCTAAAGCCAAACCAAACCTTACCACATACCAGCAGGTGTCACTGTTGGACTCATCATTGCAGGACACTTATACAGAAACTATACAACATATTTCAGCAGGAATTTCAATAAAACAAAAGTTATTATTACACCCGTTACACTTACACCATATTTTTTTTCCAGAATGATGCATGATTGGAAATCCCAAGGCGGCAGACGCATGCACACAGTAGCATCAAACACTTGCTTCGTTTGCAACGAAAAAAAAAAACGATTCAGAGATAGAGGGTACAGCGGCGAGCTTGTTAGACTTGATTGATTTGCCGTTTCGTGATAGTCGGTGTTTACCGGAAGGTACCCATAATTGACAAATTTGCGTTTTTACGTACATATTTTCTTGTACGTCATACACGTCTTAAAATGCATAATAAACGTACTTTGTACAGCAAAAACGTAAAGGTTAACAGGTATGGAAACTTTGGATGTGAGGAAACCGAAATGTCTGGAGGAAACCCACGCAAGCACGGGGAGAACATGCATACTCCACACAGGAGGATATGATCCTGTGACCTCAGAACTATGCTGCGGACGCGCTAACCACTTAGCCGCTACGGGGCCTTCATGAAACTACTCTCATTAAAAACAAATATAAAACCAAGTAATTGCGGGAGGGAGACAGGTTTTAAGTGGTTTATTTGTTGACATTTGGGACACAGGATCTGGCATTATTCTTATTTCATACATTTTTGTGAAATCATCAAATTTCACACAGTGAAATATGCTGAAGAATCAACTTTTGTCTGGAGAGCGGGTTTAGCAGTTTTGTTAAGGGTTGGGTAGGGTTACTTTAACTGGATTACTTTCAATTACTTTTGGATTACTCCAATACCAAATCTGCTAATAAAAGACAAAAGAAACTAAATATGAATAAAATTACTGAATTTTGTGCAGGCTTGGGGAGTAACGGAACACATGGAACGGCAAAAATGATGTTGGAAAGCCGTTTGGATTTATTTTCATTTTGTTTCTGTCGCATTTTATGTTAGTTTGGCCGGAGATCAAAGAGATCAAAGCCAGGAGAGAAAGCTTACCACGTGTTGTGAGTCATCTTTTTATTCATCTCATCTCATCTCACCTCATCATCCGTACCGCTTATCCTCATTAGGGTCGCGGGGGGGCTGGAGCCCATCCCAGCCATCTCCGGGCAGTGGGCAGGGGACACCCTGAACTGGTTGCCAGCCAATCGCAGGGCACACAGGGACAAACAACTAATTCGCTCATTCACACCTAGGGACAATTTGGACCGGCCAATTCACCTCAAATGCATGTTTTTGGAACGTGGGAGGAAACCGGAGTGCCCGGAGGAAACCCACGCAAGCACGGGGAGAACATACAAACTCCGCACAGGATGTCTGGAGCTGGATTTGAACCCACGACAGGTTCCCATGAAATGAACTGTGCCGCACAAGCGCTAACCACCGCGCCGCCGTGCTGCCCCATTTTATTCATATTCAGTTTATTTTTTCTTTTATTAGCATATTTGGTATTGGAGTAATCCAAAAGTGATTGAAAGTAATCCAGTTAAAGTAACCCTAACCAATCATGGTTTTGTTGAATTTGGACTCAAAATATCATGTGTGGCTTTTTCCCCAAATCAAAATATTTTGCTTTTATGGCTCTTTCAAAGAGGTTCCCGACCCCTGCCATAGACCGCTTTTCAGCCTTCGACGGGACAGGTTGCGAGGCCATTGTTGACCCAAAACAGCAGGGATAGCATTACACATTTAAATGGATTGAGGAAGGAATTGTACTTTAAGTTGCGTTTTAGAGTCGGAATTCTCAAAAACATCCTGCCCAGCTGTTGTGCAAAAATTTAAAGCACCATTTTTTCGCAATTCTCAGAGGAAATTTTGCAAAAGCACTGTAGGCTGGAAGCCATTAAAATAACTGACTCGACCCTCATTAGGTAGTTCCACATTTGCTGTGCCCGTTTCATATCTGGTAAGTTGTCATGGAGATCGGTGAAGATTTACATGAATGCCGAATGCTTTAGTAAGTGTAAGGAGGATAAGCGTAGAGGAATCGTGTTTGCTACCAATGCCTGCTATAACTTAATGGCAAGCACTCTTCCATGGATGCCATTTTTGACGAGTGTCTTTTTTAAGGTGGAGTCTCAAACAGTAAATGGCCTTGGGCTGCTTTGCTACCTCAGGACCAGGACAACTTGCTGTGGTTGACGGAATAATTGTCGTGATTACTGATGTGACTCAGCTGTGCTCCTTTGGCGACAACTGCCTCAGACTCTGATTGGCTCCCGATTCAGTACTTGTACCCACTCCTGTCAGTCCCCTGTGTCAGACCGTCTGCGAACCTCAGCTAACACTAGGCAAGCCTTTTTTCGACCCTGAATCCTACCTGTCACGTTTTTTGCTCCTGTCTGTTCCCCGGCTTCGACCCGTTTTTTGATCCTGACCACGTCTACTCTCCCATCCCGGCTTTCGACCTCTTTTTGTCCCCGACCACGTCTTCTCTCCTAGTCCGGCTTACGACCCCGACCAGGTTTTTGCTCTCCTGTTCCGGCTACTGACCCGTTTTCTCTGTCCCGGACTCCGCCATCGCTTGCCACGGAAGATCCATTTCCGCGTTCGGAGCGCAATCCAAGTATCAGAGCGACCTGCTTCCTGCGTCCAGCAATCAACGGATTGTGGGCGCAAGTGGAGTGGCCGAGTCAATGTACAAATTTAAGTCAATTTGAGCAGCTTTGATGCGACCTTAAATTTGCAGTCCATGTTAGAAACTCTCTAAACTGGCAGATTTTAAACAATTTTACAAAGAAGAGTGGGCCTAAAATTCCTCTATGGATTTTGAAAGACGCATTAACATTTATCATAAACGTCTGATTTCTCGCTGCCAAGGGTGGCCCAACTCGCAATTAGGTTCAGGAAGCAATTATTTTTAGGTTTTAAAAATGTTGTGCCTCAATTAATCGAGTCATCATTTCAAAACTGCATTTTGTATTTCCTTGGATTTTCTCTGTGTGATATTAAAATGGGTTAGTATTAGTAATAACTATAAAAAAAAAAAACAGAAATCAGTAAAGTGGCAAATACTTTTCCACGGCACTGTTGATGCGAGTATATACTGCAGGGAGAATATCAGTAAGGAGAACTTAACTCTCCTCATACTGTATTCAGTTTTATTTTATAGGTAGATATAAACATCCCAGCCTTGCCCCAATTTTGCCCCAATTTTTGTATACAGTGTTGTGTTGCTGGGGAAAAGAGGGTTTCATGTTACTTTATGAGCAAAGAAAAACTGCCAAATTGTTTTAAAAAGTAGCCGAGTTATGTCCTAAGTTGTACTGACAATTGAGGTACAGATTTTAATCAATAACGCGTTACAGTACTTGTGATCCAGGAATGCGTTACTCCGAACACTGTTCATTAATGATTGCATTTCCCCTTGTGAAGCGGTAATGTCCCTTACAAACACAACACGGCACCTATTTACTCATAGCAAGACAGACTATGTCGGATTAAAACTAAGATAACGTGTGGAAATAAGTTTTTTTTATCTACTGAAAAAACTGCATAAACAATTCTTTCAGCATATTTCTTCGTTCTTTCCCATTAACCGTAAATTCAGTGTTGCTTATTATACATCACAGAGCTGCATTTAGGGGACTTCATTATTCTGTAATAGAAACTGTCACTATTTAATCTGAAGCCGGAGACAGACGGGAGCAAAAACACCACAGGTGGGAGTCAGGGTCGAAAAAGGCTTGCCTAGTATACACTGAGGTTCGCAGACGGACTGACAACAGGGGACTGACAGGACTGGGTTCAAATAGTGACAGGGAGCCAATCAGAACCCACGGCGGTTGACGCCAAATGAGCGGGCACAGGTGAGTCACATCAGTGATCACGACAATCTTGTGAATTGAAATCGATTACCGTATTTTCCGCACTATAAGGTGCACCTAAAAGCCTTTATTTTTTTCAAAAGCTGACCATGCGCCTTATAATACAGTGCGCCTTATATATGGATCAGTATTAAGTCGCAAAGTCTTGCAACTAAAGCAAGCAGCCGCCAACTAGATTTTCCTCCGAAAGCGAAGTCGTCCACGGTGTATGCTGGGGTTTATATACCGGCATTTCATTTCCTTACCAATGTGTCAATCATCATTTGAATCGATCACTATTGGCTAAACTTATTCGGAGGTAAAGGGGGCGGATCCTTTTTATCATTTACAGGCTCGCATAGGCTAAGGGGGCGAAACAAAGCCTGCAATTGGCCGAAAAAGATAAATGTGAATCACATGTTAGGTTGCACTACGGCATAGAGAAAACATTTTTTACTATTCTGTATTTGTAAATATTTTACCCTCCTGGATTTACTACACTCACGGTTGTAAGAAGAGCATGGTTACGTATCATTAATGAACGTGAAGGCTGCAAGAGAACTTAGGTGAGCTATGCGGATTTATATTTTCCCGGTATCTTGTTTTAGAACGATCTTGATGTTTCTGTGATGAGTCTATTTTTAAATTAAATTAAATTCAAAGAGTTTATTGTCATATGCACAGTACAGAACCCCGTTTCCCTGCACAATAAAATTCTTACTTTGCTATCCACACAGTTACCAGCAAAAAATAAAATGGAAACTAAGAAATGTTTGTTTGGTGACATCGTACGGATACCGCATCCGCACGTGTCTACGACACGTATTTGCTTCTTTGCAAGCTTTGGGAATGTTAAGGGGGTGATAAGTTTGACTGAACTATCTGACTGTTTTGTCGACATTCCCGTTGTAGCGCCTTATAATGCGGTGCGCCTTATGTATGGAAAATATAGGACCAAAAACTATTTTTTGGGGGTGCGCACTATAACCCGGTGCGCCTTATAGTGCGGAAAATACGGTACATTCAGAGAATTAGAATAACGTCCGTTCTTCCAAAAGACCAGCATAATGTTATTGCCATTAACAAAATACATACTCTGATTTTTTTAAAAGCCACACATATTTTCATTGATTTCACAGGACAAATATACCCTTTGCATCTTTGAACCTTTGGTTTAATATTAGCACAGCACATATAATTGAAGCAAATCCAAGAGGGGGTTTCTCATGAAACAGTGATCTTTTCAGAAAAAAAAGCCTCTCTGATATGTCAGGCCGCCAATTCTGGCATCGCCATGAATAACCTTTCATGTTCCAGCAGCTTCAAACACCAGTGAGGCTTTAAGTCGTTGTCTCTCTCAACGCCGGTTTCCCGGGCAACAAGAATATGATAATGTTGCCTTTGACATGACAGAGGGAATCATCTTGCTAACAAACACAGACAACAGGCAGGGAGAGGACTGGGGAAAGAGGATCAGGAGAAGAGCGGAGGGGGGGGATGGGTCTTGAATTAATGGACTCATTTTCACACAGAGGGGGAAGCAAGAGCAGCAGCCGCTGCTCCTCACCATCCTCCATCTTGCTCGATTGCCTCAAATGCATTCCTGCTGGCAGGCACACTCATGCCTGCCCGGGGGAATTGGACGCCTCCAATGGAGGGCTAAGTAACAGTCAGCAGCTAGTAGGACTGCAGGGGACACATTTGTGGCGTTCCTCCGATACACTTTGGAGGTGTCGTGACGGCTGCGGAGCGAAAACCGACGTGTTTTCCATTAGCTCCAAACAAGCAATCAGCCAGCCGTGTGGAACCTCATGAGGGCTGCCTTGATGCATGCGCCATCATCTATGACTCCATAAAAGACATTGTAAAGCTCTTGGACGGATCAGAAACAGTCGCTTTCAACAGTGTGCAACCGCAATTAAAGGTCTGTGTCAACCTTACTCTGCACTGCAGAGAGCTAGACAGCTCATGCTGCGGCATAATTATATATGATTTCAAGTGGCTCACCAAGCCCAATTGATCCTCCCTTTCCGGATTGATAAGTAGAAGACCGATTTCTGCTGATCTGTACCTCTTTGTTAAGATTCACTTATGCCTTCCTCTTTTCTATGAAGTGGAGCTCTGGGGATGTGAGCGTACAAGGACGGATGGCTCCCGAGGGCTTCCACCTTAATGACAATGCTAGCACCACTGGACGGTTCATATTTATAGTAGTGAGAGGGACGTTGTCACAGTCTATTTGATCGATCTGAGCATAAATAGGTAGTGAGCCTCATGTCCTTCTCATGATTGATCGAGAGGGCCATCGTTCTGAAAATAGGAACCGAAGATACTCGCTAACTATGATAAAATAATGACTCTCAGCGATACTTTCGAAGCGCCAAAGCAGATTAAAACAAACTATAAAGGGGCATTTGTGTCATGAACCAGAACAGGATTAGGACCCAAACGCGTGACGTTTCTCACGCAAGCCTTTTATTTTACGGGAAATGGCGAGTCCTGCATGTTAGGCAGCGGTCTGGCATGAAATGATAGGAAGCCAGAAGCCGACGAGATCGATACCAATAGCCCAAGTAGATATCGGACGGATGGGGTCGATACCGGACAGGACGGGACAGACAGGATTGATAATGAAACAGGATATCGAAACAAAATAGGACAAACCAGACGGGAACAAAGACTGGAGAGAATAATAAACAGGACAAAAATGGACGGGAACGAAACGGGAAACTGATATTAAACAGGACAAAAATAAACGGGAACAATACCGGACAGGAAATGCCAACAGAAAGCAGGACCGAGCCAAAACCCACGTCTTGCAGAGGTTCGTTGACAGACTGACAAACAAAGAGTGAGAGCACTGAGCTTAAATAGACGGAAAGCCAATCTGTCAATGAGCCGCAGCTGGTGCCACACAGGCGGGGCCAATTGGGCACCATGGCAACCGTGACAATTTGAGAAAAATGAAGGGACAAGACTCAAATCCAGTCTGATCGGGTTTCATAGATCATCTTTATGTGGCACTTCATTTATACAGCGCTTTCCCACAGGGTAATAGAGGTAAGATCTTGACCCTGAATTTGGGTCGGGGCTAAAATGTCAGTCGTTATCTTCAGGTTGGCCCAGGCTTCTCCTTCATGACTTATTTATTATTATCCACCCGTCATTGCTCTTCTTTATCTTTCTGCTTCACTCTCAAAGTGCCGCATTAAAATTGGTTACAAACAGACTGCTACTGTGGCTATCCATCCATCCATATCTGCACTGCTTATCCTCAGTAGGGTCGTGGGGGTGTTGGAGTCCATCTCAGCTGTGGGCATGTTGTCAGCCAGTCGCAGGGCACACAGAGACAGACACCTAACTCCCTCATTCACATCTAGGGACAATTTGGACCGACCAATTAACCGAACATGCATGTTTTTGGAGGAAACCAGAGTGCAAACCCACTCAAGCACGGGGAGAACATGCAAACTCCACATAGGAAGGATAATACCTGTTTTTGATCCCTTAACCTAAGAATTGTGCCACGGACATGTTGACCCTTCAGCTGCTGTGGCAACCCTACTGTAGCTCATGCCTTCAAAAAAAAATAAAAATGCAGATTACATTGAAGCGTAATACTGTTTGAACAGAATTACATTTACGGTAAACGGTACAGGTACTACACCACTCGTTCAAACAGTCCTTCTGAAGCAAAACGAATTCTACAACAGTAAACAAACGGCCATGTTTAATTTTTTGTGGCCCAAATATTAATCAATATTCAGGATATAATTTGGGTTGATGTCAGCTGTAAGATAAATAATATAATATTTCTATCTATCCATCCTGGTCATATCCCTCGAGAGTGGTGACCGACAGCAAGACAAACACAGACACGAAACAAAGAAAATAAAAACAGGGAAAGAGTAGCAAAAAAAACACACAAACATTTTTTGGGACTATGGCCAACCCAAATGCCCAAACACACAAGCGAATCGGCACCCAAGTTGGTCCAGATGAAACGGGACACAAGAAAGCAGCCATGTCACTTTGGTCAGGGTGACAGAACACACTCTTCTGTTCAACAGCAGGGCCCGACAGCTTTCACTGGTTTACCCCTGCCGCGTCATACAGGTGCCCTGCCCATCCCTTAGAACACGTCTAAACATCCCACTATCCTTTTACAACACCTCTCCACTCATTCCTATCACCAACAAGCTAGCTTCCACTACATTTAGACCTCTTTCCTGCAGTGCACTCATAACACCATTCATACTATTTAAATGAGCAAATGAATCTGCCATTGGAGGATTATTTTATTTGAAAAATAATTAACGTAAGTGTATATAATTTTTTTCCAACTGGACTTTTTGCAGTAAACAAATGGATAAACACAAAGTTAAATGAATGAACTATTACAATTTGTTCTGGTTTCTTGACAAACTTTCTGACATCCATCTAACACACGCAATAATCCTTCTCTTTGAATAATTACATCACATTACATACATGTTAAGTTTCAGAAATGGGAAATCGGCGCGATTATTATTATTATTATTATTATTATTTGAAAAGACAACAAAAAAATTAGTTTTTCAATCTACTTTGTTATTTTATGTTTACATGTAATTACTAAAATGTTTAATTAGATAGATAGATAGATATATACTTTATTCATCCCCGCAGGGAAATTCACAAAAAAAAAAAAAAAAAGAGGAGTTGACTCCTCGAATAAACGCATTTTTGTGTGTGATAACCCATATCCACAGGATAGAAAGTAATCCAAAGTGCTGCAAGTGTTGCAAGGCAAAACACTGAAGATATAAGTAAAAAAAACAAAACAATAAATCACACAAGTAACGAAAATAACAGGGAGCTGCTGGAGCAAAATTATTATTATTATTCAAAATTTTCTGATGTGCTTTAAGATAGTCATACGTAGCACTCTTATTCGTCTGCTGCTCTCGAAGGAATGAGATCACGTGGAGTTCCAGATTATGATTGCCGAGTCTCGATCAAAGCTTTTTCCGGTGCAGAACGGCGAAAAAGACGATGATAAACACTATGGGTAATTCGGCTACATTTTAATCGGCAAAACTTTGTTCACATAAAAATTTCAGCGACCAAAAAAAACAAAGACATTTTTAGAAATCGGTAGATGTTGCTTTCAGATCGGTAGGCGGGAGAATCGTAGCCAAAGCGGTAGTGTCCCGACCAAATATGGAGACTTAACAAGAGTGCATTGGCCCGGCTAACATTTTCGAAAAAGAGAAACCGTTTTGATGACAGAAACATGTGTCGCCTCAGCCATTTCGCCACACTGCTCTTTATGGTTCCCCGTAACAGTCGAGGCTACACGACCACAGCTTTGCATTGATCTTTCATCAGAGGGCAATGGGCCAAATGCCAATCCAGGCTAATCTTGTTATGAACCTGCAACACTTCCTGTCAAATAGGAAAACGGCAGCCAAGAAGGAGGCTGTTTACAAATTCAGGCGGCTGCAACTTGAGAAATCACTGTGTTGAGACATTGAACCCTCCTGACAAAGAATGCTGATTGCTCGCGTGGTGAGCAGGAGACACCCTTGGAAGGGGCCCGTGTCAGTGTTGGACACATGACTGACAAAAAGCAGTTAGGGTTAGGGTTAGGGTTAGGGTTAGGGTTTGGGTTTGGGTCGATACCGGACAGGACTCATGACAAAAAGTTACCGGACTCCAGGTCAGACAACTCTGAAAAGTTGCCTGCCCAGCCATAATGTTGCCTGCCCCATTTTTCACAACTTGAAACGCAATAAGACGACTAATCGCAAAAAAACAACAACATTGTTGCCAAGTATTAAGGATTGATAATCAGAATATACTGTATAACAGAACAATACTTTAACATTTAAAGTTTATAATAAAACTACTAATATCATTCATTGCATGTATATGACATCGCTGTTTTTCATCTGCCATCAGTATGTACCTGTATTTACCCAAAATTCCGGACTATAGAGCGGACCTGATTATAAGCCGCACCCACCACATTTTAAGAGGATAACCGCTTTTGTACGTACACAAGCCGCACCTGTATATAAGCCGCATGCGGCCCACATTAAAACATGTAACACAATCACGAAATTAACCCAGACCCGACTTTGAATCCCGCAATTGTAACTGAATACGAA
The DNA here is from genome assembly GCF_059441175.1 of Urocampus carinirostris. NCBI lineage: Eukaryota > Metazoa > Chordata > Actinopteri > Syngnathiformes > Syngnathidae > Urocampus > Urocampus carinirostris. The sequence continues at coordinate 10,263,465 of NC_142352.1, forward strand.
GTATACAGTCCAAAAACAACAGCCGGTAAATGGAACGTAAAATGATATCGGTACTTAAGGTATGACGCAGACCTGCAGAGTCCGGGTCCCGTTGAGAAAATAATCCAAGGAAAAAAAAAGTATATTTCCAAAGGTAGGGGTGGGGAAAAATATATATCCACTATTGTCCGCTGCGTCCACAAACACGTCTCACCTTTACTCCACTTCCCATCAGCCCCGCGTTGTATTCGCCCCTTCTTTTTGATTCGCATATCATATCAGAATAAGTCTCTAAAATAAATACATTACAAAAATATACAGTTGCAAATACATATTATACATGGTTACACATATTTACAAAGAAAGACGGTACACCGAGAGAGTTTTCAAAGCTTTAATAATAATATTATAACTTTCATCCCAAACCGTGTCTGTGAAGGGTAGCAAAACGCTACTAGGAACACGCTCGCAAAACAAGGAAACGGGTCTGTTTCTCCTTATAACTGACTTCATTGAAGTCGTCTTCCCCAGAATGGGAAAGAGACTTTGTCATATAGACGTCGTCCTACGATCCCTTAATCTAAAACACTCTAGCAGCACACACGCATATATTCCACCGGTCTAAATCTTACCTTTTGCACTCGAGCGCCGCTGGCGGCTGTTAGAAAAAGTACATAAATTGGCCGCATCACTGAATAAGCCGCAGGGTTGAACATTTGGGAAAGAAGTAGTGGCTTATAGTCCGGAATTTACGGTACTCATCTTCATTCATGCAATCTTTGCGTTGCGTCGTCTGCTACAAGCCACGTGAACTCCTCTTTCCACGATGCTCTTAATGTATGTTTATGTTTTGAAGCGTCGTGATTTTTTTTAGCTTCTTTTGAATCTTTCTTCTGGGGCTGATGTTTTGGCTTGATTCCTAACCACTTATCCATTTTTCTTGTGTTCTTTGTGCATCTACTTTGGAAAAGGATATGCAATTGCGCGACCTTAGAACGCTCGGGAAAATCCAGAAGCACAAAGGTGTCAGAGACCAGGAACGGAGACGGGAACCCAATTGCGTTAGTTTCTTAGTTTTATTGAAAGAGAGTGAGAGTAAGGCTTGCTTGATAGCTTGATCCGAGGACTGGCGGAGAGCGGAAGCAAGCAAGGCAGGAGTGGCACTTCCGTGTCGGAAGAAGACAGGCGGGAATGCCTAGTCGTTTGACCAGGGCTGGAGGTCAGAGGCGATGTCAAGTTCGTAATAGAGGTTGTAGGCAGGTGGCGCGCAGAACAGGCATAGTCAGGTTCAGAAACGGGTCAAAAAACGGGAATCGTACGGGAGTCAAAAACAGGGAGTCAGGTTCAGAAGGCTTGCCTTGGCGGGAGCTGAAGGTATGCAACGATCGGACGGCGGTAACAGGGAGTTGGGGGGTTTAAACAGTGGCTAGGAGCCAATCAGTGACCAGGGCTGTTGGCGCCACCAATCAGTAATCATGAACACAAAGGTATTCGATGCAGCCTTCTGATTGGCTGCCGAGTATGCAAATTGCCAAACGAACCGAAATTTCCAAACCGAACGAGGATTTCGAAATCGGTATAAAGCAAACGTTTGATTTGAAAGAAAAATCTGTCGTTTTTTTTTTTTCCTCGAAAAAGTTGTCGCCTGACGTAAAAGATGCACACCCCGTTTTTGCAAGAATTTTCCACGATAAAATTGATTATCTACATTTATAAAGTAGCTTAGTAACATTTGGTTTTGTCTGGACATTCTATTGCTTTTTGACCCCTTGTTTGTTACTTTGTTCCTGGTTTTGTTATCAAATACCATCCTTATTTTGAGCCCCCATCTCTCACCTTGTGCTACCCTCCATAAACCCAAAAATATGTGTCAACATAGGTTTTGCAAGAATTCTCAACAATAAAATTGATTATCTACATTGAAAAAGTAGCTTAGTAACATTTGGTTTTGTCTGGACATTTTGTTGCTTTGTGGCTCCTTGTTTGTTACTTTGTTCCTGGTTTTGTTATCAAATACCCTCCTTATTTTGAGCCCCCATCTCTCACCTTGTGCTACCCTCCAGAAACCCAAAATATGTGTCAACATGGGTTTTGCAAGAATTTCAACAATAATATTGATTATCTACATTTACAAAGTAGCTTAGTAACATGGTAACGCACCAAGTAGTAGCAACAGTAGTTACAAAATGTCATGATTCACGTGTCACAGTACTAGATACAGAGAAAAGTAATTGCGTTTCAGAAACGTGTTCTTTGGTAAGGAGGTGGACACATCTCATATCCTAATGTGGGGCTCCGAGAAATGTCTCAAACACACGTGTCAAACAGGCGGCCCGCGGGCCAGATCAGGCCCGCTGAGGGATTGAATCCGGCCCGCGAGACAACTCTCAGAGAAGCGCAAGAGAGAAACAAGCTGCAGGTTGAAATATGTCAACTTAAAGTTGCCAAAGCCAGGTGCCTCTCACAAAGACACTGTACTTGTATTTATTTATTTATTTCTCTCTCTCTCTTCCACACATTTTCTCCCACTCTTTCTCTTTCACTCTCTGTCTCTTTTTCTCTTCCTTTGTTGCTCTTTGTCTCTTTCTCTCTCTTTTAACCTCTTTTGCTCTAACTTCCTTTTTTCCTTTTCTCTTTCTCTCTTCATACACTTCGCGCTTTCTTTTCTCTTTTCTCTCCTTCTGTCTTTTTATTTCTCTTTGGATTTCTTTCTTCCTCTCCCTTTCTTTCCCCCCCCCTCTCACGACTTTTTATTTTTTGTTTCTCACGCTCTCTCCCTCTTTCTCTTTTCCTTTCTTTGTCCCGCCTTCTCTCCTTTTCCCTCCCTCTTTCTTTTATTTCTTTATCTCTTTTTCTTTCTCTTTAATCTACTAGTCCGGCCCCCGACAGAATGTTTGTTCTATCGTGTGGCCCCCGAGTTAAAATGAGTTTGACACCCCTGGTCTCAGTCATGGATCATGTTACAATGTTTTTTTCCTTAATTTGTTTAAACACTCTGGATATTACTCGGCTCTCGTGTTTTTGAACAAACACGTGCTTGTGAATGGATTTCGGCTGGATCTTTTTTCCTTTGTCGTGACTCCCCATTATGTGTTGTTATAGCTCGCGAGGTCAAAGGGTTGTGGAGCAAATCAATCTCTTGGCAGAGGCTCTTTAAAAAGGCAGTCGGATGTAAGCTATCGGTAATGGGAAATCCATTTTTAATTGAACAGCGGTTTCCTCTGATGAGAGTAAAACTGACAAAAAGATCAAATGTTTTCCCTTTATGTTGGCTGGCGATTGAGAGCGAACAGATCCTCACAAATAAGGAAAACAAAGCCGCGGTCTTGTCTCAGATTGCCTTGAGGGACAAGCACATTGAAATGTACATGTGCTTCCCCTCCCAGATGGGGCCCGACTTAGATACTTGGTCTAAAGCAGGGGTGTCAAACTCATTTTAACTCGGGGGCCACACGATAGAACAAACATTCTGTCGGGGGCCGGACTAGTAATAATAATAATAATAATAATAATTTCCTTTGATTAGAGAGAAAGAAAAAGAGAGAGAAAGAAATAAGAGAAAGAGGGAGGGAAAAGAAGAGAGAGGGTGGGACAAAGAAAGAGAGAGGGAGAGAGCGTGAGAAACAAAAGAGATAAAAAGAGAAGTCGTGAGAGAGGGAGAAAAAGGGAGAGGAAGAAAGAAATCCAAAGAGAAATAGAAAGACAGAAGGAGAGAAAAGAGAAAAGAAAGCACAAAGGGTAGGGAGAGAGAAAGAGAAAAGAGAGAAAAGGAAAAAAGGAAGCTAGAGCAAAATAAGTTAAAAAGACACAGAGAGAGAAAGAGACAAAGACCAACAAAGGAAGAGAAAAAAAGAGACACAGAGAGTGAAAGAGACAGAGACAGAGTGGGAGAAAAGGGATGGATAAGAAAGAGAGAGAGAGAGAGAGAGAGAGAAAAGGAGAGAGGGCGGGACAAAGAAAGAAAAAGAGAGGGAGGGAGAGAGCGTGAGAAACAAAAGATAAAAAGTCATGGGGGGAAGAAAGGGAGAGGAAGAAAAAAAATCCAAATAGAAAGACAGAAGGAGAGAAAAGAGAAAAGAAAGCATGAAGGGTATGAAGAGAGAAAGAGAAAAGAGAGAAAAGGAAAAAAGGAAGTTAGAGCAAAAGAGGTTAAAAGACACACAGAGAGAAAGAGACAAAGAGCAACATAGGAAGAGAAAAAGAGACACAGAGAGTGAAAGAGACAGAGACAGAGAGTGGGAGAAAAAGGGTGGAAAAGAGAAAGAGAGAGAGAGAAAGAGAAATGAATACAAGTACAGGGTCTTTGTTCGAGGCACTTGGCTTTGGCAACTTCAAGTTGACATATTTCAACCTACAGCTCGTTTTTCTCTTGCGCTTCTCTAAGTGTTGTCTCGCGGGCCGGATGCAATCCCTTAGCGGGCCTGATCTGGCCCGCGGGCCGCCTGTTTGACACTCGTGGTCTAAAGCATAGCAACACGCTGTCAGGCACTTGAAGACTGGCAATGGATGAGCTGTAGTGCAGTGCTGGGCATCCACCCGTCCAAAACCTATAAAATTCTTAAATGGTATTCAACAATAAACAATAAGTGGGACACAATCATAAAGTGGAACACACTTTTAGGGATATTTTAAACTTTTTTAACAAATTAAAAACAAAAAAGTGGGTGTGCAAAATGATTCAGCTTCTTTACTTTTACTTTCAGTGCAAACTCTGTCCAGAAGTTCAGTGAGGATCTCTGAATGATTCAATGTTGATCTAAATGAGTAACGATGATAAATGGAATCCACCTGTGTGTAATTAAGTTTCTATATAGATGCACATGCACTGTGATAGTCTCAGAGGTCTGTTTAAAGCACAGAGAGCATCATGACAAATGAGGAACACACCAGGCAGGTCTGAGATACCGTTGAGGAGAAGTTTAAAGCTGGATTTGTCGTGATTGCCTAAGTGAAGTCACCTGAGGCAATCGTTTGGCGCGCTGGAGCGCACTTCCTGATTGGCTGACGTTCTCCACCTAAGCGGTCTGCGTCCAGAGATGGACGGGTATACTCTTTGTATCCCTGAGCGTTTCTCCAGACGACAAGGTACCCACGACTCCTCTTGCCTGATTCATGCCTGCCTTCCGTTTTTGACCCGTTTCCGTTCCACGTTTTGCGACCTACTCTCCCGTCCCGGCCATCGACTTACCCGCTCAGCTGTACTTTCTGTCCACCCGTCACGGAGCTGCCATTCCGCCCGAAGAGGCTGACGACCGACAAGCGGCGACGTCCCAAGCCAGCTCCAACAACTCTTTCAAATAAAAGCACTTTTGAAACTAACGCTATTGGATCCGAGATTCTGTTCCGGTTCATGACAGGATTTGGATACAAAAAGATTTCCCAAGCTTTAAACATTCCAAGGAGCACTGTGCAAGCCATAATATTGAAATGGAAGGAGTATCAGACTTGTACTTATATGCCCTACTGTAAATAAGTCGTCTATCTGATGGACAACACACTGGAAAATATGCAGGGTTAAGAGAGTTACTTCGAAAATGTCATTCGACAGTTACTTGTTACCCAATGAAAAACATTCGGTGACCAGGAACGTAATCGGAATATCATAGTATTGCAGCGGTGAATACTTTCGATTACTAGATGACTCCAATACCAACTATGCTTATAAAAGACAAAATAAACATAATATAAATAAAATTAAAGATAAACAATGAAAGTGGTGTAGGGACCGATAAAATATATTTCAGGCTGATAATCAATTGCAGTAAAATAATCCACTCTGGGATCAAAAAGAATGACAAAACTCAACACATAACATAATTTAAACACCAGAAATGTATTACCGGTAGTTTATTTACCTAAAAAGGCTTTATTTACATTTAAAATGACAATAAAGGCATATTCTATTCTATTCTATTCTAAAAATGCTCTGAATTAAAAAAAAAGTTTCACAAATGGATTGCTTATTGGCTGTCAAATTAGTAAAAAAAAAAAAGATATCCGCCCCAAATTTGAATATTCGCGTCAATGATTGGCCCATGTCATGATAACTGATGTGAATCACCTGTGCCCGCTCATTTGGCACCAACTGCCTCGGATTCTGATTGGCTCCCTGTCCCTATTCAAACCCACTCCTATCTGTCCCCTTTTGTCAGTCCGTCTGCGAACTTCAGTGTATACTAGGCAAGCCATTTTCGGCCCTGACTCGCACCTGTCCCGTTTTTGCTCCCATCTGTCTCCGGCTTCAACCCGTTTTGATCTTGACCACGTTTTTGCTCTCCTGTCCCGGCTATCGACCTGTTTTTCCGTCCTTGACACCGCCATCGCTCGCTATGGAAAATGCACTTCCGCGTTCAGATCATAATAAGAGTACGAGAGCGAGTTTCTTCCTGCGCCTAGCGAGCAACGGAACGTGGGCCTTTAATAAAACTTGCGAGAAACGTAACGCAATTGGGTCCTGTTTCCGTTCTGGCCCTGACAGCTTTATTTGACATTGTCACAGCCTACAGATATTTCCAATTACATTCTGTCATAACCGTTCATGACTCCATATACTGTATGTATGGAAACCCCGGTTAAGAACTACTGCACTAGACCACAAGATATGTAGATAACATAGGAAAAGGCATTCAATGTTATCTCACGATCACATTTTTACTCACGGTGCAACGTTGTACAAAGTTGTATGATGGGAAAGAGTTCAACAATGTTGTACAACGTAGTACGGTGAATAAAAATAGTGTGATGATGAGATCAAATCTCGAATCCAGGCTTGGTATGAATAATTCCGGTCCTAATATCTTGTTGTCACTCAATCATTGGTGAACCAAAGAGGGCCAATTTCCTTCCCTAAATATTTCCTTTGTGCGTCCGTCCCGCTGTGACACATTATGAGACGGATAAGCCAATGAGGTCTCCAGTCGGTATTGTTCCCTTGCCCGCCGGCCTCCCACCACCTCTCTCAAATCCTAATTCCACCCTCGAGGCGTGGGGGATGGTAAACCAGGCGCCATTAGCCTTTCAACAAGCATACAAAAGCCTCCGCTGCAGGAAATGACACCAGTCCAGCGGTACTTCTACATATGAGCTTAATTCGTTCCAGGATGGCAGCTCCAACTGCTCGTGTAACGAGGAAATGTTCCCGATACGAAATCATTAAAAACTAAATGGTCCGTTCCCGACCTCCCAAAAGGATCAAAATGAAACAAATACCTATAAAACACATCTTCCTAATCACTCAAGACCAGGGTTGGGTAGGGTTACTTTAACTGGATTGCTTTCAATTACCGTGTTTTCCGCACTATATGGCGCACCGGGTTATAGGGCGCACCGGGTTATAGGGCGCACCCCCAAAAAATAGTTTTTGGTCCTATATCTTCCATACATAAGGCGCACCGGATTATAAGGCGCTACAATGGGAACGTGGACAAAACAGTCAGATGATTCAGTCAAACTGATTACCTCCTTAACATTCCCAAAGCTTGCAAAGGAGCAAATACGTGTCGTAGACATGTGCGGATGCGGTGTCCATACGATGTCACTCAAATGCATCATTTCAAATATCATTCGGAAGGTTAAAGTCTTGGGATTCAAGAAATGCCAACCATTCCTTAGTTTCTATTTTCTGTTTCGCTCGCAACTTTACTGTGCATATGACAATAAACAATTGGAATTGAGTTTAATTCACTCAACTCATCACAGCAACATCAAGATCGTTCTAAAACAAGATACCGGGAAAATATAAAGCCGCATAACTCACCTAAGTTCTCACGTTCAATAATGATACGCAATCATGGTCTTCTTACAACCGTGAGTGTAGTAAATCCAGAAGAGTAAAATATTTACAAATACAGACTAATGAAACATGTTTCTTTATGGCGTAGTTTAGCAAGCTTGCTATTCAGTCATCTTTTTCGGCCAATTGCAGGGTTTGTTTTGGCCCTCTAGCCTATCCGAGGCTCCGAATAACTTCAGCCAATAGCGATCGATTTAACTGATGATTGAGACATCTTTTTCGGCCAATTGCAGGGTTTGTTTCGGCCCTCTAGCCTATCCAAGGCTCCGAATAACTTTAGCCAATAGTGATTGATTCAAATGATGATTGACACATTGGTTAACCAATGAAACGCCGGTATATAAATCCCAGCATACACCGCGGACTACTCCGCGTTCGGGGGAAAATCGAGTCGGCGGCTGTTGCGTAAGTTGCGAGACCTTGCGATTTAATATTGATCCATGTATAAGGCGCACTGTATTATAAGGCGCATGGTAAGCTTTAGAAAAAAATTAAGACTTTTAGGTGCGCCTTATAGTGCGGAAAATACGGTACTTTTGGATTACTCCAATACCAAATATGCTAATAAAAGACAAAAGAAACTAAATATGAATAAAATTATGACTCACAACACGTGGTGAGCTTTCTCTCCTGACTTTGATCTCTTCGATCTCCGGAAAAACTATTCATAAAATGCGACAGAAACAAAATGAAAATAAATCCAAACAGTTTGCCAACATCATTTTTGCCGTTCCATGTATTCCGTTACTCCCCAAGCCTGCACAAAATTTAGTCATTTTATTCATATTTAGTTTCTTTTGTCTTTTATTAGCATATTTGTTATTGGAGTAATCCAAAAGTAATTGAAAGTAATCCAGTTAAAGTAACCCTACCCAACCCTACTAAAGACACATTCAAATAGTAATTAAACTTTAAAAAAAATACAGTGATAAAATTAAAAAGATGATATTAGCAAAATAAAATGCGAGTTTATTATGAGCACTTACCTGGTCGGAGTGAGATGACTTTTGATGAAACATAAGCACTGAAAGTACACTTAAAATTAAAGTTACTGTTACTTTAACAGTGTTCGCGTTTACCCGCGTCCCTGTGTCCTAGACGCATCATTTTTGCTGGGGACGCATAGTGTCGAATCAACGTGCGTCCAGGGGACGCAACTTTTTCGTCACAAAATTGTCATTATTACCCGATTACTTTTTTTTTTTAACAAAGATTTACCGCACTCCAAACTTTTCGTCAGGCAGATCCGTCATTGTTGTTTTGGTCTCGCGCCGATCTCTGCAAACGAGATCTCGTTGCTTCGAGATGACGTCATTGTTTTTGTGGTTGTCGAGTGAAAGAGAAGTATGCCTCCGAAAAAACAGTTGGTACTAGGTGCAAATCAACAAATAATTGATAATTTCTTCAGTGTCGGTAATAAGTCGAAACATAACACAGAAAGTGGTAACAACGGCAATAATTCCGGCACGAGAAAACGGCGGAGAAATTCTTCGGAAGATCGCGGAGGCAAGGAAAACACGTGTGTTGAAGCGAACGATTCGACAAAAGAAAATAAACAAAATAATACTCCTAGCAAGAAAAGGACTTTTCTGCCAAAATGGACTAAATTATATTCCTGGTTACGCTATGAGGAGGATGATAATGGATTGGACCTTGAGAAGGCATTACAACTATGGCGGGACAGCAAACCACGAAGAATATATGAACTGAAAAATCTGAAGTGATAACTGCTTTGTATTACCAATTAACTGTGATGATTAAAACTGCATGAATATATCAATATTTCAGCAATATTTTGTATAATGTCCAATATTGTTGTGAACTGAAAAATCTTGAAGTGATAACTGATTTGTATTACCAATAAACTGTGATGATTAAAACTGAATGAATGTATAGATTTATATTATATATTTGTCGCCGATTTACAATTTCAACCTCGATAACACTAAATTTTGGGATCTCTGTTGGGACCCATAGATTTTTGAGCATGCGAGTCCCTGGGACCCATCACTTTTCACAGGTAAACCCAACACACCCTTTTTTAAACCACAATTTTTTTGCCCGTTTTCATTTATCCCTTTCTTTTGTCCTTTAAGCTGTACACAACACTATCGTTTTCAACAGTTCATTTTGCAAAAAAAATGATCCAAGGAGATTTGTCTCCGCCTCCTCTTCAAAATGTTACAGAAAAGCGTAAGCCAAGTGTCATTAAAGAGACCTGTCAACAAAACAGACCTCTTCCACTCAGCCAGCACCTCTCTAATCTCCTTTGTAGACGCAAGCTTCTCTGGTTCTTCCTCCTCTTCACTGTTTTTTTGCACTCCCCGACAATAATATATTTCCCCTCGGAAATCATTGCAGTGAAGCGCTGCGTGAATTCTTCTGCGGCTTTGTGATCAGCACTCGCTGCTCTATGATTGTACTCATTGGCTTGGTCACGAACATGAACACACGCTTGTGTTTTTCTATTACTTCTTGCGTTGTTATAATTGTTATGATTCTTTACAAGAAGTGAGCGCGGCGAGCGCAAAAGGTGGCGCTACAAAATATTAACTCCATGGGGGTGAATAATTTTGCACACCTACTTTTTCGTTTTTTACTTGTTAAAAAGGTTTAAAATATCCAATAAAGTGTGATCCACTTCATGATTGTGTCCCACTTATTGTTGATGCTTCACAAGAAATTACAGTTTTATATATTTATTTTTGAAGTCTGAAATGTGGCAAAAGTTCAAGGGGGCCAAATAGTTTCGCAAGCCACTGTAGATTAATAAAATATTAGAGGAAACACCAGAGACAAAATTACTTTGAACAAAAACTGGCAATTTTATGAGCACTGGACAAAACAAAATACAAAATCAGCTGTCTGGCCGGGTCACCAAAAGAATCAGAGGTTTTTAAACCTGGTATACGGGGAAAAAAAATAACGTTTTTATTTTTATTTGGAGCACATGTAAAAAAAATTAGCAGGCCCAACCCAAGCCTGCTCATAGGAAACGCCAAATTTGTGAGGACTCAGGAGGAGGAGAGGTGATTTATAATAACAAATGAAAGCCTGTCTTTTGTAACAAAATCAAAGTTCTACAAAAATGTAACTGTGTCTGCAAAAGTTACGTTAATCGCCAATTTTCTATCATTGACAGATTATTTTTTAAAAGAGTTGACAGGAAAACAGTGTCCGTCATTTTGACAGGTTGAATATTAGGCCCTAAACCACGGCAGCAGTACGTCCTTAAGAATCTGGTGCGGCACTTTTAGAGAAAGAAGCGGTGAGACTTAGAAGAACAATGACGGGTGAGTAATAAAAAACACAAGAAAAGGGAGCAAGAGAAAAGCCTGGCCCGAACATAATGATTGACATTTTAGGCCTGAAATTTTGGTCAGGTCTGGCTCGGACCTAAGATCTTACCTGTACTTTATACCGGTGTGCATATATATATATATATATATATATATATATATATATATATATATATATATACATGCATGGACTGTTATGGACTTTTTTGGACTATGTTTTTGTTGTCATCCACTTTCTGGACAAATTTCGACATACTACCTATTGTTCTCTTTTATTGATGTTCACTATGTTTGTCAAGTCAAGTCAAGTCAAGTCAATGTACTGTTACCCAAAGCTAAAGCTATTGCACCCTGGTCCTTCTGGAAGGAGGATTACCACTTGTGAGACCCCTTCTCAAGGTTTCTTTTGTTCCTCACGCGGAGGTTTTGAGTTTTTCCTTGTCCTCATGTTGGTTTTAGATCAGGCGATGGTGTAATTGTAATCCTGTGCTGTCCTTTGAGACATCTTGTGATTAAGGGCTATACAAATAAATGTGACTTGACTTGACAATTTGTATTATTTGGTGCCACCTAGTGGTATACAAAAATTAATTTACGGTAAATTCCGGACTATATGCTGCTACTTTTTTCCCAAACGTTCAACCCTGCGGCTTATTCAGTGATGCGGCCAATTTATGTAATTTTTCTAACGGCCGCCACCGTCGCTCGATTACAAAAGGTAAGATTTGGACCGCTGGTATATATGCGCCGAGGAAGACTGCAACTTCTTAGCCTGTGCACAAATTAAATTAGCGTAAACTTACCCTCACCATGCAAATTGCAAAAAGAAAGGCACTTGACGCAGCTTTCAAGCTAAAAGCAATCGAGCAATCCGATAATGAAGGAAACAGAGCTTTTGCACGTAAACTTTACTTTGCGAGAGTGTTGCTACCATGTTTTGGAATATGTTTTGGAATAAGGGAGCGTGGGACAACGTCTATATGACAAAGTTTCTTTCCGATACTGAGGAAGACGACTTTGATGGCGTCAGTTATAAGGAGGAAGATGAGGACGGTTTACCGTGATTTTTAAAAGTATGGTATATTTTTTTAACAGAACCGATTACTGATTTGCAAGCGTGTTGCTAGTAGCGTGTTGCTACCTGTCACAGTCACGGTTTGGGATGAAAGTTATATTATTATTATTAAAGCTTTGAAAACTCTCTCGGTGTACCGTCTTTCTTTGTAAATATGTGTAACCATGTATAATATGTATTTGCAACTGTATATTTTTGTAATGTATTTATTTTAGAGACTTATTCTGATATGTTTTCCATTGGCGAATCAAAAAGAAGGGGCAAAAACAACGGGGGCTGACGGGAAGTGGAGTAAAGGTGAGACGTGTTTGTGGACGCAGCGGACAATAGTGGATATATATTTTTCCCACCCTTACCTTTATAAATATAGACTTTTTTTCCTTGGATTACTTACAGCGGGACCCGGACTCTGCGGGTCTGCATCAAACCTTAAGTACCGGAATCATTTTCCGTTCATTTAGCCGGCTGTGGTTTTTCTGGACTGTGTATCTTTTATTCAGTTACAATCGCGGGACATAAAGTCGGGTTTGGGTTACTTTTGTGATTGTGTTACATGTTTTAATGTGGGCGCATGCGGCTTATATACAGGTGCGGCTTGTGTAAGTACAAAATCAGTTTTCCTTTTAAAATGTGGTGGGTGCGGCTTATAATCAGGTGCGTTCTATTGTCTGGAATTTACGGTATTAGAAAAAAACGGATTTACAATCAAAAATACGTATCATACGAACTCCTTGTAATTAAGGGCTATACCATTAAACATGATTTGACGTTTCTGTGGCTAAATACAAGCATTTTCTTGGATTTCGAGAAACATACGAACCCCGAGTGACCGTTTCCACACCGGTCCATTCGGCTTTTCCCGTATTAGTTCGACTTCAAGAGGTTCATCTTCTCCTTTGTGCATGAAGAACCAACAACTCATGAGCGTTCCGAAAAAAACCTGGGGAGAGAGCATGTGCTTAATTGTTCCGCTGAGCACTACAGAGGCCTTGTTTATGTGAACTTGGATGTCTGCTTTCAACCCGAGGAATGCCACTGATGTGGGGGGGGGGAGGTTGGGCGGAAGGCCACCCACAGGGCAAGGGGCTGCTGTTGTTCATTCACTGCGGGACAGTACATAATATTTAATGCCCCCTAGTGGTCGAATAAAAACGATCTTTCGGTAACAAGAAAAACGTTGATTTGAATACTAGGCAAAAATACAGGAACTATCATACCAATGTTATTTTTCATAAAAAAATCATAGGTCGAAAAATTTGAGTTCCTTCGAAAAATTTGGCATCCCGCATACCTGTCAACCTGTACGTTTTTGCCATAAAAAGTACGTTTATTATGTATTTTAAGACGTGTACGACGTACAAGAAAATCTGTATGGAAAAACGTTAATTTGTCAATTATGGGTACCATCCTGTATACACAGACTATCACGGTGCCGTAGGCCTGGGTGTTTGCATGTCCCGCTGTTAGCTCTGGTACTTGAAAATTTTCAAATTTTAAAGTATTGAACCTGGACTTCCAGAGATGCCACAGAGGGACCCTCGGAAGAATGTGGGCCTGTTTAGGGTGTGTACAGTTAACCCAAACCCGACTTCAAGTCCCGCGATTGATACTAAATGTCCTTCATTAAAGTCCACAGTCCAAAAATCACAGCCGGCAAAATGAACGGAAAATGATACCGTTACTTAAGGTTTGATGCAGACCTGCAGAGTCCGGGTCCCGTTGAAAGTAATCCAAGGAAAAAAGTGTTTATTTCCAAAGGTAGGGGTGGGAAAAATATATCAGATGAACACATTTACTCACGCAACTCCTTTTTCTTTAACTAACTTTTTACCCCCTCTTCTTTCCTTGTCTGTCCCTCACCTTTAGCGGTCCCCACTTAAACTCGGCACCCCACGTTTGTTCTGCCCCTCATTTTTCGTTCATCCGTGCAAAACATATTAGAATAAGTGTCCAAAATAAATACAAATAAATACATTACAAAAATATATAGTTGCAAATACATATTATACATGGAGAAAGAAAGACTGTACACCGAGAGAGTTTTCAAAGCTTTAATAATAATAATATAGCTTTGACAGGGCAGTTAATGATAGCAACACTCGAGCGCCGCTAGCGGCCGTTAGAAAAATTACATAAATTGGCCGCATCACTGAATAAGCCGCAGGGTTGAAAGTTAAGGAAAAAGGTAGCGGCTTATAGTCCGGAATTTACGGTATTTATCCTGTTCGGCCCGCGACCAAAGGTGTGGTTTGAGTTCTGGCCCTCTGTATAATTGAGTTTGACACCCCTGTCGTAGACGTTCTTCCAGTCCGCCCAAGTTCAAAGTACAACGAAGAATTATTTTGGTTCTCTCACAAAGCATTGAGAAGTCGCTCAGCATTAGATTTGGAATTTCAATCTGAAAGCCTATAAAAGAATCCCAAATGGACGACAACACATATTGCACTTACCGCTCCCAAATGAAAGTGTCCTGATCAAAAACAGCGCAACAGTACAAGAATTGTTCTTGGGGTTGCATTTCCAAGATGGAAATTCCAGGGGAAAACCAAATTTACCCGACAGGTAAGAGGACTTCGTGTTTGTGTTTTGAAGAAAAGATGATGCCACTTTGTGTAATGCCGGTGTAATGCCCAAGTATCACGTCCTCTCCCTCTACCGCCCCTTCGTCTTGCTCTGCTTCTTCCTTGCCCTCTTTGGCTCAATGTTTCAAAAGTCTACATGAAATTATATAGTAGGTTGTTTTCTTTAGCGTAGTCAAGTTGAATGTACAAATGTGAACGTAGCTATCAACATTAGCACCAGTAGTGAGTTCTTTGAGTTCTGATATGAATCACTAATCCCAAGAAAATTGAATCAATCAACCGAGCCGTTTGAAATAGCATACATAATTTATTAACACATAGAATCAATGATAAAAAAGGGGTGGAGGGGCAGGCGCCAGAGATTAAGGGAGTTTTTGACTGCTGAAAGTTACTCGCACAAAAAGAAAGTTTCTGCTGTAATGCTAGACGAATTGGAGAGATTTCCTTGTACAGAAAAAAACGCTTATTCTGAAGAACCAGCAAATATGGTGTTAAATCTGAAACCGTCCTCTTACTTGTTGTTGCGGAGAGACTTGGTCGCAACATATGGCCCACGCGCTCAACTCAAGGCCGGAGTGCAGGCCCGAGCCACGCGGCCGACGCACAGCAAGTCAGCCAGCCAGGTGGGAAAAACGAGACCGAGCGATCGTTCACCTCCTCTTTTTGTTTGGACCAGGGACGCTTGACCAGATCATGCCTCTTTGGGTGTGGTCTCAGATATCTGAGCCCACCAGGATCAGATGGCGGTGTTTGAAGTTGCTAAACTTGTTGGAAAGCCAAAGAAGTGAGAAATTAGCGTTCTGTACTTCAGTTAGTGCACATTCATGTTCTGTACATGAAAATGCCCCTCCAATCGACATAATTACAGACAGTGAGAACATTATTTTATCACTACATTGCCTTGGATGTTTTAATTACATTCATAGTGAATTAGTACGACCGGGAACTGTCCATAAGGGGAAGCAGTAGTTCCATCCATTCCAAAGTTCCGAATTACTTGAAACGAAAAATGTGGGAGTCATCACTTGAGGGAATGCTAGAAGTTATTCGAAAGGGCATCAAAGCGGTGCTGCCACGAGCGGCTGCCTTTTCCAGCAGCTGCCCTATTGTTTTATTGTCTGCTCCTATCTTCGGTGTTTTTTCTTCCCGTTTTGACAACTACACTATGGATTACTTCTATCCTATGGGACATGGGTTTTAGCGCACAAAAAATGCGTGTATTCAAGGAATTTCAACTCCTTGCCCTGAAGAATTCTCGTGCCGGCGTGATGAAGAGACCTATCGTGGAAGAAGAGCCGGAGCTAGCTAAGCAGTTAGCGGCGTTATAAGTCTTCGGTACCATCCGTAATCATGGTAAATGCGAACTCACGACCAAATAAGATTATCGAGTGCTGGTAGAAAACATCGAAGCGCACAGGGAGCGCAGTTGCTGTGTTTTGCGGAAATGTGGCTCACGTTTAGCATTCCGGACGCTAACGTGTAGCCACCTGGAGCTACCCAGAGCTATCCGGCTTCAACGCCGCTAAACAGAGACACGAAAGCCGGGGGGAATCGGTGAGGAGGCGGACTTGCTAACACGAGGTGGTGCATCCCTGGATTTTCACATCTGCCGCAGGGATGTCGAACTTTGGACTAGCGTGACGTCATCCACTCCGCTACAAGCACCCCTAGGGCATAATGTTAATCTGTTAATAAACAACGGGGTAGACTGCTGGAAGTGTGAATTTCCCTACGGGGATGAATAAAGTATCTATCTATCTATCTATCTATCTATCGTGCTCACATGCTGGGATGGCCAGGTACATTTGAGGAAAGCATGGTGCCGTTTGTCCACTTGGAGTTTCCGTAGCACCGGCACTGCCCCTCGCTTGCACCAGACAACACAGTGCCAACCAGACCACTAGGAGGCACTAATCATTACATACTGTCCCTTTAAGCACCATCTGCAGTGTGTAAAAAAAAAAAGTAAGAAACTTCACAAAGTAGACTCTCGGAGGGAGATGACCATATTGGGACTGCTTGTGTTATGCTGGTGGTGCAAGGAGTTGCAGCTAATCCGTAACTCAAACAAGAGTAAATCTCAGATCATCAGCCGCCGATTCCAATATGGAGTTGCGAGAGACTCATAAACCCAGAATGATTTTTTTGGGTGTTTGTGTGTTGGTGATGATGAAATCCACCCTTAAGATGAGCCTTCGTTGGGGGAGCACTGCTCGACATGCTGTGGAGGAAACGACGACGCGAGAGGAGATAAAATGTTGAAACCTTACACTGCGGTGGCAAGAGAAGACATAAAATAATATTGCAGTCATCCAAGCAGAATGTTCCGATGTAATAAATATTTTTTAAATCACAGGAAAAGAAAAATGTCTCTGTAGGACAGGGGTATTCAAACCATTTCAAGATGGGAGCCACTTTTTGTTAGTGAATAGCGTTAGGGGCACCCAGTTTGATACGTTATTAAAAATAGAAACCTATCATGTTTTCGCTATGTTGTTTACTATGTTATTACCAGGTTATTTATTGGAAGGAGGGTTAAAGTCGAGAATGGCTGAGAGCCATTAGAGCATCACCCACGTTGAGACGGTAAAACCAATGTCATGTCCTGCACGGTTGTCATGGCATCCAGCTAGCCCCGCCCCTTGACACCGGCTGAGACACATTAAATTGATTGGTTGTGGAGTACTTAGACCACAGGTGTCAAACAGGCGGCCCGCGGGCCAGATCAGGCCCGCTAAGGGATTGAATCCGGCCCGCGAGACAACACTCAGAGAAGCGCAAGAGAAAAACGAGCTGCAGGTTGAAATACGTCAACTTGATGTTGCCAAAGTAAGGTGCCTCGAACAAAGACACTGTACTTGTATTTCTTTCTCTCTCTTTCCCACTTTTCCACCCCTTTTCTCGCACTCTCTGTCTCTTTCTCTCTCTGTGTCTTTTTAACTTCTTTTGCTCCAACTTTCTTCTCTCACTTTTCTCTTTCGCTCTTCCTACCCTTTCTCTTTGGATTTCTTTCTTCCGCTCCCTTTCTTTCCCCCTCTCTCACGACTTCTCTTTTTATCTCTTTTGTTTTTCACGCTCTCTCCCACTCTCTCTTTCTTTCTTTGTCCCGCCCTCTCTCCTTTTCCCTCCCTCTTTCTCTTATTTCTTTCTCTCTTTTTTTTCTCTTTAATCGACTAGTCCAGCCCCCGACAGAATGTTTGCTCTATCGTGTGGCCCCCGAGTTAAAATGAGTTTGACACCCCTGACTTAGACGCTCCTTTTGGGACTGCCCGTTGCCAGACCATTGCATTACGATGTTGAAGACCTGTTCATGCCTAGTTTGTAATTTTGATTACCTTTGAACCGGTTTTGTTTTGTCTTTGGTCCGTTTGTGTGTTGGACAACTTTTATTTCTCAATTAAAGTGAAAGATCGGCTACGTTAATGAGTTCCGACTTTCTGCTTCCTGGTTCGATTCCTGACAACCATTTAGGATGGGATTTCCCTTTTAAGCAGGCTCATATACCGACCTGATTCTGATCCTGGCCTTTTTCTGGACTGGGAGACGAGATTTTTTTGGAAAGCTGCCAAGTCAGTTTTTTGGGGGCATGTTTCACATCTGGGGTAACCTACCTGACGGCATGTAAAAAAAAAAGGTGTTAATCAGTGTCTGAAACTCAAGACAAAAAGTTACCGGACACCGGGGCAGACAACTCTGAAAAGTTGCCTGGTCGGCCATAAAGTTGCTTGCCCCATTTTTCACAACTTGAAATGCAATAAGACGACTCATCGTGAAAAAAAAAACATTGTTGCAAAGTATTAAGGTTTGAGAATCAGAATATATAACAGAACAACTCTTAAAATTAAGTTTATTATAAATCTACTTATAAAATTCATTAAATGTATATGACATCGCTGTTTTCCATCTGCCATCCGTATGTACCTGTATTTACTCATCTTCATTCATACGATGTTTGCTTTGCGTCGTCTGCTACAAGCCACGTCAACTCCTCTTTCCGCGATGCTTTTGACGTACGATTACGTTTTGTGGCGTCATGCATTTTGTTAGCTTCTTTTGAATATTTCTTCTGGGTTTGAGGTTTTGGCTTGATTCCTGGTAAGGATATGTCAGAGTGTGCAGTTACCTCATGCGTAAGAAGATAAGCAGGACATTGTGGTTCAGCCTTTAAGCATATTTATTCCGCAACAGCAAGCAACCAAGAACACGGCTCCATTCAATACAACATGGCAATCTACAATAGCAAAACTAAATATGGTGCGTGCGTAATGATATCACACATTGTAAAACGTCTTACAGTGATACCACGAGTACGAGTGCCATTAAATTGACAGGTCTTAACAATTTCTAACCACATCTCCATTTTCTTGTGTTCTCTGTGCGTCTACTTTGGAAAATGATATGCAAATGCACGACCTTAGAACGCTCGGGAAAGTCCGGAAGCACGAAGTTATTTGATGCAGGCTTCTGATTGGAAATTTGCATACTTGGCAGCCAAACGAACCGAAATTTCCAAAACGAACGAAGATTTTGGAATAAAACGTTTCATTTGTTAAAAAAAAAAAAAAAGGGCCGAGACGTTTTGTAAGTTGTACGCCCGACGTCCGGGCAGACATTATTTCAAACACTGATAATCGCATTGAAGCCGACCCCCTAAAACTGCAGTAAAACAGCCACCTAATAAAAGAAATAGAAAAAAAATATGTACACTAACCTTAGGAAGCAGTAAAGCCTCCATATTCCTATAGTTGGCCTGTGCAATCTTGAGAGCTAGCAAACAAACACCGAGACACTCCATATCCATATCGGCTAAACGCTACTTGAGAATTTCTCTATTTCTAGGTCACGCCAGACCTTTTTTTTCTTCAGAAGTGGTGTATTGCAAAAATAATTTTATGAATAAAAAAAACAAAACAAAACTCAGGAAACTTTTACTCTAAATTGTGTGCTTATGTTTGCCCCCTTCATTGAATTGGTGTGTTTCAACTATTGATGACAGCAGAAACACAATGAACATCATTGATGTGTCAATGTTTATGATATGCTGATCTCTCGTCTCAGCTTCCACTGAAAGATAGGTAAAATGCTGCTCAAAATATCACCGAAAATATGAGATGTTCTCTTACTTTTCTTTTGTTTAACCCTGGTTAACACGATCATGATACAAGAAAACGGGAAAAAAAACAATGATTTGTTTCAGCAAATCGAATGTAGCAGAACTTATTGATTTTGTGTCATTTACACGGATGTCTAGCGTCTCCTGCTTAGAGACAACCTTCAATACGACCTGAGACTTTGATTATTCTGTTCCAGTTCTAGTGACTGACTGATTGTGATGGGGACACAAAGGCACTTTATGGTAAAATCGACCCACACATTAGTATTCAGGTGCAGTTTTCAGGCCACTCCTCAATGTATTACTGGGGTCTATTACAATGGCAACTGCTTGTGTATAGCCTACATTTCTTAAAACAAATACTGGAAATCTACCTTGATCCACATAAAACGGTATCGTTTTCCTTTTTTTTTTAAATGCCGTTTAAAAATTACTGACCTAGTATCTGCTTATTCAAATATACTACATTGTTGCAAAATCCACTGAATCTAATTGTCTTTATCGTCATTGGTCTCAACATGGTGAAATACATTATATGCGAGGAGATTAGACATGGCACTCCAGGGTAAACATGTACCGTAAATTCCGGACTATAAGCCGCTACTTTTTTCCCAAATGCTCAGGCCTGCGGCTTATTCAGTGAAGCGGCTTATTTAATAATTTTTCTTACGAACACCAGCGGCACTCGAGTACAAAAGGTAAAATCTAGACCGGTGGAATTGTGTGCCGAGGTAAATTGCATCCTCTCAGATTATGATCGAATTATCCGTATGACAGAGGATAGAGGTTCGTTTCAAATGTGAGGAAGATGCCCTTGAAGACGTCGATAATGACGAGAAAGACTTGGACGGCTTGCCGCGAATTTCATAGTTGCGGCACAGCTTCTTCTTAATACCTACGCTTGGAGCCCTGCGAGCGTGTTAAGAGTAGCGTGTTGGTACCTTTCACAGGCACGGTTTGGGATGAAAGTTATATTATTATTATTAAAGCTTTGAAAACTCTCTCGGTGTACCGTCTTTCTTTGTAAATATGTGTAGCCATGTATAATATGTATTTGCAACTGTATATTTTTGTCATGTATTTATTTGTATTTATTTTGGACACTTGTTCGGATAAGTCTTGCACTGACCAATTAAAAAGAAGCGGCGTAACAGACGCGGGGGATTTTGGGAAGTAGGGACCAGTAAAAGGTGAGTGTTTGTGGACGCCGCAGACAAAGGTGCATATATATTTTTCCCACCCTTACCTTTGGAAATATACACTTTTTTTCCTTGGATTACTTTCAACAGGCACCTGGACTTTGCAGGTTTGCATCAAATGATAACAAACGGTATCATTTTCCATTCAATCAGCCAATAATGTAATTCTAGATGTGTCTGCATGTGACGGATAGGTCAGGACCGTGATTATGTCTGATAACTTGCGGATAACAGGGAAACATTAAATCTATAATATACCGGTGCGGCTTGTGTATGTAATAAATCCATTTTACTCCCGAAATTTGGGGGGTGCGGCTTATAATCTGGTGCGCCTTATAGTCCGGAATTTACGGTAATAAAGACTTTGAAGGAAGAGAATTGAGGAGACTGTCAGGATAAATAGGCAACACATATTTAAAACGTAGTGCTTAGAGACTAACCTAAGTAAAAGTAGTGCAATTAAAATGAACATCGTAATAATAGTGCAATGAAAATAAGTGCACTTACCTTCCCTTCATGACTGTTTTAGATCAGGGGATGGTGTAATAATAGTCTGAACAGCCCTTAAATATTTCTTAAAAGCTGCACAAATAAAATGTCTTGACTAGTATTAACAAAAATCTTAAAATAGGTCGGAAAGAAAAAAAATGTTCATAGTTTTGTGCAATAACATTTAGAAAGAAAAAAAAGTTGCAGGTTCGATTCCAGGCTCCTCCGTGTTATACGTCGAAGTTTCCTCGGCAAGACACTGAATCCCTAATGCCCCCAATAAGCAGGTCGGTGCATGGCCGCTAATTGGTGTGTGTGTGTGTGAATGGGTAAGTGTGAAGCACATTGTAAAGTGCTTTGGGAGGTCTTCATTGACTTGAAAAGCGCTATATAAATGCAGACCATTTACCATTAAAAATCTAAATTTATTTTTTCAGTTTTGTGTGCTTGTTTAGGGTGATGATGGCCCTGGGGAAGAAGCTGTCGGTGAGCCGGTTTATCATTGTCTTAAGGGACCTGTAACACCTATAATAGGGCAACAGGTCAAAGAGGTGGTGTCTGATGTGGGAAGAGTCAGTTATAATGTTTATAGCTCTGCTGCTGTATCTCAATGTCCTCTTTCATTTTCCGCATGCTGAGGTTGAGTTTTTCCTTACCCTCATGTAGGTTTTAGATCAGGGGATGGTGTAATAATAGTCCGTAGTTTGCAATAATATTTGGTCTGTGCAGCCCTTTGAGACTCCTTGTGATTAAAGACTATACAAATAAACACGAATTGACTAGACTGGGCAGGGAGCAACCGATGATCTTTTGGGCTGTGTTGACTACTCTGTAGATGTTTTTTCAGCACACATACATATTATTATACCGCATTTCTTCCATTTCCTTTTAGTGTTTAAATTTCAATCGGATAACAATTTTCATTCTCATTTTCCCGTAACGTGTCAGAATAATCGTAAAATCAGTTTCCAAAGTGAAAGAAAATCGCTGACATTTCGTTCCACTTAACAATCGTGTTCCAAGGATTGTCCTTGACAAAAATGTTTTCACTTTAGGTCTGAAGGTTGAAAAGGGCTCAATACTTCCGCGAGGCACTGTGTCTACCGTTGTTTACGCATGACTCAAAGACACCTCGGCCCACATGTAATGCAATCATCAAACTATGACAAATGTTGTGACCCCGGGCTATAGCTGAGCATGACAAAGACGCAGCAAGCTTGTGTTTGGACTCGGCATCTCATTGAATCTCCCTGTGCTCTCTTGCACGGTCGTGTTGCTACGCGTACGGTGACCTGAAAAAAAATAACATAGGAGTGGCCCATGCTAAAGTAAAATAAATCTATAAATAATTTAAAAAAAACGGGAAACTCGTAAATGTTTCTTTGGATCAAGTTCATATTTTCATCTGTATATTCCAATTATTTTCCAGAATACAGTGGAACCTCGGCTCCATAATCCGTTCCAGAACCCCGTTTGAAAACCGATTTGATCATCGAAATAATTTTCCCCATTAAAAATAATATAAATCGTTTTAATCCGTTCCAACACCCTGAATGTTTACCTTTAATGTTTAACGTAAACATAAAGCTAACCCAGGCTAATTGTACGTTCGCGTTATCGTAATCTTCCGTACGAAAGATTACGCTAACATGAACGTGTAAAAATAAGAAAATCAGGTCGTTTAGTCATTTAGCACCCGGGTCTCCACAAGTGGTGAGCGGTTCATTGGAAAGGGGGCTCCGTTCCAACACCCTTAATGTTGGGCTCCGTTCCAACACCCTGAATGTTTACCTTGAATGTTCAACGTAAACATAATGCTAACCCAGGCTAATTGTACGTTCGCGTTTTTGTAATCTTCCGTACGAACGATTACGCTAACATGAACATGTACAAATAAAAAAAAAGGATAAAAAAAATAATTATGAATAGGATTTCTTACCTTTGTGGTGGTCAGCAGAGGGCGCAGGTGGACAGTGGGGTATTCCCTAGCAAGATCAGACACTCCACCTCCTTCATATTTTGCTATTATTTCTTTCTTAAATGCGAAAGTTGTACACACTACTTTTCTTTTTTCACCTGTAGTAACTTTGCTGCTTGCACTGACTTTCTTCGGAGGCATAATTAGGGGCTAAAACACTTCGTACACCCACATTATAAGCGAAAGCAAAACGAAGCACGTCCGCACGCGATAACAGTTGGTCACGAAAAGAGCGATCTACACCCGTACGCCGCTCAGCATCGCACCCTAGCGTACGCACTCACGCATTACCGAACTCCGATTTTTTGACCGAAGAGCGAAATTTTGGGTCGGACTCAGATTTGTTCGAACTGAGAGGCGTTCGAAAACCGAGGTTCCACTGTAATGTATTTTGACAAAACCTTGTCTCGTCTATGACATCAGGTGAAGAACACCGGCACCTTAGCAATCCAGTCACCACCTTATTTTACGTATTAATTAGTCTAAGAAGTGACTAGTGTTGTAAGCCAAGATTTGGTAGTTTTTGTGAATAATACCAAGGTGTTGTGTTGCAGGCGGATGCACTAATGGTACAACAAAAGATGAGAAGCCAAAAAGGGGCTAACTCGCAAAAAGAACCTGCAGAGAGCTAACGAAGTCTAACCGGGACTGATCAACAAAAGGCGGCTGCAGCCTCGGTTGAAAAACGTGAGGCTGGCTGACCAAAAACATGCAGTGAGCAGCCAGGCTAATCAGGAGCCAACAATGAAAAAATGCTACAACGACAAACATGAACCTGGCCGGGAATTAACCAAGGGACACGGGCAGGGTTGCTGGCTAAACAAAACTGCGTGTTGCTAACGAGGGCTAAACAGGAGTAAACAAAACGAGAAGCCTTCGGCAGGCCTGACACTGACTGGGAGCAGGGTTGGGTAGGGTTACTTTAACTTGATTACTTTTGGATTACTCCAATACCAAATATGCTAATCAAAGACAAAAGAAACTAAATATGAATAAAATGATGACTCACAACATGTGGTAAGCTTTCTCTCCTGGCTTTGATCTCTTTGATCTCCGGCAAAACTAACATAAAATGCGACAGAAGCAAAATGAAAATAAATCCAAACAGCTTGCCAACATCATTTTTGCCGTTCCATGTATTCTGTTACTCCCCAACCCTGCACAAAATTTAGTAATTTTATTCATATTTAATTTCTTTTGTCTTTTATTAGCATATTTGCTATTGGAGTAATCCAAAAGTAATTGAAAGTAATCAAGTTAAAGTAACCCTACCCAATCCTGACTGGGAGCTAGCTGGGTAATATTTTACCAGCCGTGACACACACAGCAAAAAACCCAAAGGAATAGTCACAATCGCCTACCTAAAAAGAAGTGAAGGCAATGAAGGCACGCGAGCTGTTACGGTGGCAGGTAAACTTACCTAACACTGCTTTTGGAGGTCAAAACACGCAACACACGAAATTCACAAGGCCCCCAGCAACAGGGTAAGCAAAGTTCCAATTTCTCCAGGCAAAAATGAGCTGCATGCAATCGCTGTTCACGACAATCGCCGTCTGTTTCAGAGCTGCCTCACATGTTGTGCTAGCAGGATTTGCAATGTTGAAAGTGATGTGTTCCTTCAATTATGTCACAGCTCTAGAGAAAAAAAAGCTAAATGGGTCTTCGTGAGACTTTATTAATTTCCCAGGCACGTAGGTCCTGTTGAAAAACAGACGGCGATTGTAGTTATCAGTGAATGCATAGTGCTTATTTTTGCTTGGAGTAATTGGAACTTTGCTTATTTTGTCACTGGGGGACTAATGACTCGTCTGAGTTAGGTGCTTTTATCTACAAAAGCTGCGTGGGGTAAGTTTACCTGCTGTCATGTACAGCGTGCAATCTTTTTTTGCCTTTGCCCCCTTTTAGGTATGTGATTGAGTGTTCTATGAGCTTTTCGCCGCGTGTCTTAATGCTATTCAAATACTGTCCAGGTAGCTCCCTCGTTAGCGTGCTTCTAGGTTCGCCCCATTAGCAGTAGGCTAGCTGGCTAGCCTGCCGTGCTTATTTTTTTTTTGCCCGGCTGTGTTTGTTGCCATTTGTGTTTTTTTTTTTGTCGTTGGCTCCTGGTTATCTGGGTTGCTTACTGCATGTTTTTAATCAGCTAGCCTCCTGTTTTTTTCTGCTGATCAGTTCCGGTTCCCCCTTCAAAGTATCTTGCTAGCCTGTGATATTTATGTCTGGGTTCGTGTTTGTTGCCATTTGTTGTTTTTTTTTTTTTTTGTCGTTGGCTCCTGGTTATCTGGGCTGCTAACTGCATGTTTTTAATCAGCTAGCCCCCTGTTTTTTCTGCTGATCAGTTCCGGTTCCCCCTTCAAAGTATCCTGCTAGCCTGTGATATTTACGTCTGGATTCGTGTTAGTTGCCGTTATCGTTTCTTTTTTTTTGTCGTTGGCTCCCGTTTATTCTGGCTGTTTACTGCATGTTTTTGGTCGGCCAGTCTACCGCCGATCTGTCCTGGTTCTGCCCGTTTGTTCTTTATTTTTATTAGTTCGCCTCATTTTGCCATTTGTTTTACCATCGCATCACCATTCTGCGACACAACACAAAAAATACTGAAACTTTGCGTAAAACACTTCAACCCTTTCAAATAATTCACCAATATGATGACTGGCTTGCTAGGGTGCTGGTGTTCTTTACATGATGTCACAGCTCAGAGGTCAAAGACGTGACAGTTTTCAAAATGCACTATTTTATACATTTAATGTGACAAGCATGTACTTTTTTCTCACATTTTGTATGTTTTAAAAAAAATTCGGTATCCCTTTAAAGCTGCGACGGCTTCCAGAATTGCTTCCGCCGCTGCTTGAGCTGACATCACAATGATCAAAACAGTATTTCGCACCCCGCAAGCTTTCATAAGCCGACAAAGGGACATGATTAAGGCTTGTTGTATGATACAGCTGTGGCAAAGAAATGGAAGCAGTTTGGATTGCACAGAGATGACCCGGCCTCTCGTCAAAGCCTTCCGCATAAACAACCCTGCTCTGCCCGAGTCTTTGTCTCGCTGTCTGAAATAAATGAGGAGTTTTTACTCCCCGACTATTGTCAGTCTAAACGTGGCCTGAGGTGTTAGGAAAGGTAATGAAAGGCTACATGGAAAAAGGGGACTTTTTCAGCGTTTTCTTTTACGGCTCGCAAGACGCTACAAGTTGCTCCTTCTACATAGCTTGTACACCTTTTTTTTTGGGCCAAATTTGAGCAAATTTTCCAATTTCTCCAGTAACATTAAAAAAGAAACCTGATATGAATCACACATTTTGCAGTAGCACAAACACATCTGTGATTTACGTATGCCATTTTTAATCGCGTGTGCATTTTTCAGGACACAATATTTAGATCTTGAGAAAATAGCAAATGTATTTGTTTTTGAGACGTTTTTGAGAAGCTAGCTAGCTACAAAGCTAAAAACGCAGCCAAATAGCTAGCCAAAAGAAGCTAATTTTTGCTAATTCGTTTTATAAAAGCTATAAATTGTTGTATTACCTGTAGAACAAATCTGTCAAGACCAGAACGGAGACAGGACCCACTTGCGTTGCGTTTCTCACAGGTTTTATTGGAAGAAAGAGAAAGGGTTGCCCCCACGATCCAGTGGTTGCTGGAGGCAGGAAGCAGGTCGCTCTGATACTCGGATTGCGCTCCGAACGCAGAAGTGGATCTTCTGTGGCGAGCAATGGCGGAGTCGGGGACGGAAAAAAAACAGATCAGTAGCCGGGACAGTGGTCGGGGGTCCGAAGCGAGTCGTAAGCCGGAATAGGAGAGAAGACGTGGTCGAGGACAAAAACCGAGACGAAGCTGGGGAACAGATGGGAAAATGGGACAGGTAGGTGTCAGGGTCGAAAAAGGCTTGCCTAGTGTTAACTGAGGTCCGCAAACAGACTGACGAAAGGGGACAGACAGGAGTGGGTACAATACTGATCGGGAGCCAATCAGAGTCCGAGGCAGTTGGAGCCAAAGGAGCGGGCACAGATGAGTCACATCAGTAATCATGGCAAAATCAGTAAAAAGATGAATAAACAAATTTGTTTAATACAACAAAAATATTGTAATTCTTCTCTCTTCACAGCTTAAAAATAATTATTATTTTTTTGTCCACGAAGCCTATTAACTGCAATTATTTTTTTGGAATTTCAAAAGAACAATTTATCATGTTGTCACTATGTCATTACCTGGTTAATTCTTAAAAAAAAGGGTTGAACAGACTCCAACAAATAATTTTCTTAGAAAATGTAATTGACACAGCACTGGTAAGCTTATTTCAGGACAGCCAAAACGAGGTCTATTGGTGTGACATCTTGACTGTAAAGTGTAGTTGAGACTGTGCCCATTACATACTGGATTGAAGAGCTTGAAATATCAAGAATTCTTCACCCATGCACGCATCAAACTGGATTTTGAACTTTTCAGAATTGGAACGCTGCAGAGGAAATTTGCACAAGCAGCATTTTTCTCAGAGCTCATATGTACTCATGAAAAGAGCCATATCTGACTCGCAAGCCATAGGTTCCCGACCCCTGTTCTATAGCTTAAGTGATGTTGACCTCATACTCCTGTCTTTTTGTCCTCGAAGAAGAGTGATGAGCCTGGTAGTTGCACGGTGCATGCATTTTGAGCCGTCGTACCAGCACTTGAACCTGATGGACGCCATCATCTACAACCTGCTGCATCGTTTAAGATTTGGGGGCAGGAAACTGCAAACTGGACATTTTGTTATTACCTATATTTCATCTTAAAGATGTCTGTGTATTGTCTGCCAATGCCCTTGCAACATCCACTGCAGCCTGGTCACCCTGGAAGGGGGATTACCTCTTGTGCAGTCCCTTCTCAGGGTTTCTTCAGTTTCCCCATGCGATGTTTTCGAGTTTTTCTTTGCCCTCACGTCGGTTTCAGATCAAGGGGATGGTGTAACAGTGGTCTGTGGAGCCCCTATTGGACTTTTTGTGATTAAGGTCTATACAAATAAACATGACTTTTACATCCTTTATGTACCATCTTTTAATAAAATTGCAAACATTTAATCTTGATTTTCAATCACATGTTAATTCTCACCGGTGTGGGTATCAAACCCATGAGAAGGATTTGAGTTACCCGTCAATCTAACCAACGTCCCTTATTGGGAAAACGAGACGGCCAAGTTGTGGACTGTGGCCCACCACCGTTTTCCTTCCCTGATCAATCGGCTGCCGAAGCTACTAGCCCCTTTTTGGCACCCTGGTGGTAGTGACTCTCCAGCTTCCCTGCAAGAGAAAGGCAAGGGCGAGAGGAGGGGAAGAGGAAGAGATGAATCAAAACACCATCAAAAGGACGGGCTGACCTTTGCGAGAGCTCAAGGCCCGCTGATTAGAGGCGGCCTCGGACAGCGAGCCGAGTGAGCGCTCCGAGACGGGCAAGGATAAATACCCGGCGGTAAAAGGCCGACGAGACTATTTAATCCGTGCTGAAAGAGATTAGAATACAGTCTTTGTTGACTGCAAAATAAAAAATGGTGCGCTCCAATACGGTACTGAAAATGTACATCTGCCGGAAACATGGACAGCAATAAAATAAATAAATAAAACAAAACTTGATGTTACAATTCAAAAGGATTAAAGCAAGTATTAGTGAATGTAATGGCAGACTGTGACTTTTTACACCTAGGCCTTCAGATCCAGTCTGAATTAGTGGTGTGTTGTTTGCGGACAAACCAGGCTCAAGATATTACCTCTAGGCTGAAAGGGGCAAAAAACTTTTCTCGCTTGTGAAATGCTTTCGAAATTTTGTGAAAAACCGGTGACATTACGCCCACAAGCTGCCTCAAAAGCCAACTTGGAATCTGATTGGGATAGCTTTTGGTTTAGCCAAAGACTGATATTATGGCACACGGCCTTCAGGATTTTGTTGTGAAGGCCTCTGGTTAGATTTCTGAACCTAGCAACATCTGATTGCTAAAATATAATTGGTTAAATATTTAAAGGTGGTGTCCAAAACTTCAAAATATTCTACTTCCTGACACCATCTGTCAAGGTTTTTGTTGAGTGTGCAAGTATGCCAAATGCTTAGATGCACTCGAAAAAAACTCTTCCTTTGTCATCTCTTTTGGGGTTTGGCATTCGGACTGTATTTGAAACAGTGCTTTTCTTACTTTCACCATTTTCATTTCAGAATAAAAACAAAACAAAACGCGACAACGCACATGAAATCACTCTTCTCTCCACCATCTCACCCATGAAATGAAGCCAAGGCCATTTAGGAGAAGAAGCATAGTGTCTTGCCTGAAGATATATTCTGTCAGGTAAGATATTGCCACAAATACAAACATTTCAATGCAACGGTGTTAATCAGCATTCATGAGCAGTTTATTTTTTGCACACCGTCAAATCTTCAACCTTCAATCTAACCCTAACCCTTCAAAATACAGTGTGGGGGAAACACAGCATTTTGTGAGCACTTTATGAGTTTGATTTTCAACAGTAATGTGTGTAGTAGATAGAATATCCTTTGAGAACTAATAAACTAATACATCGAAAACTAATGATTATCACAATTTTGTCGCAGGTATTTCAAATTGATTTTGCATTGTTGCACTTTTTTAATTGAAAACATTCAGTTCATGCAAAAAGAAAATGACAGTGTCTTTTTGGAATAAAAGCGATTATATTTGATTAACACTACTTAGATATCTTGAACGTTGAATAAATACTGTTGTAACAGTGTTTCCCAAAGAATTTGATGAACCTCTAGGGGGTCCGGGAAGAGACTGAGGCCTACTGCTACGGCTAGGCTATGTTACAATTTTCACCAGCCACGCCCGAGAGTCTATCTCACCAACGCCAGATCCATTACCCAAAAAACAGATGACCTGAGCTACATCTTGTGGGAAACTGCAACATTTGTGTCATCATGGAGCCCTGGCTCAATCTGAGGATCCCCAATGTTAACGTGCAGCTACCCCATCGCTCTCTACATTTCTTTTTTTTTTAATAATGACAATTCATTCAACTGCAATTCCGTGTACGTATTTTTATTTGTAGATCTAAAGTTGTTATTTATTAGTCGTTACAGATATCTAATAGATCAATAAATATTTCAACTTCGCAGGTTTTGACTATAGTGTGACTTTCTTGGAACGCAACCCCTGCAAAAAAATTTTCCTTCGTTCCTCCTTCAGTCATCCCATTAAGACGCGTAAATCTTAAGTTTCCTCTTGTGGCTGTCTGTGAAATTTCAAAAGCGCTTGCTACGCAATTTACCACACAGGATCAGCAAATCTATTAAAGCAGGCATCATCAGCGTAATCAACATTTTAGAGCTTTTGGCCATTTTAAAATGCCCACTTTCCACTGGAGACATTCAGCGTGGTGTTTTGCTTCAATGATACATTCCAAAACAATTCTTGTGTTCCAATAATTGCCTCCTTTCATCATGTAAAAATGGTTAAAACTAGCACAGTAATCCCTGGCTGTATTGCGGTTAACTTTTCGCGGTTTTGATACTTCACGGATTTTGAATTGAATTGTCTTTACTGTCAGTGATATCAACGTATCGTGCATTGCGTTCTGCAACAGACAGCACACAGAAAATGCTATCACGGGAGCAGGGTGGGGAGGGCGTTGTTTGAGTTTTGGGTGGACGTGAATGTGAGGGTGACTGTGATAGGCTGGTGTATGCTGTCAGTTAAACAGCGTGGCATGCATATAACTCTGTTTCCACCAAAACATATAGCAAAGCATGGGGCAAGCTACGATTTAGCGGCTCAGTACATTGAAATTGATTACTTAAACTGGACACTGAGGAAAGTCAGAAGAGCAAAAAGAAATGCTGATCACCACCGTGTGTTCCGTGGATGGGAATCAGTTCCGGGAAAAGACAGGCGGCGTCGGGAGAGAAAGCAATAGCGTTGCCACAAGTCCTGCCCACTGCAGCTAAGCTACGTAACAACTCTCACAAGCCACCCCGACTGAGCCTGTATGTCAACACCACTGGATCCATTATGCATAAAACGGATGACCAGGAGCTCCAACTAATGGGAAACAAATAGATTCAGGATAATTGTACTATGATCATCATACTGACCTGGCTCAATCTGAGGATACCCAATGCTAGCATGCAGCTAGCCAGCGGGTGTTCTAAATCGCTTTCTTACACCGAAAGGAGAGGCCCTCCAATTTCATTGTACTAATGTATAATGACAATAAAGACCATTTTTTTCCAACTTTAATTCTGTGTTCTGTGAGTTTATTTTTGTTGTTTTGCTATTTTGTTGCAGTCGTATAAATGTTTCTATTAGGCAGATATTGTCACTCCCCTTTTGTCGGTCCGTCTGCGAATCTGTTTTTACACGACAAGTCCTTTTTTTGCCTGCTTTTGCTCCTGTTGGTCTCCAGTTATGAGCTGTTAAGATCTCAACCACGTCTGCTCTCCTGTCCCGAATTACAACCTGTTTTTGTTCTCGACCACGTCTACTCTCCTCTCCTGGCTTTCGACTTGTTTCCGATCCAGATAACATTTTTGCTCTTCTACCCGTTTTTTTCCGTTCCCGCCACCGCCCGCCACCGAAGTCCCACTTCCGCGTCTGAGCAACCTACTCCCCGCGACCAGCGATCTCAGGACCGTGTGTGCACTCCTTTCCCTTTTTCCCAATAAAACTGAGAAATGTTACACGAGTGGGTCCTGTCTCCGTCTTCCTGACTATCGCGGAACTTTCTTCAAATGCAACAGATGTGAAAACAAGGGGTTACTGTATAACTAAAAAAAATAACTGTACACAAAAAAAGGGACATTAAATGGACAGTTCCTTGTAAATGTGCTGGGAAAAAGTTTTCCGGAAAATAAGCCATCACTCTGATTCCTTAAAGAAGCAAAAAATTAATATCAAGCAGGCAAAGCCAGAGCGCAATTCATACATTAGCAGGACTGTCTATATGTGGGATCATTATCCCTTCTATATGAAAAAGGAAGAAAGCGCAAAACCACGGGCCAGCATATTTTAAGTGCACCTGCTAAAACAGTCTGACTCCTTGCCATTTAAGCACCATAAAGTCCAACCCTTTCACTGCTTCGGCAATTGCCGCCGTTATAAAACATTATTATCACTTTGAGAACATTTGCCTGGAGCAAAAAAAAAAAAAATTCTTCTTAAAAAGGAGAATTTGACGATGTCGCTGAAGAAAAGTAAATAGAAAGGCGGCTGGATTTTGGTTTAGCTGCCTTGGTTCCAGGCCGAAGTGTCTGGTTTGGTGCATCGCCTGCAAATGCGGCTATATCCCGCTTGTCCGACACTGACATTAGCCGGCTGTTTTTTGCTGCGGTTTACCCGAGGGAGAAAAATGGTGTGCTGATTCTCACTTGTGCTCTCTTCTCACGTTGTCAAGTTACAGCCTGGCTCGGTGGGTAGCGGAGGAATAAATAAGGTGCCTGAGCGAACTGCTGTTTGCTCACTGTTATGAATGGCTGTCAATCAAAGGGCCCTCTTCCCACTAAGTGCTGCTTCACTGCGTGAAGACCTTGATCAAATACCAAAGCCACCGAATTGTGTTCTCTTATGGAATGAGGTGTGAGAGCAGTGTTCTACTCATGTATTACAAGAGAGAATAAATATTAGATGTTGAGAGCTCATTAACACAACAGAGCCACTTTATTGAATTTATTTAAAAATATATATATATGTGGCGGCACGGCGGCGCAGTGGTTAGCACGTGTGTGGCACAGTTCTGAGGTCATGAGATCGAACCTCCTGTGTAGAGTTTGCATGTTCTCCCCGTGCTTGCGTGGGTTCCCTCCAGGCACTCCGGTTTCCTCCCACATTCCAAAGACATGCATGTCAGGTAATTGGCCGGTCCAAATTGTACCGAGGTGTAAATGAGCGAGCGAATTGTCTGTCCCTGTGTGCCCTGCGACTGGCTGCTAACAAGTTCAGGGTGTCCCCTGCCCACAGCCTAAAGATAGCTGGGATGGGCACCAGCACCCCCGCGACCCTACTGAGGATAAGCAGTGCAAATAATGGATGTATGGATATATATATATATATATATATATATATATATATATATATATATATATATATATATATATATGTATGTATATCAGTGTCTGAAACTCATGACAAAAAGTTACCGGACACCAGGGCAGACAACTCTGAAAAGTTGCCTGCCTCATTTTTCCCAACTTGAAACACAATAAGACGACTAATCCCCCCCCCCAAAAAACATTGTTGCAAAGTATTAACGATTGATAAACAGAATAGATAACAGAACAACACTTTGAAATCAAGTTTATTATAAATCTACTTATAACATTCATTGTATGTATATGACATCGCTGTTTTCCATCTGCCATCAGTATGTTACCTGTATTTACTCATCTTCATTCATGATTGCATGGTTGCGTCGTCTGCTACAAGCAACGTAAACTCCTCTTTCCGCGATGCTTTTAATGTACGTTACGTTTTATAACGTCATAAATTTTGTTAGCTTCTTTTGAATCTTTCTTCTGGGGCTGAGGTTTTGGCTTGATTTCTAACTACTTCTCCATTTTTTTTGTGTTCTCTGTGCGTCTACTTTGCAAAATGATATGCAAATGCACGACCTTAGAACGCTCTGGAAAACCCGGAAGCACGAAGTTATTCGATGCAGGCTTCTGATTGGCTACCGATTATGCAAATTGCCAAACGAACCAAAATTACCAAACCGAACAAAGATTTCAAAATCGGAATAAAGTACACGTTTGATTTGGAAAAAACAAACAAACAAAATAAACACCGAAAGATTTTTTTTTTCCTTGTAAAAGTTGTCGGCCAACCGGGCAGAGACGTTTTGTAAGTTGTACGCCTGACGTAAAAGATGCACGCCCTGAGCAGACTTTATTTAAGACAGTGGTATGTGTATATATATATATATATATATATATATATATATATATATGGGCAGCACGGCGGCGCAGTGGTTAGCGCTTGTGCGGCACAGTTCATGTCATGGGAACCTGTCATGGGTTCAAATCCAGCTCCAGACTTCCTGTGCGGAGTTTGTATGTTCTCCCCGTGCTTGCGTGGGTTTCCTCCGGGCACTCCGGTTTCCTCCCACATTCCAAAAACATGCATGTCAGGTGAATTGGCCGGTCCAAATTGTCCCTAGGTGTGATTGAGCGAGTGAGTTGTCTGTCCCCATGTGCCCTGCGATTGGCCGGCAACCAGTTCAGGGTGTGCCCTGCCCACTGCCCGATGATTGCTGGGATGGGCTCCAGCACCCCCGCGACCCTACTGAGGATAAGCGGTGTAGCTAATGAGATGAGATATATATATATATATATATATATATATATATATATATAATTTGTATTTATGGTTGCAGAATATTGTCTCAGGGACAGAAGAAATTTTGACATTTAACCAAAAACCAAAGTAAAATTAAGCAGTGAAGTTGATCGTTTTTAACTAGTCTCAAAGATGCAGGGTCTAGAGAAAGTATACATTGACAATAACGATAAAATGGTAATATCTCAAGAATAAAATTGCCACAATATGTTGTAATAATTCATCCGAATAATACAAAAAAAACCAATTTTGATCCCATGTGAACATAGAGATTGTATGCATAAAATAAGGTTTTTGGCGCATTTTTTATCACCACAATTAGAAAATATTGTTTCTCCTCTCCTCTTTATAATGTTCTGAGCTTTGCTTGAACATTAACCACCTAACCACAATATTGTGGAAATTTTCAAATTGTGTGGTCATCATAATACTCATCGTAGTGCAGACTTGGGCACTGCAGTCCTTGTGGTATCATGTCCTGCATGATTATGGAGGTTTCTCTTCCTAAACTCAGGTGATAAAAATTACCGGCTTGTTACCAAGCTTGGAATCACCGGTATTGGAGCAGAAAAACCCTAAAAAAAAAAACAGGCAAGAAGTGCAGCCCTCGAGGACCTGAGTGCCCAGGTCTGTTGTAGCATGACTGTTGAATCTAGTTACATCCCTAGTTCTGATTGCCTGAAGGCGCAGGATTCAAGTATCTCCCAAGCAAGCTCAGTACACATGCGAGGGTGAATATTGCTAAAGGTTGTGAAGCTGCCGAAGGACAAAGAGAAGCAGCTGTGTAGGACAGACCCTCAGGAGCCGGCCCGAGGGAGAATGAAGTAGAATAAGGCCAGCCCATCGATTGGCTGAGATAATTTCCCATTGATTGCTGCACTGCTCGGAGTTCGCGCCGAAAGGAGGCCATAAAAAGAACACGGGTTGTTGCAACCATCGAAATTGGACAACGAAATGCTCATTCAGACGCCCAGACACGCTAAAGCATATTCACTAATTAAATTGCCGTTGTGCATCATGGATAACTAAAGCTCATTGGTGCTGCAAAGCATAATCCCCTGAGGACTCCAGGTCAGCCAAGAGGAAAAAAATTACCAATGCTACAAAAGCCAGAGCCATCGA
This sequence comes from Urocampus carinirostris, assembly GCF_059441175.1. Classification (NCBI taxonomy): domain Eukaryota; kingdom Metazoa; phylum Chordata; class Actinopteri; order Syngnathiformes; family Syngnathidae; genus Urocampus; species Urocampus carinirostris. The sequence goes on from NC_142352.1 coordinate 10,299,416, forward strand.
TTGACATGAAGACACAAAACAACCATCCACCTGAAATGAAACGTCTCACTGATGATGTGCTTGTTTTAACATATTTGGGATAGAAATGTCATATGTACAAATAAACAAAAACAAACTACATTTGCAGTGGCACATTTCAATAATTCAAGACTACTTTTGGCTTGTTAGTATCATTATTTAGACTCTATCGCAGAAGTGGAGAAGATAAAACATGCCTAAGACCAAGCAGCAGTAGTCATGGCAACCGCTTGTGTCCAGATTTCACAAGGATTTACGAGGTGCATTAATCCACACGGATTTTATGTTTGGCAACAATGTGACACGCTTTCTGGTGAAGGGGAGTCATCTGCGGGCCAGAAAGAAAAACCTACAAAATGGAAGTCGTGACATAGAAATCATTATATCATCTTGTGCTTGTTGTGGCATTACTCTTGTATCACTTCCAAAGAAAAAGTGCTGTCTTGTCGAACCCAGCAAAACCAAAAGCACTAGGGATGCACAATAGCTGTTTTTTTTCCTATACGGAAACCGATAAGAGATACAAATTCTGCTTTTAGAGACCGGTTCTGATAACCTAACTGCAAGCTTTAGAAAAAAAATGAAAGACACTAAATCCAATTATTTCTTTGTGGGGAATATCTCACACATCTAGCACTCCTATTCCACATGGTGTAGAGACCAACTGAGTTCCTACTACATAAAAAAAATATCACACTATATAATAATGAAGGATATTAATGTATGGAACCGTTCTTAAATAGTACAGACTGGTTGAATATTTCAGCATGGCTCCAAGTGACTAATTATCAGGTCTATTTGTTTCAATCAGACCAATAGCTATGATTTCATAATCGGCCTTTATTGGTCTGATATAAATTGGCTCAATAATTATCCTGCATCCTTAAAAAGCACAGTTGAAATGTGGGTTCTCATTTTTATGCTATAAAGACACATATATGCCAATAGCCCCAAAAAATTGGATAACCTGATCCTATAAAGTTTTTATTCTGTAATAGCCAAATAAATACGAATTCTTTTGAAAATAAACATAAATTAGGGTCACAAATCAAAATTAAAAAGTGAAAGTGAAATTTCATAACAGAACGACCGCATCTCATTTTATAGTGATTGTGTTTGTTTTATTTCCTTTTTTTGCCCATAATAAGAAGTTCCAAGAATAACAAGGTAGAAGGAAAAGTGGAAAATAGTGAAAACAATGATCAAGTAAAAGAAAGATATGATTGCGAAATACAAAAATGGTGTCTGGCATTGAAGCGCCGGCTGGAGGTATCGTATACGGTTTAAAATTTGATATTTTGGGCTTTTATCAACTAGTATACTAATCTTTATTGTCGGCATTATTTAACAATTATCGTTGTTTAGGTACACTATTTGGGGTAAGCATTTCTTTAAGTATTTCAAGTCAAGTTTAGTAGGTGGCTATTTTTCAAAGCAGTTTTAGGTCATCTCATACGCAAGTCATTTTGTTTTTGCTGGTCATTTTGGTTGAAAAAAAAAATAAAAAAGTGGCAATATATTTCTCATCTCATCTCATTAGCTGCACCGCTTATCCTCAGTAGGGTCGTGGGGGTGGTGGAGCCCAATCCAGCAATCATTGGGCAGTGGGCAGGGGACACCCTGAACTGGTTGCCAGCCAATCGCAGGGCAGACAGGGACAGACAACTGGCTCGCTCAATTGCACCTAGGGACAATTTGGACCGGCCAATCCACCTGAAATGCATGTCTTTGGAATGTGGGAGGAAACCGGAGTGCCCGGAGGACACCCACGCAGGCACGGGGAGAACATACAAACTCCGCACAGGAAGTCCGGTAGCTGGATTTGAACCCACACAGGAGGTTCCCAAGACCTTAGAACTGTGCCGCACACGCGCTAACCACTGCTCCGCCGTGCTGGCCGCAATATATTTCTAATATCTCTTATTTAAACTGCACATACACACTATACGATACATTTTTTTGTTGATTGTGGTTTCAGTTTGTCACCTAGGTGGTTTGGTGGTTGCTCAAGTCAGACCAGTTGAGAACAACCTATTTAGATGATAAACATGATTTTGCCATGTTATATACCATTACTTCAAAACTGTTTAGCAGAGAACAGCCAATCTGTAATTCCGATAGCTTGATTTACACAATTGACACAGGATAAACTGCTTAAGCCAAACTGGAGTATACCCAAAAGCAGAGAAATGGTTAGTCTAATTAAATACATCACAATTAGAAGTGATAGTTTTATATAAGAGGTAGAGAATCCCATAGGGTTATTTTAATTGAAAGAATGACTGATTTCTTAGTGGCAGGATTACGTAGGCGTAACCATCTCACCATGCAGTGCCAGTTTCTCTGAAAAGAACACCTTGCCTTGCCCAATGGCTGACACTTTTCTTATTCTTACACTAAAGCTCCAGCTAATAGCGCTTAGAATGTGAAAGCAAACTGATGACACTCTGGTGGATGTGAATGCAAACCTTGCAGTTGAGCATGACAGCAGCAAAACAGTGAGTGGAAAACCCCCTGCTTGGATTCCCATCCTGCCGTTAGTCACACCTAATTTAGATTCACGTCCTTGGCTTGCGAGCGACTTCATTTACAAGTGGATAGAGGAGGTGCTTTTGGAGGCTTGTTTGCATGCTGTTTGCAAGGGATTGGGGAGAAATGTCAAGCATGCGTCCCACTGAAGAGAAAACAGCCCCTCCGCATCACTCGTTCTTTTAGAACTCCGTTGCCCAGAGCTGTTTTTACAGACTGCCCTGGCTGAGTGATTCCTCTAAGAAAAAAACATGCTGCAGAAATGGTTCAGTCACGCACATGACAGCTCGTCACAACTCACCGGAGAACCAGCATCTGACAGGTCAAGGAAAGCAAAGGTGTTGCTGGTTGCTGGGATGACATTATGATGCCTGGAATATGTTGCTGCAAGCAGTTTGAACCTAATCTACTTTTTGTCTTGGTTTGGAAAAGAAACTTCAGGGATTTTCAATAAATTTTAAATCCCCAGGTGCTGGAAAAATTTGAAAGCTTTAGGTACTTGCGTTGTGATGTGGGTGCAGTTGGTGGAATGGAGTGCGAGGTATTGCACAGAGTGAATCAAGGAAGCAAGGTGCTCTGAGGAGAGTAATGAGCAACAAGAGTATGAGTATGGATGTTAAGAGGGGAATATATGAGAGTGTGATTGTGCCGACTGTGTTGTATGGTGCAGAGACTTGGAGCCTGGAAGGAGATTTGAAAAGGAAATTAAATGTTTTTGAGATGAAGTGTTCAAGGAGTATGTTAGAAGTGACAAGATTGGATAGATTAAGAAATTAAATTGTGAGAGACAGAACTGGAGTAGTACTGTAACTGAGCAAGCGTGTAGATAAGAGAATACTCGGTTGGTTTGGACAGATGGAGAGAATGGATGAGGAGCGAATGTTAAAGAGCATCTAAAGAGCAGAAGTAAATGGAAAGAGGCCAAGAGGAAGGCCGCGATTGACGTGTTATGAGTGCTATGCAGGAAAGAGGTCTAAATATAGTGGAAGCTAGGGCTCTTGGTGCTGATAGGAATGAGTGGAGAGGTGTTGTAAAAGGATAGTGGGATGTTTAGACGCGTTCTAAGGGATGGGCAGGGCACCTGTATGATGCGGCAGAGGTAAAGCAGTGAAAGCTGTCGGGCCCTGCTGTTGAACAGAAGAGTGTTTTGTGTCACCCTGATCAGAGTAACATGGCCGCTTTCTTGTGTCCCGTTTCATCTGGAGGGACGAAAGCATAACCAACTTGCGTGCCGAGGTGCTTAACTTGTTTGGGTGTTTGGTCATTTGGGTTGGCCATCTCCCAAAATATTTGTGTGTGTTTTTGCTACTTTTCCCCTTTTTTTACATTTTCTTTGTTTTTGTACGAGTTTGTCTTGCTGTCGGTCACCCCTCTTGAGGGATATGACCAGGGTAGGTAGATAGATAGAAAGATTAAACCCCCAAGGCCAAACTGTATAAAAATGTTGTTGGTTATTAATATGTAGCAGCTAGCATTAGTCTATTTATTATGATTTAATTATAGCACAAAAGCTATCTCACTCAAACCCTTTGACGTACGATAATAACGGGTCTTCCGAATGATGAGCGCAGAAGGCTATAGAAAGAAGAGCTTGCCGCAAACCTATTAACACAGGAAAGGAGTACAAAAAGCTTGAGGTATTCTGTTTTCATAGAGGATAAAAAAACAAGTGTAAAGAGGCTTGCTGTTCTTAGTTGTACATAGCCCAGTCCAATATACAGCACATACAAGATAAGGCATAGGATATATATTATTCATCCCGAATTTATTGTTGAGACTTTTGTTTGGATGGGTTACAAGTTGTTCAAATTACAGTTGAGAGTAAAATGGCTCAAAGACTTATGTACGTTAACATTGTGTTTTTGATTATTGAGACAAATCCACACGAAACTTCAAACTTAAGAATAATCGTATAAGACAATAAAAGGTAGATAGATAGATAGATAGATAGATAGATACTTTATTCATCCCCTAAGGGAAATTCACATTTCCAGCAGCATCCCTGAGCTGATAACAGTACAATAATAAAGCCAAAAGAATACAATATACAAATACCCAGTGTGACGTGCAAATGCCCACTGTAGCGTGTTATATAGAGTAACTAAATAGTGCTACACAGAATACATATTGCAGTAAGATTCGGTAATATCCAATGTAGGTGGTGTGGTTTAATGTGGGCCTTTACTCTGCCGGGTGGAGTTAAAGAGCCTCATGGCATGAGGAAGAAAAGATCTCTTCAGTCTGTCCGTAGTACAAGACAGTGAAGTAGCGAAAATAACACGGGAGCTGCTGGAGTGGCTGCCATTCGTGACGGCGCCGGAAGTAACAGAACATGGATTGAACTGGGAAACCGTCTTTCATTAATGAGTATAAAGTGTCATTGCTTCAGTTGTCAATGTCAAAATTAGGAATAAAGATAATTCACCAAGACTAAAATTTAATCAAGGTTTATTATACATTTTTGTTAACCGATTCCTTCGAACCATTTCGAGAATATTTTAAGACTATTCTACCTTTACATTAATACAAAACTAACTTCTACCTTGATGTGTCATTGTATTTTAATGTCACATTTGAACAAACTAAAATAAGCTTAAAATAATAAACTAATTGGGTTGGTATACCCAATTTCTAATGTCAACATCATTTTACTTAAGGAACACAGTTAAAGTTCAGACATCTACATACACTCAAGTAAGTCACCCAATTGCTGTATTAAAAGCAGTTCATATAATACTCTTGAGGTTACAATAATACTGTCAAAATAATTTAACACTTGTGACAGCTCTAATAATGTATTTCTCATTTAATTCCCTGTGGCTCTAATTTAGACTCTCTGGTGTCTCCCCTAAGCCCAAATGTAATCAGTGCAAAGAAGTGAGAAGACACATTTAGATATGAAGTGTTGATTATTGATTGGTTCAGGTCTTACTGAAATAAGTTGGAGAAAAAATTGACCAATGACTACTCAGTATCTGATGCGGATTTTGAAGGAACCCTACGCGTGTAAACTATTTGCAACAACAAGAGATATTATAATATGAATGTTCTGTGCATATAAGAGGAAAAAACATATTTTGTATTTGCAAAAATATATATATTTTTTGTTTTCTCATCAGCCCCGCCTGAATTGTGGGTCGGTCCAAACGTCACTTGTTATGGTCAGTATGGGCCCAGGCTTGTCTTTTGCTGACCCCACCACACACCCACACATTTATTACGTAAAATTTGGACTATAAGCCGCGAGTATTTCCCCAAGCTTTCAACCCTGCGGCTTATGCAATGATGCGACCAATTAATGCATTTTTTCTAACGGCTGCCAGTAAAGGTAAGAGTGAGACACGAGGAATATATGTGTAAATAAAGACGCAGGTTTAATGTAACTTTGAGCTTTGTACATGAATAAAACTAGCATGAACAAACCCTCATTGTGAAAAACCTGTCAATCGAAAGGGGATCACTAACTACCGTATTGGGAATTATTTTAAGAGTCTGTTTATTTTTAACAAATTGAAGGGGTTAAGGTAGCGTGTACAATTAAAACTCTTTTTGTGTACCGTCTTTCTTTGTAAATATCTCATGTTTCAATGTGGGCACATGCGGCTTAGTCAGGTGTGTCTTATGTATATACAAAATGGCTTTTCCTTTAAAAAAAGTACTGGGTGCGGCTTATTATCAGGTGAGCCTTCTTGTGTGAATTTGACGGTGTGTATATATACATAAATAATGTAGCTTGCCCTCTAAATGAAGGGTTCGCTTTGACTGGTGGAATAGTCTTAAATTTTGATGAGAAATTGACCATAAGCATCAGAGAGTTCCTTTATTTGACTGTCAATCTTCGTGTTTGACAGTAAGTTGACTTGTGTCACCGTTATTCAACGTATTTCTCCATTCAAGCTGAAATTATTCAATGCATGCAAGCAAATAGCGAACATTGCTTGGATTTAAAATTCAAGACATACAAAACTGACTTTGAATATGCCATTTGTCTCTCTGGAGGGGGTGCCAGTAAACAATTGAAGAAATATTCTAGTAGTAGCTAACCGGCTTGATATCAATTCATCTAACATTAAACCACCTACTTTTGAAGTGCACACAAAATAAAAGCACTGACTGCAGGGGTAAAAATCTGACATCCATCTATTTTTAAAAATTGATTTTCCATTACCTTCTGTCTTAACTTCTACGGTTACAAGGGGAGCGGCACCTACACTGGCTTTTACAGTTACTTTAAGTGTATGTTAAAATATTCCCAAAACTATTACCAGAAAAGATACAACTAAAGTGAAATGTTATCATTAAAAACTGCGTCAACCAAATGACAAATTAAATTCTGCTAAATATAAACATAGTATGGGTGGTTACGGTTTTATTCCTGTGATTTTGAACATCCATTAATCAGACGTGCCAATACAATACATGGATCCACCTAAAATGTATTTCAGGGGCCACAATGAATCTTTACTGGAGATTTCAAATTAACAGATTTTAAGGTGTTTAAATGCTTTCTGCAATGAAGAGAAGTAAACTTATGCAGGTGTGGAATGGGGCAAAACATTCTCCCAAAACTGATTGTGGGAATGGTGGACCAAAGGTTTAGGGCATGCGCTGTTGTTGTACATGTTGCAATTGCAGTACGCAGATGTGCGTGAATCTATTTGGAGGACAGATTGGTGTCATCAAGCCAATCCTCTCAGAGTACCAAGGACATAATGTAATTCATCAATATACGTGGCTGTTTGTATGCAAAAGGATGTTGGAGTTGTTTCATTTTCTGTCACCAGTTCCCTATCCTAGACGTACAGAATGAAAGCCTATCAGACAGAAAAAAGAATGGGCAAACCATCAGTCCTGTGCTGTGTCAAAACTGAAGTATCCTTAAGCCATTTAAGGTACATGTGCTTTTCAGGAAAGTAAGCAGCCTCAGTGATAGATATTGTAAATATGTATGGGTTTAATGAAAAGTTTTTCGTTTTTTTTAACATTAGGATTTTTTTGGAGCTGATTTTGTGAAGCTGGCTGCAGAAAAACGCTGTTACCCTTTGATTGCGAAAGTATTCGGGCAGGCTAAATGCTAATATAACAAGGTTTTTCCAAAACGCTGACCCTAAACTGGACTTGTTTCAATTTAACCATTCTCTCCAGGAATTGGCCTTTGGATTGACCTGTTTCTCAAGTTCCACTCTAGTTACGACATGGCTATGTCTAGAATAAAGATCTAGAGGATTGTGGTCAATTAAGTACTGTATATCGGGATGTTGCAACAATAACAACATCTTTAAACACATGTTTAAAATAATCTTGCAAAACTGCAATTAGATGTCAAACCCAAATGATTGTGGGAAATATATGGTACATCTATAGTAACACTTAATACCGCTTTATCACTTGTTCTTATTCTTTTTTTTTTTCCATCTATAATCCATCCTCTTGAGACCAGAAATCCTCTTGTTAGACTACACAATCATTTGGATGAAGAGGTCTTTAAAAAGCCACATCTCCCTTTTTCCTCGTTTTCTGTTCAAATACACAATGGGGCTTGGCAAAGGTGAGAACAACTGCATTATACAGACTCCTTATAGAGCAGCCTTGGTTTCATCTAATTAGAATGTAAATGTAGTGCAGGCTTGGAATGGATCACAGCGGATAGACATCGGCATTTAGATTATGCGGAGACTAGATTACTGATGACACTGCGTGTTGGTGAGATAGCCTTTTTGAGAGCAGAACGGCGACTAACTGTTTTATCATTCAAAACAAGGAGATGTGGACGCCACAAACAAAAGCAAGGACATGTGTACTTAAATACCAATCAGCTCTCTGTACGAAACCTCAAATTGACACAGTCGAAATTCACTCACCTCTCACGAATTCTACACTGGGGGCACATGCCATGAACTGAACAGCGAACACCAAACAGAAAACCAAAGCAAGAACAGAGACAGCAGGGAGAGGGGGAGGAAGGATGGAAGGGGGGGAAAAGGAGAGAGCAGAATGGAATAAATTGAAGCTGATCCGGTACTCTGCATTTTGAGGAGCCCTTATTTGCATATCTGTGAAGCAGTGCAGAGGGAGAAATGTGTCGGTACTGACAGCAAGCCGCATATCTTAAACCTCCACTGACACGCCTGCAGGCGCTATTCTCACAAACACTGATATAGAGGGAACACCGAACCTGCACACGCTCTGCATAGAAGTGCAGGCACACACTAGAGGTCAGGATGGAAAGCTTTGTGTATTGCATTGTCCCTGCACGGTAAAGTACAGTGGTGCTTGTTGTTTAACATTCAGCTCAAGTACAAGACTCATCTCTAGGGAAAGAAGCCAATGCGGCAGGCCATTCACTCACCACTTCCAGACACAGCATGTGTATAAATAGGTGTGCTTCCTAAAAGAACAGGATCAGTAAGGCACTTTGTAGAGTTAAACAAAATAAAACATATGCTACATAAGCATGACATTTGGGCATGAAAGGGGTAAGAAAAAATGAAGGGGGAAAGGATAAAAAGATCACAGCAAAGATGGCTAGGTTCACAGTGCAGGAAAATCAGATTTTTTTGCACAAACACGACCTGTATCTGATATGCTAAAATCTATCTGAACTGCAAATATCCATATTCTTTTTCACATCAGACTCAGGCCACTTTCATACGTGATTTTAAATCCGACACAAGTCTGATCTTTTTGAACGCTACTGCTCTGTGAGACACATTCATGCGACTTGCAGTCACTATTCAGCATTCCAACAAGGCGGGAGGAAGAGGAGAAGTCAAAAACCATGGCGGACAAAAACATTGAGTGTGACGAATTCACACATTCATGGAAGATGATCAATTGTTTATTTTGTGACTCACAATATGTCGCTTGACTTCACAGCTGAAGCAAGTGGTGGAGGTTCATTCCTTAATCGATAGTATCCTCTAGGGGTAGTTAGGAATATTTACATTCAATTCACACAATATGAAGAGCATTCAATGGGGAGGTTTGGATTGAATTGGTATTTGGTATATGGAGAATAAACGCTCTGCGATCAACAGCCATGAGTACTTTCGCAAATACTGAGCGCATTTCGTGTGACGTCAGCTATTCTCTTTCGTTAATGCGGGACAATTGTGATGTTCACACAGAAATTCACATACAAATTATATTTTGTTGGACATGTGAACAATATCACAAAAACATCGGCTTTCCCCTCCAAGAAATCGGAATTGAGCGTTTGAGACTGCAGTGTGAACCTAGCCGATGTGACATGCACTAATTGTTAGGAGCATACTCGAGGGAAAGCATCATGAGTCCACTGATCCAAGTCTGTTTCTATTTACGGCTCTTTGCAGCAAAATCATTAAAAACAAGTTGAAAAAATAGGTGATACAGCTGAGATAATAACATATTCTCCTCCATATTGATTGTACAAGCTTCTCAGACAAATCACTGATACGGGAAAAGAACCTTCCTGAATAATTAAAGACACCATTTTTAGGAGGTGCAGAAAAGCACAGTGATTCCTTTCACAGTATTTGACTGCCTCACATTCAAATATTCAATATCCTCGGGTGGATTCGAGAAATCTCAAAAAGATTTATTCAACAAGACATGATCGTGATGTAAAATCATTAGTGGGAGAAATGATTTTCTGTAGTTGTGTATTACCAGCCACTGAGGGGCATGTATGTGGTATTGCATCAGCATTTTATTAGCATTGCATGGTTTCAAAGACCGACTGGTCTTCCATTAGGTAGTCAAGCATTCCTTTTTTTTGGCTGACGAGTGTGGGGGAGGAGAAGGAACCCAGAACCTGGCAGACTATAGTGCCTCAACTCCCACTGCTCATAATTCTTACTACTTTGGACAAGAGCCAATGCCAAATGCTACATGTGCCAGTGCGCATTTGCAGTTGAGTTTATAGTAAGCCGAATACAATTAACAGCTCAGGTTTAAAAAGTGATCATCCTCTTTAGCAGAATTTCCTACTTTATTATATGGTAACAGTTTAGACACTCGATACAGTGCCTACGATGAACACTGGGTGCGGAAAATAATCAGAGAATTGATTCTCTAGGGACTGGTTAAGTAGCTCATTTGCACAAGGTTAACTTAGCTCAAGGTTATGTTTGGGTTTCTGCAGGCGGGCTGGGTGTTAAATCCAGAGGAGGAAAATTGCTGATAGGCCTGCCAAATGTCAGAAAATATCCCGTCTACTGACGGTTGAGAGATGGTGAGTAAAGAAGGTGAAGTGCTGCCAGACAGAGTATATATTACAAAGTAGACGTACATGCCCTTGTTAAAGTACGGATGTGTGTGCGGGGGTGGGGGTATGAGGGAGTAGTGGAAGTCGCAACGCAGTGAAAAAGCTACTTGGCATGCTGCAGGCACAATGACATTAATCCAGCAGAAGTCACGGCATTATTTCCCATGACAGATGTAACAGGATTGTTTAATAAAAATGGAAAGTGAGTCGTGTTATTCAAATTTAAACAGGGAGAACCAGTGCACATCCTGGAATTAATCTGAGCGTAAATTCCCCCTCAAACGTGTGTGCGTGACAAAGATGTTTAGGAAAACACACTAACTATCAATGTTATCACGACAAGGGCTAACCAACAATTCAGGGGTACCTACACTATCTATATGCAAACATTTCCTACGCCAGTACTATGTTGCTACTCGAGCAAGGGCACACTTCAAACAGATGCAGAGCAAATAAACACAGGCAGCTGGGGGAAGGAAGCAAAGCCCTTTCCTGATTAACGCTTTGCTGTCACGTGTCTTGTGATAATACTTAAAGAGGCTAACACTTCAATCAAGCGGATGGCACTGGAGCTGGGTAGGGGTTTGTAATTATGAAAATATGCCACAGCATGCAATTAGCTCCCTTATATGTGTCATTTGTTAACTTGGCTGTGTTCTGTGTCACACGGTAATTACCCCCAAGCACAGTAGGCATGTGACAAATGCTTTGTGCTCACTCACCAAGTAAGCCCAAGCTCCTTTATCATTATTTCAAACACTGTCACAGCCAACGCTTACACGTCCACGTTTGTTTGAGCTCACTGTTAAAGAATCGTTTGGTCTGATCGCAAAATGTTCCATGAATTCAAAGCACCTATTTTCATTAGTCAATACAAACAATCCTGGAACTAATCATCTCTAAATATAGGTGGATGGATGCTCGATCGATCGATGAGCCTCACCCGCTGTTTGTCTCCTTCAGCAATGTAGCTGGCTAAAGCTGTGTGGTAGCCGATAACATTGATTTTTTTTTTTAACTGAACATTGAGGGCTGGGAGATATAGTGGAGGTTCAGCTAATGATGTACATTTTCAGAGTGGCTTTTTGCTCTAACAGCAAGTCTTGAGCCTGATAAATTATATATTTTGTTGGACATGGTGTGTCTATGGGCAAAGAGGCCAGAGGCTGCTCTTGCAGCAATATGAGTAGTTATGGCTTAAGCATGGTTTGTGCCAATCAGACAGCAATTTCCATTATTTAATATAATATTCAGGTCAGACCAAGCTGAGTGCTTATCTAGTGGCAAATTTCAATACATTGATAATGCTGGTTATGTGATATAATAATGTATAATCCAGTAATTAATCTAAATACTTTTTCACCCTATCGCTCACTTATAAGCCTCTGACAAGAATCAATATAAAGGGTCCTTAGTCTTCTATTGCTTTTTGAGTGATTACTTGGTGTTCAACATAGTGGCACACCACACAACTGCAGTGGGAAATCACCAGATAAAGAAGGCATAAACAAGAGAGTGTAAAGTGTACCAGCTATGCAAGAGTCAAGTTTTCAATGAATATTGTCAGAAAGACACTCCTCTTTATGTCAATTGTTAATTCCCTAAAATAACAACGTCTTTACACGGACATAATTTCATAAAGTGCCCTGTTGCCAGAATTTCCTGTGAGCTCAAGTGCTGCTAATGCTATTAAAACCACCACAGTCACATTTAAGCCACAGATGATCCCCAATCACTTGCAACATTATCTTGCTGCAGATGGTTACAAACAATGTTCAAGAATTAGCGACACAGTTGAAGTTGCACAGGTGCAGGATTAGGGTTGCACGAGTAAATCTAATCGATATTGCTATGTGATGTAGTGCAATCGTGTAAATTGCAAGAGACTGTGTCTTTTTTTAATAGTTTATACTTTGTGTTTTCTCCTCTTTGAGTGTTTGGCCAACCAGAATTGTCACAGTTCGGGTTTTAACCGGACTGGCCAATCTGAGGCAAGTTTTAATGGCACTAGCCAATAAAGGCGAAGCAAAGTTTGCAAGCACACACACTGAGCATGCAACTCTGAAAGGCTGGTGTATGCTGTCATTCAAACAGCCTGATTGCGTGGGCCCACAACTGGTCATCGAAACAAACGACAGAACAACGTGACAGCTAGTAGCTTTAGCATCTCGTTACAACGAAAATAAAATCATCAATTAAATCTGACTCTGAGAAAAGTCAGAAGAGTGCAATGAAATGGTTAGCACCAGCGGGTACTCCGTGGATTGTTATGGCGTCTGGGACTCGTCTGAGGCGGCGTAGGGAGAAAAAAATATAGCTAGGCTCCAGGTTCGACAACTTAATAAACCTAACAAATTACCCTTAATGGAGCCTGTATGTCACTAATGCGAGATCGATTACCGATGAAAGGGATTCTTGTAGTTAAAAGTCATGGAAGACCGCTACATTTGTGACTCTCGTATTTGAATGGTTTCAGACACTTTGCAGAGGTCGTGGTTACCTGGTGCTAGTGTGCAGCTAGCTAGCCCCCCTCCAATTTTGTGGTACTTTTGTATAATGACAATAAAGATCATTTATTCAACAGCAATTCTGTATTTTTTCATTTGTTGATCTATAGTGGTTATTTTGTTACAGTCATATACTCTCAGTCGGTAATGACGTCATCTAGAAGACCCTTGTACCTACTAGGTACTTGTCATCGATATATGAATCAAAAAGTAAATGATGGTCAGCAGACGAATCTTTTAAAATCAAAAATTGCATTGAAATTTTAATACAGGTCTAAAAAAGTTGCAATTCTTTTTTTTCCCCAAAATCTTGCAGCCCTAGGCTGGGTATTTCAACGAAACAACAACCCTAACCACGGCTTAAATTCTACCACGGCATTCATGTACAATGATCCGACTATCCATGTTTGTAATGATTATGGCAGCCAAAATGCACTTCATGGTCCAATCATTAAAGGGCGGTATCAGGAGCAGATTACAATACAAGATCTTAATTGCCAAATGTTGCATTCATGTAAGATGATTACTAGGGATACACCAATGGTTTGGCACCAAAAATCATTCGGCCGAAAATAAAAGAAAAAACACACACACGCAAAAAAAAAAACAACTACAACAAAAATGACACTAAAACGTATGTTGTGATGATGTCGGCTCACGCGCCTCACAAGCTCACTTTCGCCCGGGGATTTTGTGCCCAACATGTCTGCATTTTCTTATTTTGCAAATGACAAAGAAGAAGATGGAGTTCACCGTCACAGCCGGAGCTCTACCAAACACATACTATCAAGACATTTTCTCTAAAGTTGCTTTGGTTCCCTATTTTTCCACGTTTTTAGAAGCAGCTAACTGAAACTTGGCTAATGTTTACATCACAACACTACCACGCTAAATGACTACAGTTGAGCAACTTTCCTCAGTAAACAGGTCCCCAAAGTTCATTGCCTGGCGCTAAGCTGTGTGCAGCGGAAGTTTAATTTACTATTATTAGCATTTTTATCAACTAGTTCAGAGGGCCTTCCAGCACCCCATGACTCTAGGGCGGGTAAGCAGCTTGGAAAATAGATGGATAGTACTTTGACTTTATTTTTCCTTATAAGTCTACTCAAAAAAAATGAACTTGCTTAAGTCTTTTGCAGTTTAGATCTCTGTCTCTGTCTCAGAATACAGAGACCCCTGGCCACTTTGCGCTACGGTTATCGCTGGTTTACTCCTTCGCGGACTTTTAATGGAAGTGAATTGTCTTTGTTGTCATTGATATCAATGTATCGTGCGTTGTGTTTCTAATAAACAGGACACAGTGGGTACAGATTAGGAAGGGCGCTCTGTGTTGGTAGGTGTATGCTGTCAGTAAACAGCCGGTTTGGGCATAAGCAGTCAAAATCTCAGAATAAAACCAAACTGGGAAGGAGCGCGTCCGCTAGCCTTGAGTGGCTCGTGAGATTGAAAATAAATTCATCTATTAAATCAGACTCTTATGAAAGTCAGGAGAGAGCAAAAAAAAGCTGATCACCATTAGTACGCTGTGGATAGTAATCAGGTCCGTCGGGCAGTGTCGGGAAGGAAAGCAATAGTGGGAACGCATGTCCGACCTAGGCTACCTAACAACTGTCACAAGCCAACCCGGCCTCTATGCCACCAACGCCAGATCCATAAACCATGAACGATGACCTGGAGTTACAACTGGTGGGAAACCGCTACATTTGTGACTCTTGTATTTTAATCATCACGGATACCTTCGTTAGTTAGTGACAGAAACCCTCCAATGTTGTTATACTATTGTATAATGGCAAAGACCGTTCATTCAACAGCAATTCTGTGTTCTAATTCGTGGAATAGAAATTACAGTACTGTATTACTGTACTTTAAATTAGCATCATGTAATAAGCCAGTCAGTTATTTATCATTTTATAGTCTACATTTATAGCAAGTCAGTGTAAAACAATTACTAGTATTTACCATGTCTTTTAAAAAAAACGTTTTAAATTTTTTATTTGTTATGTATGCAGTACACACTTGATGGTCCTGTGGCATCATATGAAAAAGATTTAGGGAGCTGACGCAGCGATTGACATCAAACTACTCCGAGCAGTAATATGGCACACCAGATAAAAGGTGACTATTTCTATTTGCTGAGTGTCAAACTGAACTGCACAGGTCGCTGGAGCCAGCTCTTGAAAGACAGCTTTGTGATTACAGTGATATTTGACACTGCAGGAGTCTCTGCTGGCGCTGCACACAAGTCATAAATACATCACTTACTTGTAATCACACCACCTTCACTAAATTTGAAGCAAATGGGCTCACCCTATTATAGCCCGGTGGAAAAACATCCGTGTGAATGTCTCATTCGTTTAGGAATTGTTCATACATCTCCAGGTTGTCAGTGGCCGATTGAGTGTTTAACATCCAGTATTTTGACATTTAAAATTTAACAAGTGTTGATTTGCTAAACAATCATCTCTTTTCTTTCACAAAGAAATTGCTTTGTTAATCAATTCTGCTGTTATTATTTCCGTGTTTCCACTTGATTAATATGATTTAACTGTGTGTGAAGGGCGAGGAGATTTGTTAGCGCCGTTGTTACACTTATTCACCAATTTGGGAAAAAAATGGTCAGATATTGAGGAAAAACAAAACAAAACAAAAACTTTAAAAAAAAAACGTCGTTACAACAGCATCCGATTCTGGGAGGTTGTTGTCAAGATTAATGGGCCACAATAAAAGCACAATTTCACACTCAGTACATCTTAACGACCATAGTATGCAAATGAGACAGATAATTCAGCGGCATCAAAACATGGCGGTAGATAAGAGCAGGAGGGGCAAAAGAAGGCAGACATTTGTTAACAGGTTTGCAGCTCGGCTTTTTCCTGTGAAACCTGATCGAGTACGCATTTTGTGCTTGAAGTGATTTCATCAAACGACAAACCTTCAATGTCTAGCATTGGAGATGATTTTTCACAATAAACACAAATAAATGAATTGCTTTTACAATGTAGCAGGTTTAGAGACAGATAGAAGAAGAAGATGTAGGCGGGCCAATTCCACATAACTACACAGTAATCTCTCGCTGTATCCATTTTCTTGGTTTTTGATACATTGAGGATTTTCATCGTGCATTGTGTTCTGCAGCAGATTCTAGGGCTCTGTGTGTGGACATGACTTTGATAAGCTGGTGTATGCAGTCAGTCAAAGAGCAGGGCTGAACCCCCCATTAATTGAGTCCACCAAAAACAAATGCAAAACTTGGTGACAGCCAGTATTTTAACGTATTGTTACATTGAAAATAAATTCATAAATTAAATGGGACTCTGAGGAAAGTCAGAAGAGTGCAAAGAAATGCTGATCACCCTGGGTGCCCAGTGGATTGTTATCGGATCTGGGAAGAGACTGAGGGCAGTGTCGGGAGAGAAAGTAACAGCGGGGCCGCAGGTCCAGCCTACTGCTACAGCTACGTATAAACTTTGACAAGCCACCCATGCTAAGCATGTATCGCACCAATGCCATATATATATTACCCATAAAATGGATGAGCTGGAGTTTCAACTTGCGGAAAACCGATACACTTGCTGTTTTTTGAGGGAGACATGGCTTGATCTAGGGATCCCCGATGCTCTCCACATCGCTTTCTTGCACTGAAAGAAGTGCTCCAACTTTGTTGTACTATATTGTACAAGGACAATAAAGACCATTCGTTCAACTGGAATTCTGTGTTCTGTGTTTTTGTTAGTATATCTATAGTTGTTACTTTGTTACAGTTGGATATGTGTTACTGAAACGGATTTAGACTATTGCGGGACTTTTTGGGAACACTACGCCCGCAAAAAAAGGGATTACTGTATAACATTATAATAATAATAATAATAATAATAATTTCCTTGTATTGTCATTCTGTGTAACAATGTACACAGAACGAAATGTCGATTGCACCTGACCCGTTGTAGCGAGCCGATGCAGCCGCAGCCAACAGAGGGCGCCGCCGACCACTTTTAAGTCTTAGGAATGACTCGGCCGGGGCGCGAACCACCGACCTCCCAGTCTCAAAGCGGGCGCCTTACCATCTAGGCTACTGAGCTGGTATCATGGTCAAAGAAAATAAAACCCAGAATACTGTGGCTTATAAATACTAATTCAATGTTTAAAAGCTTAGTCAACCCCCAAAAGCAATGTACAATATATTTTATGCAGCCCCAACAGCCAAAATATGGTAATCTGATTATAAATGTGTATGTGGAACATGCCCCTATATTTTTTTCATCTAAAAAATGCTGTAATTTTGCCACCTGCTGGTGTCTTTAAATGAATGGTCATGAGCCTACGAACCAAGCATCACATTTTTTATGGGTTGGGTCATGTGTCGGTCGCAAGGTAAGAGACTCTTATTTTCTAATTTTGTTCCAACAGCGGTAGAACACTTTATTTTGTTAGACATGAAAGATTTGTCTGAAATACCGTAAATTCCCGGCCTGCATAGCGCACCTTTATTAAAAGCCTTATGCGCAAATTTGAGGAGGAAAAACGACTTTTTTTTGTGCAAGCCCACCAGATTTCAAGTCACAGGGTTAAATAGCCATTACAATTAGTGTCATTTATGTCCATTTCTTACATTTAAAAAACAATCAGCGGGGAAAAGTAAAAAATTGTGCCACCATTAAGACTTGTTTGCAGACTGTGTCTTAATAAACTAGAGTAGCAGTCAGCCTTCGTTAAATTGGCATTAACATATACACACAACTGCGAAAAAATAAATAAATCTCAAAACAAACAATGTATTGCACTGACTAAAATTCAGAAGTCCATAGAATCACAACAGCCTGTGCACATCCTGGGCCATGTGACTGATCTTAAACTCTCCCATCCCTTGCACAAATGACAAAGTGATATAGAGGACTACTACTACATTAATTTAATCATTAATGCTTGAAATCTAACTAACAAGTAGTGTCGGCTGATATAATAATTTAGAGTGAAGTGTATATTTTTTTCTATTGGGATGAAAACTGTGACATCAGTCTGATATGAGTCAGCCCGATAATTATCGTGTGCCCCTCCTTAGTCACCAGTGTCGACATGTATAATGATTGTTATATTCTAACATAATATTTTCATTAATACAACATTTAATGTCAATATACCATTCATTTTATTCCAAGTTCCTGATTGCTAGATTGTATCCGATACTGTATATGCTAGCATATGTACAGATAGACCAGATATATTTTAAACTCAGCACAGATGAGGCAGTTATTGATACTAAACCAGTGTTGACAGGTATCTGTATAATAAACTTCTAATTATACAAATGAATATGATGGTATAAAAAAAACATTACAATTACCCACTGTCACAATTAAAGTATCTTTATCAATAATGATCTTGCATGAATAACGAAATAAGAATCATTTTTTCCTTCCTTCTTAATTATTATAAAGATATGAACTTGTCACGGATGACCTTCAGTGAGAACAGAATGTTTAGCCTCCAGATCATTTTGTAAAGTGGGTCAACGATGCTCATGGAGAACTTAACAAGTTGCTAGAGGAATACAGCAGCGCACTTGATAATTAGCAGGAAAAGAAACACATGCCTGAAAAGGGTTTGAGGGAGGAGGGTGCTGCATTAACAAGTGGCGTAAAGATGAGAGAATGTTAGCTGTGAAGATAGATTTTACCCATTCTGAAAGACATTTGAATAATTCCCCTTTAGAGTCTTGTAGCTACACCGTTGAAATCTAGTAATGTTTTATATTGCTTTTGCCCTTTAAAGGTAGCAACGCATTCAATACGAGTACTGTCCAAAATGATCTCAGAGGCATTTTTATTTTATATCCTGTTGTGGAACCCTTTCAGCATTCCGTGCATAGAGCCACTCATTGCTGGTTCATCTGCAAATAATATCAGTAGTCAAAGCAGTGGGTTTATGAAAAACGTTAATTAGGCTTGAGACAAGATTTTAAAGTAAGAAAGCCCATGGTCGTGTAGTGGCGCATAAAGGTGCAGTGGTGGGCAGTGACGGCCTG
The DNA here is from genome assembly GCF_059441175.1 of Urocampus carinirostris. Taxonomy (NCBI): domain Eukaryota; kingdom Metazoa; phylum Chordata; class Actinopteri; order Syngnathiformes; family Syngnathidae; genus Urocampus; species Urocampus carinirostris. Next base: position 10,318,740 of record NC_142352.1, read on the forward strand.
CAAGGTTTCTCTGCTGGCCTAAAAAATACCTGAATCAAGTCATATTTGCATGGTACTTAATCACAAAGAGTCTCAGAGGGCTGTACAGACCACAGATTATTGCAAACCACAGACTATTATTACACCCCCTCTGAACCAAAACCTACATGAGGGCATGGAAAAACTCAAAAACCTCAACATGAGGAAAATGAAGAAACCTTGAGAAGGGACCGCACATGAGGTAATCCCCCTTCCAGGATGACCAGGCTGGAATGGATGTTGCAATAACAAATAATACACAGATATTGTCAACATCAAGTAGGTTATTCATAAGCTTTAGAATAGAAGTGTGTTTTAAGCCTGGATTTAAACAGTTCCACTGAGGTTGCATATCCAATCTCGTGGTGATGTTAATTCCATTTTGTCAATCAATACTTATTAAATAACTTCAAATGGTCTGTTAGCTACATTTCATTGTTTTCCCCCCCAGGTTGTGCTGCCTCCAGATGTGTGCCTGCATATTTAAGCATTTGACCAATCACATTAGAACCATTACTTGTTGCCAGGGAAAGAAATCTACCCAGAGGCCTAAAGTATCAGCTCTGCAGGTCCTGAGGCATAATATTACTAACGATAAAGCTGTTGATTCAGACAATCAGATTCAAGGTGTGCGAGGCTTAAGCAATATAAAACAAAAGCTTCCACCCTAAAATAAAGAATGTTTCTTTCAATTCAGTGCTTTTTTTGCATTTGTAATACCTCCAATATCTCAACAATGATTTCCATAAACACAAGGCCACCTCAGGTGCAAACAACATTTTATTGCAACAACAACGAACTTGTGCATGATGAATGAACTCTTAGCGCTTGATGTTTCTGGTGCCGTCATCACAAGATTTCCGTCACCCTGCGGAAGTGCACAAAACATCAACCCTCTCGACCCCGCCAATGACAATAAAAAGGTTGAAATATTAACTGTCTGTATTTCTCCATATCTTTGCTACTCTGACCTTGCCGCTTCACCACACCTATATTCAACATAATGGCGCCTACATAGTTGATTTGCTGGATACAGGAAGCAAGACTAGCAAGTTGGCTTTCCTCAATGTGTGGACAAAGCCCTCCTGCAGTCTAATGGTGATTAATCATACTCAAATCATTCCCAGGGGCTTGATACTAACTTTTTTTTTTCTAAATAAAACAAAGGGACAATGCTTAAAAAAGGAATTTACATGTTACGGCAGTGAATGAGTTAATTACCTTGCAAAAATAGGGATGACAATGGCCTTACTGGATGGGACTTGGAATTTGTCGGGCTGCAACTATGTTGTAAACATTCACAATTCTCACAATAATGCAGTGGAAATTCTCACTGCGTAACTATGTCTACACTGTAATCGGTGCATTGTATGGCCAGCTGTCTCTGAAAAGTCCAGTACGTTTTTTTTTTTTTTTGCCATCTGTGAAAACCATAAAGCAATGCAATTCGCGCGAGGCAACATAGGCTTTGGGGATAATCTTGTTTGGCGTTTGGGCATACTGCCATTGTTGTAAATATAAAATGAAGAAACCAAGAGGTCTCTTATCATTTGTTCGATGTGTTTGGATGTCATTACTTATTGACTGCCAAATGCTCAACATGTATGCTCGTCAGTGGGAGCTTGTGAGTGAATCAATTTGAAAAACAAAATCCTCAAACAATATACATTGGACATGAATTTTGTTTTTTTTTCAGGGAATAGGCTTGTTTTAACCAGTTAATGTTATGCCGGGACACATACTGTTGATAAACAAATATGTGTATGTACGATGTCAAAAGTCACTGAAACACTTCATGACACATCTCACTAAAAGGTTAAACTCTTGTGATCCAAGATATGCTGAACATTTTAAACTGTTCCCTTCACAGAAACATCCTAATCATTCAAAACAAGATGCCCGAAAATTATAAAGCCGGCATTGCTCACCAAGTCCTCTGGCAATCATCAAATGAGTTGAATGTATGCAAATAATAAGTCGTTACTTCCAGGACTATTCAGTAAATTGAACCGTGTAAAATATTTACTCCAAAACACACGATAATGCAAACAGATAAAACATTTTAAAAAGTTGACTAAAAGCGTTTCTGCATCGTTGGATGTTAATCGTTGGAATCCGTTTGTTTCGCCACATAATTTCCTTTTACAAATGAACAGACTCGTAAAATTATTTCCAATATGGCCATTTGCCTTGGTCCTTTTGATTGACACCACTCCTGGCCAATTGCAAGCTTTGTTTTACGGTCTACAGCCTGCTATAGCATATAAGGGCCTCTATTGGCTTTAAATATCTTTAGCCAAATGATAATCAACACATTGGTTAGCCAATTTAATTCCCAACATAAATGTTTACAATTTTTTATGTGTATTCAAATCAGAGCTGAAAATAATAGTGCACGTATGCAACTCGAGATCCATTTTAAGTCTAAAGAAATTGGTCAAAGTAAAATACAAATTTGCAAATGTTGTAAACTGGTCTTCTCCAAATGGCCTCTTTTGGAAATACATTGACCTAAATGTGAAAAATACAATGTTTTGTTTTTCAGATTGTGATCAAATTTGACGAGGTACCAGGTCAGGCTTTAAGGTATTGTCTCACCTGTTTTCCAGCTAAGATGCCCATGCTACACTCATCTGAGGCATTTGATTGCAAAAACAAATACGAATAAGGTGAGAATAAAAACCATCCATTTCTGTGTGTTCCAGTTTAATGTTAGTAGCACTTGCAGTAATTGTTTTAGTTTAGGACAAAACTTCAGAGTCTATCCTCTCAAGAGACAAAAAACGTCCATATTCTCTAAACTGTTCAAGAAAAGCAGACAATTTACTTTGGATGTGTCTTGGATTGGGATTTCAGGTGAACTTTACAGGAACGTTAAGGGGTTAACTTCAGTACAGGCGAGCGTGTTTATTTGATTTTTGCCAGAGTTGAGTTGGCCTCTTCAAAAGCGTCCCTTAATTATCGACATAGTATGCCCTTCACCACAAGTTACGTTTTCTTTTTTTAAACAAATTACTGTACGCAATAATACTCCATCAAGGCTATGAGGCTGCAACGATATTGTACAGTGAGATATGATTCCATGTAATAGTGTTTTATATCTTATTTTAGGTCTTTATCTGTGGATTAATTAGCTGATGACATTGTGTAAATTGGAAACAAAAGTAATATGTTGTCAAATGATAGGTCTTCAAGTTGAAAATATGATGTTATTAATTCAATCCAAAAATAGTATCAAATTAGGGCATGTTTACATTGCCACACACTCAATTTGCCTGTCCAAACATAAGCATTAATCCTATTCTATGGTTTCATTTTCTTCATCTAAGTCTGCTTGCGGAGGCTCAGGAACAATCCCCAGGGAGGTGGCAATCTCGCATGAAAAGGCTTTTAGAATGGCCTGCTCCTCAAACACATGCGCACAAATTTGAGAGAGAAAATAAAATAACAATATTTGTTTAATGTGGGAAGTACAGTTAGAAAAGCAATAATGGAGTGTATATAAGGGATTTCTTATTCCGTTTTATGTTTTCTCTATTGCAAAACAACCCATAATTGGGCAGATGGCTTACTAAACATGCTTCACAGACCTGCCGGAGGGTCAACAGATTTTCACAATCTAATAGTAGCGTTTGGTCTGAAGATGAAGACGACTAAAAAACATATATTTTTTCACTTTTACTGTTTATGATCATTCATTATGTTATGCTTAATCAATCTTTTTGAATACCCCTTTTGACTATGTTCAAAATCAGCCCCTGAAGAACTATGTATAATGCGGCAAAAAGTACATTATAACAGCAGAAGCAAAACAAAATTTGAACTAACAATAAATGTTAAAAGCTGCTTGCATTTCATGCTACATTCTGGAATAGAGAAGCCAAGAAGACTGCAGTTCATACTGAGCGTATTGGAATATAATGATCAAGTGAAAGGAATTCTCTAGAGAACTGTAGAGAATTCCATCAAAAGCAATTTTAACCATAGGGCGGTGGAGGTGAACCTACATGTTTTTCTCTGAATAAAAGGTCCAACTAAATCATTATCCTTTACACCCGCTTTTTCTCTCAAACGTTTAGATGACTGATCAAAGATGATGATCTTGAAAACTAGGTACTGAATGATGGGTTATTATTTTATATTTTTCATTTTTTACCAAAAGTATTGGATTTTTTTTTTTTGCAAAGAATAATATTAGTTGATGTTTATTATGTATTCATGTTCGTAAAAAGACGCATTAAACATCAAAATAATTCTGTACATTGCCCGAATCCGTCCAAAATCATTGGAAAACTATTTTTTTGCTGCACCGATTAAAATTTTCCATTTACTGTTAAAAGAGGATATGTTGAAGGTTAATTTTGTCATACAATATTATCAGTCAGATGGCAAGCAAATAGAATTCTGCCTTTATTTCATAATTAATGAAAACTCAATGTTTGCCATGGGAAAAACTGTCTTAAAATGTAGTGTTTATATGGTATGTATGTAAAATACAGAAAACTGACATTAGTATTGTTTTTTTTAAGTATTAAAAGAAAAATAGACAGCACTTATTTTTCATAATAGCCTAATGCAGTGCTCAGGGGCAGATCGATTGGACTCACATTAACTATAAAATCTAAAATCTTTAGCAGCAAGCATGCTTGGGCACATTTTAATAGCACCAGTGCAACAATATAATGCAAGTTTACGAAATTGGCGTGTAAGGGCATGCATGTTTAAGAGATTTTCCTCATCATAAAATCTGAATCACATTGCAAACATTTTTAATTAGGTTTCTTCAGAGCTTGGTATAAAGGATAAGATGTGTATGAGAAGAGAAAAACTTGAACGCTGAAAGACTTCAGTTGAGCACGTCTTGGAAATACTTCTATGACAATAGGATTCTCGATTAAAAAATAAGTCACCATGTAAGAAATCAATACCAGTGAAAGTAATCTTCAATCTAACACTTCAGCCACACAACATCACATTACAATTTAAAAACTTCCCGACCATAGACAAGAGACTAGGGAAATACAAAAAATGCAGGGTTGGTTAATGAAGTGGTGGCAGAATAAAAACCTGAACACTTAAAAAACAGTGTGAGGGCTGGTATTGAGAGGGATTGATCCCAGCAGGATCTGACAAAGTTCAAACGACACAAGGATGCCATAAAATGCCAGGGTAAAACAAACGCCTATGATCAAAGGCCATATAACAGTAGTACTCAACTTGACAAAACAATTAATACTTTTGTGGTGTTTAGTTTAAGTGAAAAAAATATTCGCAGCAGGGTGCCTGATAAAATGATTGTTATAGGTATCGGTATTTTCTGATGGCATATTGTAGTATTTCCCCATGTTGAGGAATGTGAATCACTACAAACAATAGTGATATAATACCAATGCAAGTCAAGTGATCAAGTGCTATCGCCAGCTATTTGACCCTATCACCATTTTTCTAAGCAGCTTATTTTCCCGACCACCCATTATTTTCTGATTTGCTTTACTAGTATTGCAAATATAACCTCGAGCAGAAAAACGTGCAGGCAACAGATGAAGTAGGATTTAGGAATTACTAGATTATGTAAGGAAAACGGAGACATGCAAAAAAAGAGTGTGCAGCAAAAGAGATAAGGTGGCTGACAACACCAGATAATACACTTGATGTTCCTAGATGGTATGCCCAATATAACAAGGACGGTTGGGTGTAATTGAAAGGTGAATCAGAGGCTAAAATTCAGAGTACTCTGTTTACAGGTTTATGTATTATTAACATAAAAAAGCCAATCCCCGCAGGAAATCACATTGACAAGCCAAGATAACAGCAACTAAATCTAGTTTGGCCACATACACCAGATAAAGTACGCGATGGTGCTTAGCTTTGAATGGAACCATTTTCCAAAACGGAAGCAAACTGGGTAAGTTATACGCAGAAATAAAAAGTCCCCAAGACATTTTTCAAAACTGTAGACATAATAGACGGACAAATGACTGACTCTATTCTTGTTACAATTCCTTGGGCAAAGCAGCTGTTTGTTTGTATGTCTCTGAATCACATTAGTCAATCTGTTTTGTGTACACAAGTACTGAAATATGCTCTGTCTAAGTTGTTTTTGCAGTTGGGGCTCTCTCTTAGGTGTTCTTCAGGTTTCGATAAAAGTCTACTAAAGGTTTTGATAAAAGTTCTTGAATCCTACTTTTCTCTCAAACTTTTAATGATGGTGATACAAGGATTCCTTTGATTGCTGGATTATAACAAACTCTTTAAAGAAACATAAATATACAAAACATGGTACGCTGTAATTGTTTTTTAGTTGGCATGTTCTGTGGGTGTTTTGTTTGTTTGATGGCTCTGCCCCAGACTAAGGAAGTTACTGGCACTTTAAGAGACTAAGGAAGTTATGTTCGGTCGGATTCAAACAAGAAAGTAGAAGCACATAGTGAAAGAGTCCAACTGGCTGATTTGCTCATCCACAGACATCTACACACATCTACACACATCTTTTGTCATACAAAGCATCGGCCTTTTACAATGCTGCCTCTGGAACATGTTCAAAAATACTTCAGCAGTACGTTTAACTCCTTTGTTTTATCAAAATTCTGTAGAGAGCGGTCCAAACTGTCCCTAGGTGTGAATGAGCCAGTGAGTTGTATGTCTTTGTGTGCCCTGCGACTAGCTGGCAACCAGTGAAGGGTGTTCCCACCCCAATGCCTGAAGATAGCTGGGATGGACTCCAGCACCCTTTCCTCGTGAGGATAACTGACGCGTTAAATGTATATATACATACACACCTAGATTACATTAATTTGTGGCAAAAGACAAGAATTCCCTGTAAATATTTTGTTGCCACTCACCTGTGTTGCAAGTGAATGAATAAAAAAGACACCAACGATTATTTCAGGGCACAGCAGCACTATTTACAGTGTGTATGGAACAACAATGAGGAGCAGGTCTGATGTGGATGCTTGAGCTCTGTGGCTACAACTTGACTCAACACCCAATAGGAGGTCACATAAAGAGCTCTATAGTGCCACAATGCAATATTAATGGTGGGGTGTGAGTAGCGCTGTTAGACACAGACTTTGCAATCTCCTATCACTGAGCAGCTGCTGCCTCAGCTTGCTTGCTTCTAGCACCAGCTTTGCCCGTTTCCTAGCCTACACTTCTGTTCTCTCTTTCTCTGCTGCATCTCACTCAAGCATTAATATTTAATCACAACTTAAATGGCTGCCTTAGCTGTGGCTGTCAGGGGCAGTAAGTCAAGGATTCTTGCCTTTGGTTATGGAGTAGGAAATGAGTTCAAAGATCAAGCTAAACATACTGTCATGTAGACAGGGGGGAGACAAGGGTAAATGTGTAATTAGGAATCCAAAACATACTTTCATTAAATCTTTAGCATGATTTGGAGGGTCATAAAATAGTAAAGGCAAACAAAATCAATTTAGTTAATGACATACAGTAGTAGGGGTGGAAATCAGAGTTGGGGAGTAACGGAATACATGTAACGGCTTTACTTAAGAAACCAAAATGTAATTGTATTTAGTTACGAGAAAAAAAAGATGTGAGAATTTGCATTTTTGCTCAACAAACTATACTGTGTGGTTAAAATGTGAGCACTTTTTTTGTAGGACTACCAAACCTTGGTTCTCTCTAATTCTTTTTCAAGGTTACATTGTTTATATTAAACAACATTTTGTAATTTTATTTATATTATGTTTATTTTGTTTTTCATCAGCATATTTGTTATTGGAGTAATTCTGAATTAATTGAAAGTAATCAGGTTACATTACCACAATATTATGGTATTAAGATTACGTTACTGGTTACACAAGAAACTAGTAACTATCAGATTACTTTTTTAAGTAACCGTTCCAACCTTGGTAGTATTCGTTTGTTACTTCACCATTGAATTACGATTGAGTTATGATTCGACTCATTAAGTGATCATTGAAACATTATATTTTGTATAATTTTTACCTCACTGCTGAGTAAAACATGGATGTTTAATCTGATTTGTTTATTTTTCTGATTGCTCACAATAAAGAATGTTGATCTGTTTTTACTATTGGACACTTGCAAAGTAGATTGCATAGAATGCCAGGGTTCTTATTTGGACTATTATTGCACATTGTTATTTTGGCTATTTGCTGTCACTATTGGCCAATCATGTTGCTGTTCTTTTAGGGTAGATCTTTTTTTTGTGCCCGGGAGATTTTTTTCAAGAAAAGGCTAAGGGGAGAATTTTTGCATCCAAAAGGTTTTTTTAAAGTCCCCTCTATTTAAGAACATAGGAATATTTGTTCAAGCTTAAATATTGTTTTGCATTTTTGCCCTATGCTGTCTCAATCCGATGCGGAGATTATACGTAATTCATGCGTTTATCTCCACTCTCGATTACTGTAATGCACGACTCTCCGGTCTCCCGAAGTCCAAAATCAAGAGCCTTCAGCTGGTACAAAATTCTGCATCGAGGCTTTTAACTAAGACAAGAAAGTTTGATCACATTACCCCAATTTTAGCTAACCTGCAATGGCTCGCTGTTATCTTAAGATGTGATTTTAAGGTTCTGTTGGTATTATACATAATCATGCATGGACTTGCTCCATCATATCTTTCAGATTTAATCATCCCCCATGTTCCGGTCCGGAGCCTTCGCTCTGAAAATGCTAGTCTACTATTGATCCCAAGAGCCAAGAAGAGAACCGCAGATTCAAGAGCGTTCACCATTTCGACCCCGATGTTGTGGAATGCTCTGCCCCCTGAGATTCGATCTGCAACCTCAGTGGAAATGTTTAAATCTAAGCTTAAAACACACTTCTATTCGATAGCTTATGAATGACCTATATTTCCTGTTGATGATATCTGTGTATTAACTGTTATTCCAACATCCATCACAGCCAGGTCATCCTGGAAGGGAGATTACCTCATGTGCGGTCCATTGTAAAGGTTTCTTTATTTTGCACATGTTGAGGTTTTTGAGTTTCCCCTTGCCCTCGTGGATGTTTTAGATCAGGTGATGGTGTATTAATAGTCTGTGGTTTGCAATAATCTGTGGTTTGTGCAGCCCTTTGAGACAGACTCCTTGTGATTAAGGGCTACACAAATAAACCTGACTTGACTTGACATTTTACTTCAACTTTTAATAGAAATATTTTCCTTAATATGGGAATTTCAACTTAAGTGTGTATCACAAAACTATGCAGAAACATGCATTATATGTATTGTTTTATCTGGGTGTAAATCTTCAGTTTCCAATTACCGGTGAAAAAAATAAAGCACAGTCACATTAATAAGAAATGATTTGGTTAAAAAAACGACGTCCTCGCACGTTGTCCCAGTGAGCGTGATCATATTTGCCTTAAACAGAGAATCCTTGACTTCTATATGCAGTAAAATAAGTTGCCTACCTAGGCTTACACACTCTCTGATAAGCCCAACAAGTTTCTGGTTGACTAATGGTACCGCCAAAGCAGCAAATCTGACCGACCGACACTAATGACTCTTTGGGGTCTTAATTTTAGTGTTCCACACCGAGCATATATAATGCAACTTTTGTTTGGTTTTCTTCATTAGACGACATTGTAGAAGGCAGGGTTCTTACACCTTTATCATGGCTTATTTCAAGCCCTTTTAGAAGACTTTAAAAGCCAATTTTCCAATATCTACAGTACCATTGAAAAAAATATCCTGTGTTGATCATGTATTTTGCAGTCCCATATACAGTACATCTACAATTAATATATGCCATTTTTAATCTTGCGTGCGCATTTATTAAGACATACGATTTTAATTGTTGAGTACGTCACAACTATATTTGTTTTTAAGATTCATCTCTCCCGATATAGGAGTTGGGTAAAAATGACAGTAATATCTACCTTACATTTTCAGTTCCAGGAAATTCTTCCCATTACAATTTACCACTGGAAAAATGCTTCCTTGATTTATTTACATTGTCCATTATTAATGTCCATAATTGCTACGTAATCCTCTAACTAACTCAAATTACATAAATTCCTGTTCAGATGTAGCGTGCTGTTGGAAAAAATACAATGAAATGCAATTAAATGCTTTTGATCTGATAGAGGGAAAACTAAAAAAAAAAATACGTGTTTGAGCTTCAAAATATTTAAAACTGGGTGATAATATATTTTTTTACCCTCGAGTTTTGGGGTTTTTAACAGTATTTCACTGAGCAAAATGCTACTTGTTTGCAAGAGTAGATTAACCCATTGGTGTTGTGCTGTTCTTGGTATCCTGTCAGCAGATAACCTGGGAGTCAAAAGTACCTCTGTGTGTGGCAACACACCCACTTTGGACTATGTTGCATTATTAAACAAACCAATTTATTGAGCTCTTAAAAATGAATGAATCAATTATACGTTTAATCCAAACAATATACAGCAAAAGACGGTGAGAGTACATTATTGGGGCAGAAGATTTTCTATGTGACGGTCAAGTTTCTTTTTATTTTCTTAGTAATGTGACAGCAATCACATTTTTACTTGCAATATTTATTTGTTACTTTGGGGTGGTCTGACCCATTCGTGTAATGAGTAGAGTCACGGTCAGTTTAGAGTCACGGGGCAACCTCGTGTTTCTATATCCCTGGATCACTGCTCAACCACACAGGGATCTTTACTGCTACTGTTTGCTCAGGATACACTTGGACTGTAAAAGTCAAGCCTTGTTGACACATCTGCACTGCTGCTCCCTGAGGCTAATGTCCATTACATCTGTCTGCTTCTTTTCCGCTAAAGGAAAAAAAAAACTACAATAATCAAATTCTCTTTTAGAGAAGGAGAGCGACAAACATTGAAAAAGCAGATTGTCAACCTCTCATGGGAAATTACATTTTTTGTTTTCTCTCAAGTATTTGAGTTAATAAATAATATATATATATACATATATATATATATATATATATATCTGTACATACACGGATAATGGGACAGGGTCATTAACTCTACATAGGTGTCAAATGCCGATTCGGGGAAAATTGGCTGCAAATATAAATAGTTCCCTTGTACAAGCAATAAACCTGAAATGGTAAAAATGCATTGGATGGCAGATTTTTTAAGTGTCGCATTGAACTAAGTTGCAACCTTTTAGGGGCAGAATTTGGTAATTTTTCATGAAGCCAATATTAGTCCTCCTTGAAATCCAAATTTGAGTCCAATGAATATATAAATAGGCCAGGGACTGTCAACAGTGGAGAAGGCTCTCCAGAGTTAAGCCCTTATTGGTGCCCTGACGACCCATGAGGTTAAGGGATTCGGAACAGTGGCCAGTAAATTTGATAAAAACAGGATTTATTAATTTTCTGATATCATAGTATGGCATATGTTGTCCATAAAGGTCCTTAAAATAATAACAAATAATTCATTCATTCATTCATTATCTGCACCACTCATCCTCAGTAGGGTAGCAGATATAAAAAATCATATATCTGTTTAATAGGTCTACCTCATTGGGTCAAATAGCTAATACATTCACAAGTGACTTATGAATAGTCATCACACTTTAAGAGCATAACCTATTTATTAATAAAATAATACAAGGCATCCACATTTTTGTCAAATATTGCAATGCAATCAGTAAACAATATTCCTAATATAATAAAATCAATAAAAAAAGTTTTAAAAATATGCCATACATTCTTTTTACTTGATTCATGAGCTCATACACAAACAAGCATGGGTGTAAACTAAGCCAACACATATTTTTTTCATGTTCAATTGACAAAGATCTAGAGGGAGTAAGGAAAATAATGCTGTACATACAGTTATCAGTGAAAAGTGTTCAGTGGAACAGGAGTGTTATCAATCTTGGTGAGCAGGTTGATATTACTGGAGGAAAATTTATTGCTCCAGGCTCCCAAGCCTGTGTGCTTGCTTGGCTTGCAGCTCAACAGCTCAGCTCTCTCCTTTCCTCTCCTCTTCTCCCCATTAACTGGCTGACAGAACCATAATAAACACAGCCTGTCACCTTCAAGGCCTGCCTCTCATTTACTAGAGAACACACGAAACCGTGCTTTCACATTCTCTCTCTCTCTCTCCATCACACTTCCCTTCATTTGCTGGGTCCATTGGAGCTGAAACACGATTTTTGGCCCCTGCTGCTCAGAAAGTACATATTCTTGAGAAAGACTGACCTGACAACGCATGAATATTAAACTGAGTATGACTGAATAGTAAAAGGAACTATTTAGCTTTCAAGACCTCAATCTATCTCCAGCAATGGACAGTAGAGGGGAGAATGCAGAAGGAATATCATGAACCATCGAAAGAGAGAAGGTAGACATTTGTCGGTTAATTGGCTTCTTTTAAGGTTGTTACACCAGAGAGGGAATCAAAAAAAATGACGGCAGAGAGCGAATTCAAACCTGAGATTTTCATAAGGAATATATTTTCATGTACTGCAAGGGGGCAGGGGGTGCACAGTATATGCATCTGTCACAAAACAAACTGAGCTTGAAAACATTTTTAAATGCAGCAGCATTGAAAAGCAAAAGACCATTGCAGATATTACACAATAGAAAATGGTCGGAGGGGCTGGTGACGAGAGAATTCACCATTTGTTTTATCCGTAAAAATGTTCAATACAAAATACTAATGTTTTATTATTTTACTACTAATCCAACTTTTAAGTCGAGACCTTTCAATTTTATATTTAGAAAGGTAAACTTGTTGTTTTTCCTTTTTATTTCACTACATTGTCTTTGCAAATTGAAAATTTCTTAGGTTAGTGTATCTTATCCATGATAATTTTTATAGCATCATTGCTCCCTCTTCTGTGTGTGTGTGTGTGTGTGTGTGTGTTTGTGCTCTCGAGTATATATATCTTCATAGAACTTTGTCCATTCCGGAAGATTTTGATTACAAGCGGACTCAAGTAATAAGAAAACCATATGAGGTGAAAAGCAGATGTAGCAGTGTAATACTGCAAGATTCCAGCCCGCCAAAAGCCCCACTTCATAAACACTGCTAGCATTGATCATGTTAAACCCAACAGCAGAAACTGGGCAGCTGCTTTTCTTTTTCCCCAGCTACCTCCATTCTAAACATTCCATCACACCAAATGTCTTCTCAATCATATACTTGTTGTACAATTTAACAGGAGGAAACAGTTCTGCGTAGAATGGCTCATTTGCAAGCAATCTACAATGTTGAGGACCCTTCCAAAAAACAAGATTTTTCTTGGTAAATTTTGCCTACCTTCAAGTTTATGGTGCAGTCCGAAAATAACATTCGTTTGTATACTATTTATAATTGGGAATAGACAATCGTCGGTTACCATATACACGCCCTTGATTTCCCAAGCACTTGATTTCCCAATTATGCGAATCAGCTTGTGCCATTCAGCATTAGTCATTTTCAGTACGAATTTGAACTACAAAGGTAGATGTAAGACAAAAGCAAGAAATCCAAGTCAACAAATATAGTTAAGTGCGTATGAATTTTTAGGTCAGTAGCAAACATTACAGTCATTGTGAAGGCCAAAAACGTAGTTAACAAAGTACAATGTGATTGATTACAACGAAAAATAAAGATAAACAAGCAATCACATGGAGTGAATTTAGTTTAGACGTCAAGCGCCACTAAAAACTGCAATGCTAAATTTCTCGAAAGTCGTAAGGCTGGTATGAAAATCCCAAATCAGCGATTATTAAGTGACAAACTCAAATCAAATCAGAGTACATGGCAAGGTCCCAACAGCTCAAAAAAAGACTAGTAAGAATGGCTGCAATATTACTATACACCAACGCTCAGGCTTAACCGCCCATAAAAATGTTGTTTTTATTGATAAGTGATGTTAGGGATAAAAAGCAAATAGAAAACAACTTTAGTTACTTTAGTCATTAATGTGTGGTTTTACCTTTTTGTTTGGAACAGTATTTGAAGAGTGTGCCAGGTTAATTTAAACATCGGGGCAGTGACAGACGTGGAAAACGAGAGGCTTAAGGAAATCTGGGTTAGTGACAGGCAGCCAAATAGCTTTGAGCACTCGCGGTGACCTTCAGGTTAAAAAGAAAGTGTGCGCACGGATACAAATGTTCACAGAATGTGAACATAAACCATTATGCACTTCCCTTATTACAGGGAGAGTCAGTCTTGGCATTTTGCCATTTTAAATGTCACAGACTAATGACTGATCAACCTCAGCTGGCAACCAGCATAAACTTGAATAATTTTGCAAAGGCAATTTTTAACTGCAGGTGCAAAATGGGAGAACAAACATTGTGATTCCGAGCAGAGGCAACTCTTCCGATTTCGAACAAGAAAGTTGACATTTTCCGACAGTTGAGAAGGCTTTCCCATAAATAAAAAAAATCAGTCATGTATAACTATAATTACAAAGAAGGATAATAAAAGAACACACAGGAGAGCTCACATTGAAAATAAACTAAACTGCAAGGGGAGCAAAAAATAAATACTTCATCAGCATATATGTGTAAAATAAGTAGTGATGCCTTGAACTGTGTAAGCTATCAGCATTGGAAATTGAGAGAGAAAAGGGAGGCCAGCTGGTGACACATAAATATGACAAGATGCTTTCAATCTTGCTGGATAAGGCTCAGCAATTTTCAAATGAGATAATGGTATTGTCATCGCGACCGGCATATTTCAATATGCACCTTAGGGAATACGTATTACCACACTTGGTATTAGAATGGCTATGCACCATGAGAGCATCACCTACTTAAAAACGCAAAACCATATTTGGGTGGCATTTCCCTTCTTAGTCATTCACCTCTGGAGTAACCCACCTGACTGCTTGTTAAAGATTGTGATCCTGGCCAAACTTGTTCTGGCCTGAGACAGTAGAATGTGTTTCTTTGAAGATGCTGAGTCAGCAAAACAATAAATGCCAAGTCTGCTTTTGTTGGGCATTATTCACATCTAGGGTAACCTACATGACTGCCTTAAAGATGGTGTTGATATTTAATGTTGGTCTGGCCTGGGAGAGTGGAATGCCTTTCTGGGAAGTATGTGGAGTCAACAAAACCAAAAGTGCTAAGTCAGCTTCTTAGGGGGATTTTTCTTATCTAGGATAACCAACCTGGTTGCCTGTGAAATATGGTGGTCATATCTAAACTCCTTCCCCTTTTCTTGGGTGGACAAACACACACCAGAGAGCAATGCTTGTTGAAAAGCATGGCAACAATTTCAAATATTTTTAAGCACTTTATCCAAAATTCAAGCACTAGTCAATACTCGAAAACACGACATTAAAATTATAACAATTTCAAGCATTTAAACACCTGTATAAAACTTGTACACATTTTAAAATAAAATTTTAAAGGCCACCACTTAGTCAACCACAGTTTATCCAGGCCCCATCTCTTTAAAATAGCCTAGATTCAGAGCACAGAACAGGCAAACTTTGATAACCACAGTCTAGTAACATACAATACCATATTGAAAGATTTACTGGACTCTTTGGTGAGTTTAACATTTCAGATTTCATTTAAATATGCCCTTCGCGGTTCATTTTTGCGTAATGAGCTTTATGGTTGAGTACATAAAGGTTTTCAATAAATTGTGATATTCCGAAAATTACAGTTTTAAATTGCTGGTAAATTTTTCATATTCCTTTGTGAGTTTTTTTTTAATCTGTGAGAAGGGATTCTGTCTAACTGACTTTAAAATTTTCCAGCCATCATTGTTCCTGGTTTCGTTTTCCTTTTGGCGGATCCACGCCCATGGATTCTGTCCCGCTTTTCCGCAAGGCAGCCCATGTCCGTGTGCCAAGCGCTGTGCGAAAGAGGGACGGAATCCATTGAGCAGATCTGCCAGAAAGAAAAATAAATTAAGAACAATGACGGCTAAATAAGAATAAAAAATAAAAAAGTAAATGAGAGAAGCCAGCTTGGCCCGAACTAATGATTGACATTTTATGTCCAACTCCAACCCAAATTTTGTTTTGTGCTCGGGTTTAAGAACTTTCCTCTACTCAGTAATGAATAAATGCAAAATTAACTCGAGCTGCACTCAAAGGGAAAGTGTGTATTATTCAGTGCCTCCTAGTGGTATAAAATGTCATTAAAAAAGTATTGATTTTGATGATTAGCAAACATACATGAACTATCATATGGATGTACATTTTTAAAAAATACTCAGGGTTCTGCCATTTTGCTGCTGCTGGTAACACCAGAAAAACACATACCTGGCGAAAGGCTGGGATAAAAAAAAAAAAATCGAAGATAAACTGTTCTCTATCGTCAATTTGAGTCTTCGTAATTTTTATTCTTAATTGTGATTATTCTTTAAGCCATCATTTTCAGTTAAGTGTCAGAATTTCTTAACACCTACTGGTCAAATAATACACACTGTCACCTTAACTTTCTTATTAAGGCAATGGCCTCAAAGTATCATCCTGAGGGCCTCAAATGGCCCAAGGGCTGAAAGTTTGGGACCACTGAGTTACATTTTTAATTATTTACATAATTGTCACTATCGACCAATGATGTTGCTATTCTTTGATATTCCTACACGCTCTAGGGCAGATCCGTTTTTTGTAACCGAGGAGATTTAATAAAAAGGGCTCAGAAGGGGGCTTTTGGAACAGGTTGGAGTTTCTTATCGGAAGGTTTGGGTGCTGTTCTCCTAGCAAGTTCAAAATCAATTGATTTTGTCTCCCTATTTTGAGTGTCTACTTAACTATAAACTTATCATTGAAGGAAATATATAACTAAAACAAACTCAACAAACGCCCACACATTCTGACAAGTACAAGAACACAGGCAGTTTCTTTAAAATATTATTACTGCTTTACATTGGGCAAAGAACTCTGGGTGCAGCTACACCCGAGACAAAAGAAGAGACACTGTTTACTTTATGAAAAGTCCAAAATGAAACTGTAACTGACTTCTATGTTAAATCAAACCAGTAGTCTGGTGCATTTGGTAAGATGTGAATAAGCACAGCTGCATAAATAACTCCAGTCCTTCGAGGATTTTGAAATATTAATAACAGAGCTTACAAGTACATCATTTTCAAGCAAAGGCATCAGTAGGCTATGGTGAGTGGGTGTGTGTGTCCTTTATAAATCACAAAACCCAGTAACAACATTTTACATACAAGAATGGCAGGTCCCTCAAGACACCAGGAATAAAAACTATATTTACAGACGTCCTTTAGCGAGAATGTTTAAATATTATGATTTGTGTGTGTGTGTGCCTTTACTTTTAGTATAGTTGCACACATGAATAATTGACTTATGAAATAAATGTGCCTATGCCAGTGAATAGGCAAAATTCCATGAAAAACCATTCCTAAAAAGGGTCTGAGTATTTGCATGCACTTATTTTCTGCTGTCCTAAAAATAGATTGGACTTACAGATCTTGTGCTTCCCTTTCATTGGGAACTTCACCACCAACTCCTGCGGGTTCGTGCAGATGAATACAAATGGGGAAGCGGATTCTTCGCATGTGCTGGGAAACTGTGGGTAGAAATGAAAAGACATAGCATTTTAATGTTGACTGAGCAAGACCATATTCTTTACAGAGTGTTAGGCAGTGATCCCCAGAATGTCTATAATAAATCATTCAGTGTTCATGCATGTCATGACAACTGATATAAGCCACCCAGACCTGTATGCACTGTAAAAACTACAAAAACCAGGGACTAACACAAGCGTATATTAGATCAGGTGTTTCTCAAGATTGAGGGCTACATCAGTTATTAACTTATCGCACAGACAGCTTGCAAAACAAACACATAATTATGTGATAGTTTGATGAGACCAACAGACAAAGGGGAAATTATTTCTCTGTGCATTATTGATTGGTCTTTCAGGTGAGGGGAGAGAATTGACTGACACAGTGACAAAGGAGTCATCTTTTCCATCGTTGGAAGCCAATGTCTCTCAGCTCATCCAATTTCCCCCAGCACGATCAGATAGTCCATGATTGCATCTAGGCAGCCAGGAAGCGGCTCTCTTCCTGACAGCATGCTTCCACTCCCCCACACCTCCCCTTCTCACTTAATCACAGCTTCTCTATCTCCCTCAAAGGAGCACTGAAGGTTGTGACAAATTTGGGGCTTTTAGGGAAGATCAGCAAAGTCAATAACCCAGCCATATGTTCTCTAAAAAAAGAGATGGCAGAGATAGTCATTTCAGATTACTGTCCGTGACCGTCGACCTGAGTGCAATACGCGACTGAGAAAATATGTAAACACTCAAGAAGACCCATTCAAAGATTGATGGGGACTAGAATTGAATCCTGCCGAACATTCCAATTAAATTAGGGTGTCAAGTACACCATTCTCCAGGTCACAACATTTCAAACAGTCTTTCAGTAATTTGATCTTTTTTAAGAGTTTCTAGAGGTGAAGGTTGCAAGACTGCAACGAAATAGGTGGGCTGTATTTAATTTTTAGTGGCAGAAAATTGTGCAAAAATGTAAAATGTACAAAAGGCTGCAATAAAATTGTTAAAAAAAGTATAACTGATTTTGTTTTAAGAAAGGGGGACATTGAGTTGTTCAACTTCTTGGGGGAATCGGATTGTACATAAAAAAACACGAGATTTTTTATCAGACTCCGTCTGCTAAAGGGTTTTTTTTATGTCGCAAAGTAACACTTATTGAACAAAATAGAAAAGGCAGTCAAAAGTTTGAGATGGTTGAAAGTGAAATAAATATTAAAAGTAGTGATTTGCGAACAAAATGTGTTCAACAACACCTATGTTCACCGTTTATGGTTCACAGATCCCTTATTCGCATGTGTCACCATGGCACCAATGAGGACGCAACTCTGGACAGATGTCCCCACTGTTGACGGGTCCTGGCCCGTTTTTGGGTTGTGGCAAAGTTGGAACCAGTCCATTCTTTAATGTTGATGGCTGTGTTCTTTTTCAGTCTTCCGCTCCTACTGCTCCCTTGGACTGTGTCCTGGAGAGTTATCGCCAAGATGATTTTGTGACGTGACAATACCATTTAAGTTTCCATCTGCGCACAGTTGACAACAGTTCTTTGTAGGGTCCAATATACCCTCTGCTAGTGTGGCGCACCATTTTGTTTGTCACATGGGCTAAATAGCTGAATTCTAGAAGTTTCCTGTAGCGTCACATCTCCATGGCCTGGATTTTCTTTTCAAGTTTTGCTCTGAGAGTCCAGGTCTCACAAGCATAGAGGATGATGGAAGTAACCAGTGCTTGCATGAGTTTGATCTTTGATATCACTGCTCTGTTCTTGTCCCTCCAGATAGGTTTAAGTCTGGCAAGTGCGGCTATGGTTTGAGCTATCATGGCCATGATTTTTTCATGCTTAATAATCCTCTCCCAGAAGATGTTGAATAAAGGAGAGAGATTGCAGGCTTGTCCCACACAGTCTGTGGTTTGAATCCATGCTAAAAATGTACCAGTGATCAGTACCGCACTGTTTGCATTGGCATTCAGTTGTTCATTGGTCTGAACCAGTTTCTGGGCTATGTTGCACTTCCGCATGGTGGCCCATAAAACGGCTTGCCATACTCCGTCAAACGCCTTATTGAAATCATTAAAAATGTGCTTCATCTCCTAATAGTGTTTTTCTGTATTTCTCCTAGGTCATCTTTGAAAAACCTGGTGGTCAGGGTTTTGACATCTCCGTCACAGGCAAAGGAGCAATATTCCTGCCGAAAAAGGCCTAGGAGCTCTCGATCACCTGTGGGTCTTTCAGTCACTCAAGGCCAAACTTGATCCATGGGTTCCGTGACTTCTTGACCCTCTGGAGATGAACACGGTAGGATATCGTGACCAGGTAGTGGTTGCTTACCACATCGGCTCCTGGATATGTGCGCGTGCTTGCTGTCTTGATTCCACATGTTGTGGAATCATGATGTATTCAATCTGACTGTGGTGGATTCCATCCGGGTGGTACCATGTCCATTTTCTGGAGGTAATATGGTTGCCAAAACCAAGTTGTTGTAGCTAGGTAGTTCAAGAAGCGGTTGTCCTCTATCATTGGTTTGTAGGTTGGAGCTTGTATGAATAATTTAAAAGTTACTTTCAAAAAAGTTATGTTAAGTTGTATGACAGCATATAAATTGCTATAATTGTGTTTATATATTTTGACACACTTCCATGTATTTTACATAATTCTAAAGGGTACAATATATATATATATATATATATATATATATTATATATATATGTATATATAATGTTTGTGATTTAAATATTAACACATCACATCAACAATTTTGCTTTTGGAGCAGTGTTTCCAATTTTTTTTCACACCACAACAAATGCGCAAATACTGAACACTGACTAACAATGAGAGGGTGGATGTGTAGTTACACCTCATTCGAGCGTGTTAAAGGTACCCCGAGCTCAAAGGTACCTCTTTGGCATAAAACTAGGTTTTAGTAGTACTGAATGTGAACCAATATTTTATTAATAGGGAGGCTTGTTATCTTAATATGGGAAAATGCACCAAAAAAGATTAATTTATTCAATTATATTTGGTCAGGGGTACAACATTAAATTACTTAGATACAGAAAGTTTTTTTAATATACAGTTTACTTTGATTTTGACTGTAAACACATTTTTGGGGATATCATTTTATTTTGTGCCATCAAAAGACTTAGCAAATTCAACACATCATCGCAAATGTGGAACTTAAAATGGCCAAAAACAAGCATACCACCCACAAAAAATACTTCCCACAGCTGAAGGTAAAAAAAAGCGATTATAAAATCAGCCAGACAGTAGAAGGCGATGTTCTTGTGAACCTCCCCCTTGAGCTGACTACTTCTTTTTCCATCCCCCATTAGCTAATTAGCATTTAAAGCCGTTGAATGTGCTACTTTGCCTCACTGCCTCCCCCATCTAGTTGTTTCAATCCCATGTTAATCAAAAGGGCACTTAACATTGTGGTTGAGTGACAAGACGCTTTGCTAAAGCACTCCATATTCATCAGGACGGATCTAACAGAGCAAAAGAAGACTTGCTTACAATTCAATTGATGTTGCTGGAAACACACGCACACACACAAATTGGATATCAACTAGATTCACATGAAAAGACTGCTGTGGAGGAAAACTGCCAGAATATATACATTTTTAGATCAGGGGTGCTTACACTTTTTCATCCGAACTAGTTACAAAATGACACTCAAAAATGATCAACCTGCCACAAAAATGCAAAACATCTAATATCTCCAAATGTGTAATCAACCACAACCCTACTTTTTCCGTAGAAGAACATTTTATTATGTAATTTGCATTGAAAATTGTACAGGGAACGCTTTTATGTTTTGATGCCTACTTAGGTTTGAAAAGTAACTTGCAGGACGGCAGAAAAGTGTCTGCGGAACGTCAACAAGTTATTAATTTGTTTTCTAGCATGCGTCTCATTCTGTAACGAAGTGACACTTTTTGTCTTATGCGGTCCTGTGCGCTCAGTCATTTTGATGTCTCCTTAAAACCAAAGGTAATTTTCTCACTAGCATGGTGATTAGACCGTTATTTGCACATAAGCGGAGACCCTACATGTTAACATTTTTGTAGTCATCCGATTCGTTGCTCTTTATGTCCTCAAAGTAAAGGTATTGGTGGTAGGCCGTCGATATTAATTCTGCTGCATTTTGCGTCGGATTGGTCACCTGGATATCAAATTCAGAAGTAATTAACTGGCTGTCATGTTTATCAATCAGGTGTGGGATGAATGATGCGCTGATATGCTGCTATTTTTTATTGCCATGCCATAATCAACCAGGACTCCCTCCTTGGTCAACATAGAAAACCCTTGTTCTACAGCAGAGGTCTCAAACATGCGGCCAGTGGGCCAACTGAGGACAATAGGACAATAGTTTGTGGCACCCGTTTAAAAAGAAAAACAAATTTAAATCCCCCCCATCAGTATATCTAATTAGATTAATATGATAACTGACTGGGATGTTGTTATGTTAAATCGATATCTTAGCGTGATGTTCGGATCAGCATTTACACTGTGGTGGACTGTGAGGGCCTGCAAGGCCTTCTGCTGGCCTAAAATATCTGAATCATGGGGAGTTAGTTCCAAATTCCTTTCATTGCTTTTCTCCTGGTTGTGCTGATTCCAGGAGTGTTTTTTTCATATTCAGCTATCTAAGCAATTCAAATAAAGCCATTTGTTGTTGCTATGTTCAGAAATCTATCCTAGAGGTTTATAGAAAAAAATCCTAAAAATCGCGTCCTATAACATCATCCTTCAAGAAAACTGTTGGTTTAGCCAAACAGATTCCGAGATGGCATTTGAAAGCCCTATTAAAGGGCCTTGAAAAAACTTCACAGGTTTCACAAACTATGACTGGTTAGGCGGAAGCATTCCACCAAACCGATCATGCCAAACCTTGTTAAGCTTGAAGAGACTTAGCTGTACAAGGAAATATATTGTGTTAAGTTATGCGTCCCATAATATGAAAGTGGCAGACAAAACTGCGAGCATGCCTTCACAGTTTTGTCTGCCACTTCCAGCCTAAAGGCAAGATCTTAAGCCTGAGTCCAGGTTGGTATAATGGAGTCAGGCCGAGCTTCTCTCTCACCGATTTTTTTTAAATTGATTGATTTACATTATTATCTTTTTCCACTGATGAGAATATACAAGGTCATAGTGAGTTTAAAATCAACAACTTTGATAAACAATTGACAAAAAAGGAGGGAAAAAAGGCTGACCTCATATTGGTTCTGTCTCATTGACAATCATAACACTATTCATTAATCATGTCATGTAATCAGATTTTTACAATAAACCTTTTTACGTTAAGAAATTACATAACATCATTTTTATTATCAACCCATCATTGGTCATATTTGTCTCTGATTATGCAGTCTTGTTTAACTTCTATTTCGTTAAAAAATACAGGCTTTACGTGTTGCGCGTCCACAGGGCCCTAAACATACTGAGGAGTTGGCAACTACTTCCTCTCTCAAGCCAAATGCTGCTCAGCTATGTGAAACAAAACACTCCCAAATATCTAGCAGCAAGTAGGCAAGAGAAGCCGTGTTAAGAACAGTTCATATTCATTGTTCCAATCATGTTCAGAAAGAACGTTGAAATGTTTTTATCAGAAACTTTCTAATGAAAAAAATGATGCGACCCAGCCTCACCCAGACTGTTTCTAGCTGCCCCCCGGTAAATTGATTTAGAGATGCCCATTTTAGATAGTTAAACTTTAATTGTGAGTTCCTCAAAAAACAGAGGTCTAATTAGAGACATTTTGGCTTGTGGTGACAACACATTTTCATTGTTTGTGCTCTTGTGTCTAACATGCTGTGGATTTATAACAATTTGACAAAGGTAAAAATTCTACTACTATTTATTTCTTTGAGCCAAAGAAGACACATTTTACAGTCATGGCTGTCAAGCTACAGCTCAACGGGCTAGCAGTGACCCCTCTCCCAGCTTTCCACAATCTCTCTCTCTGCCACTCTCAGACTCTACTCAGCTGCTGTCAGCAATTAAGGGCAGCAGAAACAAGTAATCTCCTTCTGGGCGACAGGGCCAGACCAGAACAGGCATGTGTAGAGGGCTATGCTGCAGAGAGGGGGATGGGGAGGAAGAAGTGACAGTGCTCTGTGTGCCTTGTGTTTGTGTGTGCGCTTGTGTGCATGTGTGGCTGGCCTCAGCCAGGAATTGCTTGGCTGCACACAATCTCAGCCCAATAAAAAGGCCTTCATTGGCAGGGAGCAACTGAGCCAGACGGGCTGGGAGCATGTGGCTTTTAAAAATGAGTAGGGCGGATTGAAGCAGGAAGGAAGGTGGGTAGTGCACAGAATAAAGAGATGGGGAACTACAGAGAAAACATACAGAATGTGATGCAGTGAGAAAGACAGAAAATAAAAGGGAACATTGGCTGGAAAGGATTAAACTTAAAAGGAGCTGTTGATGGATAGATACTAGACTGAATATACCGAATCTTTCTGCGAGCACTTCTTAACCAGTCCTGTCAAGGCTGTTTTGCACCCAGGAGGAAAAAACAGATGGGTAGTCAGAGATATGAGCTACACGTGGGAGGTGAAAGGGTGTTGTTGGGAACTGTGTGCAGAAGCATTTGTACGCCACAAGCTCTTTAATCTATCATGCTCAGTAAGCAACACAGGGCTGTTTTTAGCATTTATTAACTCGTCGAACAGAACACAGCTGCCCTTGGGAAACTCCGCTGTAACGGACGTGTGTGTGTTTGCACGCTATGACATGATTATTTGCTCTTAGATTGCTGCAAAACAGCAGAGTACAGCACAACTGAACAAGCAGACCCAAACCGATTGCTTGTAAACAAATATAGAGATTGATGCTTTAATTGGCTTAATTTACGTTAAGAACACTAGTTTTTATGCATCTCTTATACATCCTCTCAAAATTAAGAGACACTACAAAATAATGTTAATCTACTTGAATCTGAACAGGCAATTCATTCAGTGATGAATCTGAAGCACCAGTTGGATGTGGTGCATGGTGATGATTAAAAATTAAACAGTCCTTCACCGACAGAATCAACTGGTCTCAATTTGGAGAGTGAACATTAATTATCTGGAAGTCTGAAAACCCATCTCCAGAATGGTACATTTTTAATAACGCCACCAGAGCATGGGGAGGGATGGGAAGGAGGTTAAACCTTCCTTATAAGCTGCTATTTCCTGCGCATGTCCAACTATTCAAATACTAGAGTAAGACATCAATATTGTATTTTCTTGCAACTTAATAATATTTCAATTATCAAAGGGATTTTCTACTGCATATCAGTAGCTGTTGTACATCAACAAATCACTGAACTAAACTTTCAAACAGTGCCTTGAATATTATTTTTTTAATCCAGTACAGTAATATGAATATGAATAACCATGTAACATGTTAACAATGGCATGCCATTGTTTAAAATTGTTTGCTTTAAAACCATTTTCCATTTATTAATTATTTCACCAACGAAGCTAATTCAGTCTCGGCTTTTGGGAAGGAGGAGAAATACATTATGGTAAGGGGTGGTGGGTGTTGGGGCGTTAAAACAAAGGGCATTTACTGATTCGTTGGAAACACATTTGTACAGAATTGTGTGGAGAGAGCTGTCCAGAGTCACATCTTCAATGGTGCCCAGACTACCTAGTCACTTAAGGGATTCGTGAACCTTGAGTGTTCATTATAACATTGTGCAAAAACTCACAAAAATAGGTTCCAGCCTTTAGATATACACCACAATTTTTTTAATCTAAATTAGAATCTTTGAAATTACGTCAGACACACTTTGGACATATTGCTAATGACAATATTGCAATAATTAAACAGCTGAATTATTGTTGTTGTTTAGTAAAAATAATAAAAAGCACACAATTTGCAACTGTTTTCATTTTAGACAGTATCTACCTTGATCTGTGTTTTTTTAAAGGGACACTGTGTAATATTTGACCAAAAGCGTGCAATAATTTCAGCTCCCTCTGGGTAAGACTCATGTTATCTAAAATAGATATACATTTTTTAACCTATGCATGTTATTAAAATATCTATAACATGGTTAATGTATTTTTGCGTATTATAATCAATATTTTTTTTAAAGAATTAAGTTTTTTACCACTTTGAGGCGCTAAATAATAAACAATGTACCTTTAAAAGCAGTTAAATTTTAAATTTGGTATATTTTCGCCTCAGTTGAACATCCCTTATTAAGTATATATAATATCTGTAACTATTGCAGCTCCCGTGTTATTTTCGATTGTTCTCGATTGTTTGTTCAGCTCAGGGATGCTGCTGGAAATGTGAATTTCCCTTCGGGGATGAACAAAGTATCTATCTATCTATCTATCTATTGTTTTCCATTACATTGTTTTTTAATATCAACAATCCCAACGCAATAAATACACCAATCTTTTCAGTAGATTTTGTTGTGACGTTTGGATTTCATTATGTAGCTTATTATCATAATGCTTCTTGCAGTATGCAATGAGGCAATCAGATAAAATAATTATATCTACTACTGAATTGCAGTTGTCTTTTTATTTGAGATTTTTAAAGTGGACAGCTTTTCATTGTTAAATGTGAGTAAAAAAACAATTGAGCTTATAAATTGTATCCTGGGGTGTACATACTCCAAGTGGTCTGGATGAAATATTTTGGGGAAGTTTTAAAACTTCATGATACCTATAATTTGATGATACATTACCATGAAAATGCAAGCAATTGCAAGGTTCAGGTAAACATTTTACAGACATTAAACAGAACTGCTAAACAAGCACACTCTATAAAACGATTCCACTCAGGTCTTTAACATTCGGTGTGAATGTTAGTAAGCCAAAAAACTGTCAGATATAGGACATTGCAAATTTAGGGCAAGTCCATTTTTTTCAAATGCATCAAAAATAATTGGCATGTGACTGAAACAAGAGGAGAGATCAGACTTAGCTTGTGATGTATTGCAGCTCTGGTCTTAAACGCCAGCACCCTGTTTGCTCAAGTGTGATGAATGGCTTATTCACTGATAAGGAAGGCCACGAGAAGAGAAAATACTGTCAATTATATTTAGTATTAACCAGCAACTATTTAAATACTTATTGTCTAAACTATTTTTTAAATGTCTAAATAGATCAGTTTTCTGGTACCTTCGGTACCAGCATTTTGATGAACACATGAGTGGTATGGGTCATTCCAGTGGAACTTTGATATACAGTATATATAAGGAGATGGTACTCAATGTCTATGACAACCGTAGAGGTGATGACGAAATGTGCTTCGAGTGACTGGTTTTAATTAATGAACTTGACCAAAACCGTACTGCTGAGACCTGACTGCTGTCGAAGCAGTAATGGATATTAATGCAGTTGTTTGTCATTTCCTCTACATAGCTCAGCATGTGAAAAAGGCCCAATGTTTAGTATATTTGTAATCCCACAATAAAGTGGGAAACTAAGTATTTTTCATTGGTTCTCCCGCAGCCGTTTGCTCTTTGTTTTGGGGAACGCTTGTTGCACAGTATTCTGCTGAGCCTTTGCTAATCCATGAGCTGTGGCTGCATAGCCAACTAAAAAAAGGAAGCAACACATGCCAACAATAGTCACAAATAACTGCCTCAATGGTTGTGAAGAAAGTTCATTCCTACAAATACAATTTTATCATGAACAAGTGTGAGTAATTAAAAGGGCAAAGCTGCGCTAATTAACTGAGCTAAGCTTAAGCTTTAAGCATATGCTTCTTCCAATTTATTTTCATGGTACGTTAACATTGTTGTTTTTTGCTAATTGAAAATCCAATATTCCAATCGGACTAATTAGAATCATGTTGCACGGGGAGGAAATATCTTTACTATACCATGAAACTCTAAAGGAAATGGAGTAGAAATAATCTAAGTGTCAAGACACAGTCCCGAAAATGTAAGAAAAACCATCGCCATATGTGTCAGTTTAGAGAAAAAGTATATAATTGAAAAATCATCAACAAATAAACTTACAAAATGTTTGTTAGTAATCTCATCTCATCTCATTAGCTGCACCGCTTATCCTCAGTAGGGTCGCAGGGGTGCTGGTGCCCATCCCAGGAATCATCAGGCAGTGGGCAGGGGACACCCTGAACTGGTTGCCAGCCAATCGCAGGGCACACAGGGACAGACAACTCGCCCGCCCATTCACACCTAGGGACAATTTGGACCGGCCAATCCACCTTAAATGCATGTCTTCGGAATGTGGGAGGAAACCGGAGGCCCGGAGGAAACCCACGCAAGCACGGGGAGAATATACAAACTCCGCACAGGAAGTCCGGTGGCTGGATTTTAACCCACACAGGAGGTTCCCAAGGACTTAGAAATGTGCCGCAAACCACTGCGTCGCCGTGCTGTTTGTTAGTAATACTTTGAAGAAATGTTTAAAGTTGAGCATAATTTGAAATAAATTGATTAAAAATGTAAACATTTACAGCCTCATTTAACGTATTCCCGAAAAGTCAATGTGCAATGCGATGATGTAATTCAGTAGTTAAAGCCTAGCACACACCCGCTTCAGACCCCATTGGCAATCAGCAATTTGCTTCTGGCGTTAAATGTGTTCGTGGGAACTTTGGGGAGAGAAATTGCCTGGCGCCAATGACGTCGAGCTTCAAACGTGTCGGATCATTTTGGCAATGGACCAAATTCCTCAAGTGTGCAGGGGACAGAGCAAAACGGTGATGTGCCGTTTTGCACAACGCATGCACTCTAGATACAAAACACCCCAGTGACGTATTTGACCGGAGTTCCCTTTAATCCTTGAGGAATGATGACAAGCAAATGCAATTTGGTTGGTAACCGTGGGAACCACCAATGACGACACCAATGGCGCCGTCAAATACTGGGCTAAGATTTTACGCGACGTATCCTTCATTCGCGTTTTATTTCGACACATTTGTAAGTATGTGCTTACCTTCGTCATTCGCTACTTTGAATGGTCACATGGTCGAAAAAACACGTGAAAAAGCAACTTGGAGGAGGGCTGAAAAGGGCACATTCGGGTGCAGCTGAAACGTGTCGATGCTAAATTCCCAATGCAGTCAGGTGTGCACCGGACTTAAAATGTATTTTGATGTCTTGCATCCAGTTAAATTTGAATTTCTTACTTTCCATAAACGTATATAAAAATAGTTAAACGTGGGGTACATAATTTAAAGTGTCCTTAAAAAGTTCAAAATTAAATATTTTCTCGATTAAGTGTGTGTTAAAAATGCCCAACGAAGTTCAAAGAGCCTTTATTTATTTCTTTTTACCGTGCCTATCTGCTTTTAATCTTACTTTTATCATCAGTGTTCCGGCCAGGGAGCTGGAGTAAGGAGGCGGGGGGATACGAGGGCAGAGAGTGATTTTATGAGCGTACTTGACGATATCCTCTATTCTAGGATGAAAATGGTGAAAGAGAGAAAAGGAGAGTTTCAAATACAGTCCAAATGCCAACCCAAACCATCAAAAAGAGGAAAGATGAAAAAGAAGAGTTTATCTGATTGCGTCTAAGAGACTTGTCCATGCACGCACCATATGAGCAACTTGACAGAGGAATCAATGATGATTTCAGCAAGATGGCGTCAGCAGATTTTTTTTTGAAGTTATGGACACAGTCTTTAAGGCTAAAAATTAATTTGCATAGACATTTTGAATAGTTATGGAAAAAAACTCTAAAGGTTGTTTTATTAGGTTTTCATCCAGAACATTACATACATTTTACTTTTCTGTGATTTTTCATTAATTTTCATAGCTTGGAGTATCTATGGACTGTATAAGTAAACTGCCTATACATAAATTATGATTATATTGAATTATAATGACTGAGCTTTATTTTTTTCTATCATAGAAAATATAAAGGTTTTCAATTTGTACATTGATAAATAAACTTGGGACATATTGAGATCATTGTATACTGTATGGAAATAGACTTTAACTTAACACTCTTTAAATACTGAAAAAACCTTATGGCTGCCTCCAATTCTGTACAATTATCGCCAAAAGACTGACAGATTTATTGAGAATTGGCCAATGTGTAATTATATGGTGGAATGTTGAGCCCGCATTCTGTTGGAGAAGGTATTATAATCATGACTACATTCTTGTTTGCATACCAATGAAGCTTTGAGAGAAATCTGGTTAAAAACCAGCCACAGATTAGCCCTTTAGCTCGTACTAGTGCTGACAGGTGCAGTAAAGCCATGCGGTTTTTGAAAGAGTTTCAAACAGAGTTTCTTGCACAGTTCAGTTCTGCTTTCCCAGCCATGTTTATGACTTCACCTCCTGCGGTGGCCCTCTGGCAAGAACCAAACAAGACTGCCTGACAACAGTGTAAGCTTTGGAGTCTCAAAGAGGTAACTGTGGGAACTTTTGAGCATAGCCTGTTCTCTCTTTCAATCATTTAGGCATGTGTTTGCCAAGTGTTGAAATGATGACTAAACTATGAAGGAAAGATTGTATGTCAAGGCTGTACTTACAAGCTGACGGTACAAGAAAGCACACTGGTTTTCTTTGCAACAGATGTTTGAACACAGCAAGGAGATAATTAGACCACCCTTAGTTTCCAAACAATAATTTTAAAAATAACAATCCAGGGAAAAGAAGTCCCTAAATATGTTATAGTTAGCACCAAATCCTAAACATATTAGGGTAAGGGGAAATCAGAGTCTCATTTCCATGTACTCATAAGTGTAGCACAAGTGTGTTCAGCTGATTTTTCTTTTTTACTACAGTTGCAAAGTGTTTTACAGAAGGAGTACAATTTCATTACATGGAAATGGACATAGGTTGGTGAGTTTATGAATAAGTCAGGCTCTGAGTGGGATAGTTGCTTTGAAACTTAGTAGCAGCCTTCCCATGTGTGTTCACTTAAACTGCGGTAACTATAAAGGCAACCAAAGGTCCGTAGGCTAAGATCTTTACCTAGTGGTGATGAATTTTGTCTCTTAAACCACTTCCACTTTCATAGAAAGTTTGGTGTTTGATAGGGGTTGAAGTCAGTGCTGTGTTGGGAATTTAACATTAATAAAGTTGCTTCAGTCCTATTTTTGTATGGAATGTATGTTTAAGGTTTATATACAAGTATGTTTAAGGCTTGTATAAGTAATTGTATTGTTTTGTACTAAAAAAATAAACATTTTAGGTCTGGACAAATTCTACACATTCTCCTTTGATTGTTACAGGAACCATGGCAGAGTTAAAGCCCACATTAAACCACACCCCCTACATTGCATATTACCGAATTTTATTGCAATATGTATTCTGTGTAGCACTATTTGGATATTTTATATAACACGCTACAGTGGGCATTTGCACGTCACACTGGGTATTTGTATATTGTATTCTTTTTGCTTTATTATTGTATTGCTCTGCTCTCAAGTTCATAGCGCCAGATACAGAACACGTACTGTATGTTTACACACGAACTAGGAAGTAGAAGCGGGATTTCTTCTTCAGGGGTGGATGCTGGGTGACCTCTTACAGCGCCACACGCCGGGGGTGGCGGAAAGAAGCACTACAGTAATGTCCTGTACTTGGAAATAGGTGCACACGATACAAAATCTAACTTACAGCAATGTTTGGATATTTTTCGACATCCAGAAAAAATGTATCTACCGTTTTTCGGAATGGTCATAAATAGGGGAGCGTCTGTAGATATATATATATATATATATATATATATATAAACACAAAATATTTATTTTGTTTATTACCCTTCAAGTAAAACATTTTCTCATCAAATTTGATACGCTTGTGAATCAATGTGTTGTTCAGGCATACGTTCTCTACAAAGCATGATGCTCTCCAAATCTGATGAACAGATAATTTCAGGTATTTGTTGAGATCTTATACGCATGTATCAGAGTTTAATACGATTACTGCAAAGCAGGTTAGATTGAAGGAGGTTAGATTTGAGGATGGCACACTGACCCTGCATAACATCAATTAACATATGTTGAAAATTAGCTTAAAAACAGTAAATCAGGAATGGTATTCGTCAAGAAATTAACAGAACACTAATCAGAACTTTATTTCCCAGACAGAACGAGATAGTGATTTTGAGACATGGCACCGGCAGAAAGCAGTTAAAAGTCAAGTGCCAGCATTATTCAAATAGTTATCAAATCTCATTATTGTTGCAGACAACACCAGAAATTCACAAGAAAGTAAATGATGTGGCATATAAATCAATATTCTACCCCACAGACCAAGTCTGCAAAGGCATTTGATAGCATATTTGCTCACTGGAGCGATGCAAGAGCATCTGCCTGTTACGGCTCAATACACTTCCCAAAATATGAGTCTAGAAGGTAGGAACTACAAACATGAGGAACTGTTTAAAGCATGGCAATATTAATGCAAATAAAAATTTATTTGACAAATGAATCTATCACGCATCGGCCCGGTATTGCAGTACCTCCGGGAACGGTGCATCCGCAATGATCGCAGCAAGGCTTTAGGGCTAGGACCTTAGCTTGGCCTTTTGGCTGAGAGTAAGTGTCCCGGCTCCTAGGCTTTGTAGCGTATTATGAACTGACCGATAACGGATAATGGATAATGAATAACGAAGATAGAACAATAATCCTTAAAAACCCCAAAAACCCCCATCTCTCAAGGGATAGCTTTCAAATGAAAATCCTGTAATATTTCAGATACATTGCATTTTCAAGAAGGAATCTATGTGATCAAGGCCAAAGTTGATTGCTCAAAATATAAAAAAAATAGTAATAGTATTAATAATAATAATTTGGAAAAATGATGCCTATGGATTGACAGGTGGTATGTATATTTATTCATAGTAATAATATGATAAATAAAAGGCTCTGAATTAGAAACTAGTCAGCAAGACAAAACAGACATTGATAAGGCTTTTCAAACGGACTGAAATCAGTTATTCATTTCTTCATGCTTATGATCACACTTCTCACATCAAAGTAAATACACTTTGAAAAACAGAACTACACAATTAAGCCTATTTTCATCCACTTTGTTGGATGAGGGACCACAGTAAATTGAGATATTAATCATTTCTGTCTTTCGAGTCATGAGAATGGGGCGGCTAAAAACATTATCTGTATCTGCGCCTGACTGATCAGTGCATAGTGAAAAGTGAATGTTATAAATACAAAACTGCACATAAAAAGAAAATGGCTTCAGAAGCAATTATCCAACAGCAGAAATTGACTTTCAGTGAAGTGGACTGACAGCAGTGAAATTTAAACAGTGCAGCAGACCATCTTTGTCAGCCAGATGGTTCTATGTATTTTTCATGCTGTCGGAAACCTGCGACTGAGGTTTGCTTGGTTGTCATCCAATGCCTGGGGGACGAAGGGCTGAATGCATTCTACACACAACTGCAGATTCGCATGAGGTTTGACCTCTCTACAATGGCAAACTTCCCAGTAAGAAGATAGGAATGTGAGGGAGGGAAGGAACATAGTAGAGTGCCACTGAGCTTGTGCAGAGAGAGAGGGAGAGAGAGAGAAAGTGTGCAGGTCTGTTGAAAGAACATAAATTGAATCCTTTGCAAAAGTAAATTTACTCCACAGTCCTGGCCTGAAACCAATACTGTTGGATACAAAATCCAGGAAATATGAAGACGGAAAGGATTTACACAATGTTACAAAGAAAGTGTGAAAAACATTTTTTACAGAGCAACTTCAATTCTGTTGGAATCCATCCAACATTTCCTAAGAGCCTTCTTTGTGAGCTCGTGTGTGAGTGTTCCTGTGTGGCTTTCTGGAAGGGAGGCTTTCTTTCAGCATATAAATATCACATTACCACACAAGGAAACACAGGCATAACATCAAGCTCCTAACCTGCCTAACAGGCAACAGAGCTCCACTCGAGGTCAGAGGGAGTGTTTGCGCAGATGAAATTCAGAAAATATCACTCCTGTTGCTGATAAGTAGTTAGATTTGCGGCTACTGTATCTCATGTGGAACGCAATCTCCACATATTGCCGACTTGGCATACAGTGTTATACACTACACATATCTAAAACCATACAAACAAATTAAAATAAAGAAGGATTTAGTCTTGTAATTTGGAATCAAAATATTAATACAGTACCCCTTGCTGTATGGTGGTCTATACATTGTGGTATTTGCTATTTCGCAGATTTTAATTGAGTATTGTGTTCTGCATTCTGATTGGCCAAACAGTTACCCTGCCCCTTTTCTGCTAAAACATTTTTGGAGGCAGAATGAGGAAGCAACCAATGGTTCACCTCCCAAGTTGGAGGAGTTGTTTACTGGTAAAAGTGACACAGAGGATAAATATTTCATTGGATTTAGTGATCCTGAGTGAAGCTGATAGATTGGTAAGCATGTTCTTTATGCTTGTTATCTGAAAAACTCTGAATATGTCAAAGATATGCATGTACTTGTAACATTAGTATGGGTGGGTGTATCCCTTAACTACTAAGATTATAGGGGCATCATTTCCTGTTGAGTTGTCTTGGGCAAGTACAGCCCGGTGCCGCCCATCCTTCTCCAGGCCAACCATTGTTTCCAACCGGTCTCGAACCGGGGCCCTTTCGTGTGTTTGGCGCTACCGTACATAGACAAAAATAAAAAGAAGCTAGTTTAAGTCAAGAAAGATGAGTTTTAGGCAGCTTAGATGCTTGTTTCCGGGTATAAGAAGCTGACGGTTTAGTGTACAAGACGCAACGTTTATTGTGTAGTTTAAGCACAACATTGCATAATACACACAAACGTTCAATATTTTTTTCCATGTATTTGTCGGTTAGCGTGAACATGGCAGGAATAGATTTTCGGTGTAAAAAGACAAATGTCCACGAGTATACAGAAAATAAACATTAAAACTTTTTTTTGCCAATTAAAAAAAATATATAAAATAAAAAAAATAAGTATGCACCACTTAGTCATGCAGTAATCAGAAGAAGTTGTGAGATGGACAAAATGTGGGCAGTTAGGTGAAAAAAATGGTACTTTCATTTGTAATTTCCTTTTTATCATTGGAAAAATTCAAATAAACACCTTCATAAAAACACTTAGCAGTTTTTTAAACTCACCAAATAACGGATCATGCCAGCATTTTTCTTTTCGTGTTGCACAATAATGAAAACAGGTCTGATAATTAAACCACTGCTTACGTGTTCTAATTTTGGTTTTATATAATTCTATTCATAGTTTCCCGGAATCCAGCATATAATAATAATAATAATAATAATAATTTCCTTGTATTGTCATTCTGTGTAACAATGTACACAGAACGAAATGTCGATTGCACCTGACCCGTTGTAGCGAGCCGATGCAGCCGCAGCCAACAGAGGGCGCCGCCGACCACTTTTTAAGTCTTAGGAATGACTCGGCCGGGGCGCGAACCACCGACCTCCCAGTCTCAAAGCGGGCGCCTTACCATCTAGGCTACTGAGCTGGTATATAGGCATCTTTTTAAAGAATAATTTAACTGAACACCGTTGAGATAATAAATGACTTGCATTTAAGCCTTAGGGTAAATTTCATGGTACGCTGAGCTATGGTATGCATGAACTTCGACTCTGGGATAATGAAGAAATGTGTTGCATCTTCACAAGGTGTCATAAAAGCAGCTAGTAAACCCGCTTTCAAGTGTCTATCTGATATGGAAAAAACCCTCTGCCATTATATAACCCATTAAACACCCAAGGTTGATTAAACGCCGTTACCCATGAACCTTTTGGCAATATTGTCTATATTGATAAGAATACCTTTTCATCAAAAGACAACATGTGGGAATTGGCAGTGCCATTAATTATATAATGTAGGTCCTTATCTAACACACAAAGACAATTCTGGCCTCCTACCCTGTTAGACATTTAATATAATCAATTCAGAATGTAACAGCCTGCTGGATTTGCGGTCAACATGCTCTTCATGGAAATTAGACCTCTTTGACTTGTATTCATTAAGAAATGAAGCTAGCCATCTGGTGATATAGTCTTTTGAATAGGGTAAGATATCAGATCCTTATTAGGGGCGTGGATTGATCCAATCAATTTTTCTCACTGCAGGAGTCAGCAGAAAGTGCCATTTGTGTGCTGTGCCTTCGCTTGCGCAGTGTGAATCATTTTGAGGACTGAGAGTAAACCTAAATGGCAACACTTGGGATCCTCCGGATGAGGTGGAGGATGTAACTGTGGCTAGTGATGTCTGGGCTTCCCTGCAGAGGCTGCTGCCCCGCAATTCAACCCCGGATAAGCAGAAGACAATGAGTAGACGGATGTGAACAAAGTGTGAAAATATACTGACATGTCTCTCATGGTGTCATGTAAAAAACACTATTGCTTATTTGTGTTAATTTTGTCTACACCTAAGGTAAGCTTGGAAAAGGTACAATACTAATCAATTTGGCTCATGAAGTAAATCCTCCAAAAGGATTTACAATTCAACTCAGCAAAGGTCTTAAATCTTTTTCTAAAGCAGATAGACCCACTCTTTCACTCTGATTTGGCTCTAACATTAGCAAGTACATATCCACTTACTGCTGAGAGAGCGTGGGGAGATAGGATGGAGAGACTGAGCACACAGATCATAATGCAGAGCCAATTACCAGTTGCAGGTGGGGAGGTTAGGCCTGGACATGGCTTGCAGAAAGATTTCTAAAGGAATGGATCAATACACTATTCAGGTTCTAATGAGGGAAAGAATTGGACCAAGTGAGATTTGAGTTGCCTGGGGTGTTTTTATTAGACTATTTGCTCTTCAGTTCTTTATCCAAGAGCAAACCAGTCATGTCCAAAGTTCGGCCCAAGGGCAAGTTGGGACCCGTGGTCAAATTTTTACTGGCCCGCGGCCTCTGTCCTAAAATTAATGTGGCATGCCAGGAATGTGGACCACAGTATAGAATAAATTTGTACACAAAGAAAACATCACCATTTCACAGCAGTAGCTCTTTGGCCACCATGGCATTCACTGAGACAGAGCGACTGTAAAATAAAATAAAAAAATGTTGACTGTGAGGGTTACGGCTTCCAGTAAATGTGGAAATTGTAAGATTTTTTTTCACCAACATTTGAAAGAACTGTCTATGCCTGTTTGCCAAGAGACTGTGGTTGTTTTCAAATAATATGATAAAGAGGCAATTTCAGATGAAACATGCCGACTAAAAAAAGCTAACTGGAAACAAAAGCTGTGAAAGGGTGAAGCAACTGGAAGCTGTTATAACAGCACAGCAGCAATTATTCACGAGACGCTCGGTCAGATAAAAATGCTGAATCTCGGGACGTTGATCGCCAAGAACTGCAGACCTTTCACGGAGGGTGAATTCATTAAAGAATGTTCAAAGAATGCCAAGCTGAATAGTCGGCCCCAACACAATTTCAGCTTACCAAAACTGGCCCATTTTCTGAAAAGGTTGGACAACGCTGACCTAAACTATAGAGGTAAATGGCATAAATATATTATTTTAAGTATTCGTTTAATAAATCTGCCCATATCCCACTTTCCCCCAATACCAGGCTAAGACCTAAGCTTGGCCTTTCGGCCAAGAGTAAGAGTCCCGGCTCCTGGGCTTTGTAGCGTATTATGAACTGACCGATAACAGATAATGGATAATGAATAAAGAAGATAGAAAAATAACCCTTAAAAAATCCCCCCCATCTACCTTAGGAAACAACTTTATTCAAGCCTGAAGAATGACTGCTGCATGACCCTCTCTTTAACTAGCTAAAGCTGCCAGAAACGGCTTGTAAATCCCCAAATTCACGTGTTTTCCTTCGACGAGCACGTCTATGTGCTACGATGCATTACACTCACATGTCCATATACATGAACAGACTAAGTGCTGTTCACCGAAGCTAACTTGCTCTGTTCCTTTCTCGTCAATATAGCAAATGGCAAAACATGCCAACTGCTCAGAAGCATCATTACACTTTTGGTACTGTTGTTTCACCCCCCAACCCTCACATGTGCCTTTCTTTTTTTCAGTGAGGCCTTGTGTTGGGTGGGGGTGTTATTTATGGCTCTTGTGTGCAAGAGGACACACACACACACACACACCCTTTCATGGGATGAAAGGGCAGTAACACAGCCTGCAAACATGATTTTACAGCCCTGGGTGGAGTGAGTGGTAGAAGAGTGAATGGGGCCAGAGTACAAAAGGGGAAAGCCCTGAAATAAACAGATAGTCAGAATACAAACCTTCAAGGAACACATATGTTGTTTTTCCTCCCTGTCCTCTCTACACTTCTGAGAATGTACCTAGGTTGTATATGTGAGAACACGTGAGGCGCATACAATGATTGCTCTACTCCCAACAGTCCTAACATGATAAAATTGAAGTCAGGGTTTGACATGATAAGAAATACAATGATTCTTATAAATGTCCACTCATGTGTGTGTGATGTAAGACCACAAATAAACTGGTACCTTATCAAGCAGAGAAGTGTCAGTGTGTGATTAACCTATAATGTGGCCTGTTGAGCTGGGAGCAGTGGTATTACAGCTGCTTATTGGAGTGACAAATGAGCTCTTGACCTTGTCGGTATGTGATGACCTAATAGCGGAATGGGATCATATTTTTCCGACTCCTCAATGCACTTTGTCTCGGAATGGATGTTACTTGCAGTAAGTGCCCAATGAGGACCCAAACAGCAAGAATTGGAAAGAACCACAACATATGTCTTACCAGTGAGGACATACATTATTATCTCAGTAAGACTTCTATGAATTACAAGATTACTTTTTCGTCACAGTAGAATATTGGTTAAGAATTACAGATGCATCACTATTCTGTCAACGTGCTTGATAAAGTACAGCAAAAGTGTCTCAAACCCTATTTGTTTGTATGGTGTGTACTGCCCCTGGTGCTAGTTCTTAAATGCTATGAGGAGCGATCAGTAAAAGAAGAGGAACCTGACCTCTGCTGGTAGCAAAATTGCATCGCACCGAGTTCAGGACTGTCTCAGAAAACTAGGCTTAGTGCGATGGAAGTTCTTTAATTTCGTTGAATGCAATTTTTAAAATATATCATACATTCTAGTTTCATTATAAATTAATTAAATTATAACGAGCCTTTTATCGTTTAAATGTTTCTGATTATGGCTTACAGCTTAAGACAAAACAAAAATCCTATCTCAAAATATATTTCCACAGACCAAGTGAATAAAGATTTATAACAGCAAAATAAAATCAAACATTTAAAAATGTCCATTTATGCACTAAATACTTGGTTGGGAATCCTGTGGCGAGGCATGGAGGCAATCAATCTGTAGCATTGCTGAGATCTTATGGATGCCGAGGACGTTTCAATAGCAACCATTAGCTTTTTTGCATTGTTGGGTCTGGTGTCGTTCAGCTATTTGCAAAATACCCCACAATTTCTTAATGGGGTACAGGTCCAGGGATTGGCAGGCAAATCGAGGGCAGGAATGCCATGCTCAGTACACCAGCTACTAGTGGTTTTGGCTCTGTGGGCACGTGATAGAGTATGCTGGAAAATGAAATTATTTTCTCCATAGAAGACCAAAGTATCTCGTGCTCTAAAGTTTCTTGGAATACAGCAGCATTTACTCTGGATTTGATGAAACACAGTGGACCATCCGAGCAGCTGACAAACCATGGCTGACTATAGGAACTTCAAAATTATTTCCCACCAAATTGGATTTTGCTCATCAAAACTAGCAATTGTCAAGTCAAGTCAAGTCATGTTTATTTGTATAGCAATTTATCATAAAGAGTAAGGGCTGCACAGATCAAAGACTATTGGAAACTACAGACTGTTATGACACCATCCCCTCATCTAAATTGTCTGAATAGAAGACTTTGGCCAGACGCGTCTTCGGTTCTCTTGAGTTCAGAATTGGCTTTTCGGACAGGTCTGTGAACAGTGGCATTTGATACCCGGACTCTTGCTTCAGTGTACTGTCTTTGAAGCTCCCCCAAATTCTAGAAGCGGTTCTTCTTCACAATGCCTTCAAGGCTGTGGTCATCTTGCCTGCCACATTTCTCACTTCCACCAGACTTGTTTTGAATGTGCTTTGAAACTGAATTTGCTGAAAAGGCTGCTTTTTGGGAAAGTTCCTTGTGGGTCTTACCTTCTTTAAGGCGGGTGTCAATGATGCTGCTCTGGACAACAGTCAGATCCGCCGTCTTCCCCATACTTTTGTTTACTTTACTTTTTGTTTACTAAACCAAGCAGAGTGT
Organism: Urocampus carinirostris; assembly: GCF_059441175.1. Taxonomy (NCBI): domain Eukaryota; kingdom Metazoa; phylum Chordata; class Actinopteri; order Syngnathiformes; family Syngnathidae; genus Urocampus; species Urocampus carinirostris. The sequence goes on from NC_142352.1 coordinate 10,358,309, forward strand.
TTTTATAGCTCAGGAAACACTTTGATGTTAAGTGAATAGCTTTGACGTATTTAATATATTTTCAAGTTTTTTCAGTAGATTTTTGATTTGTAATGAATCCAGAATGTATGACACTTTGTTTTTAAAGTGCATTACAGAAAATAAAGAACTATATCACAATATTCTAATTTTTAGAGACATTTCTGTTCATACACAATCTTAAGACTGAGGGGTCGCAGGTTTGATTCCCGCCTCCTCCATGTTAAATGTCAAAGTGTCCTTGAGAAAGACCCTGATGTGTGTGTGTGTGTGTGTGTGTGTGTGAATGGGTAAATGTAAAGCACATTGTACAGCGCATTAGGAGGTCTTCAGTGACTTGAAAAGCGCTATATAATGCAGATCATTTACCATTTACTGAACAGCCTTACAACTACAGTAAATCAACAAAGGATTGGAAGCATGTGCAGATATCAAATATTTGTCATTAAATCATTCATCAGATAAAGACTGAACGTGAAGTTTACAACATGCATTTTAATGAATTTTTATGTTATAACAAACACTTAATATATTGCACCTACCTTTTCTCGAAACTGTTCCTGCGAAAGGCAATCTGTGATATTGACACAGCCCAACAGGCAGCCAGTGGGATAATCCGAAGGAAACTTGGATTCTACACAGACATGAAAAGGAGACAAAACAAGAACATTAAAGAACATTAGACGATGCTTCCTGACACATTTGGAGGTTGTTGCTCCCTTTTATATTTTATCAATTTCTTCAAATTTTCATCTATTACCCATAGGCAGACATAGCCTGCTTTCAAGTTTTATTATTTTTTTTCTCTGAGTCAAACAATATAAAGTAGTCCCACGTAGCAATCGAATCAATATATTTGTGAAAAACTAAAATGTAAAGGAAGGAATAAAAATTACTGGTATTTACAGAGTTTATAATAAGTCTAAATCACTACAACAGTAAACCACTTACAGGTGGTCTCTTAGTCTTAACCTGTAATTTGCTCGGCTTGTAGAGACTTGTTTTTTATTCTTCTTTTATCCTCATATTAGGTGTGTTGCAAAGTATTCTGCTCCTTTGAGCTTTTCAACGTTTCGCCACATTTTAGGCTCCAAACATATGGACAGAACATTTCCTGGGTCTTTAAAATATGGCTTTATTCTTGCCACTCTTTATTAAAGGCCAGATTTGTGTAGTGTACCACTGATTGTTGTCCTATGGACATTCTCCCACTTCAGCTGTAGATCTCTGCAGTTCATCCAGAGTGATCATCAGCCTCTTGGCTGCATCTCTGATCGGTCTTCTCTTTGGACGTGAAACTTTAAAGGGATGGCCGAGTAGATTTGCAGAGAACTGACACTGCTTTTATTTAAATATGATAACTTGCAGTGTCCTTTGATGTGTTTAAAACTTTAAAGATCTTCTAGTATCCAATTCCAGTTTAGATTTTTTTGCACAAGAGTATTTTGGACCTAACTGGTGTGTTCCTTGGTCTTCATGATGCTCTCGGTACTTTTAACTGAACCCTGAGACGAGAGGTAAGATCTTAGGCCCGAGCCTGAACCCAGCCCGAACCCGTCAATCAACAGTTCAAGCTTGGGCTGGGCTTCTCTCTGAGTTTTTACAATAACATTTACAATAAATGACAATAAAGCTGACGAAATTTGATAAACCACACAAAGTTGGTATTGTCATGTAAATAAATGAAACAATTCCGTTATAACGTACTTAATTGTAAAGATTCAAATTGTAATTAAAATGCACAATGACTTGGACAGTATGGACCTCGTTGGTTAGTGAGGGCAGAAAAAAACCACATGAATCATTTTTATGCAGAAAAAGACATTTTGCACTCAAAGATGTACCTTTTTTGTAAATGGAACAATACATGGCCTCCACCTCGGCTATCTCCTGAGGAGTGGGCTTCTTGGCTGCGGCAGCAATCCAAAGACGGCCACGGTGGGATGTGTACCAGGTTCGACCCTCAACTCTAAAGGGCAACATTTTCATATCACCACTTTGTTAGCATTTCAGTACTAGCGAGTGATCGCCTTCTCATTTTCAAATCTCATACCTCTTGATGCCTCTGACTAGTAGCGAAGCCCATGGCTGGTGCATGCTTAAACACCAGCCACCGTCACTCATCTCCTGCAGCTCTTTGTCTTGGAGACGCAACCTGGACCGCTCACCTTTACAGTCCTGTGATAAACGCGGTCCTTCGTCCATTTTCTTTTTGCTGTTTGCACTGTTGCCAACATTTACCCACTAGCAAATATAAACAAGAGAAATGAACAACGGGTGTACAATTTGAATAATTGTGAAAACAAGCATAGCTCAATGCAGGCAACCATTAGACCCTATTTTTTTTAAGCTTTTAAACTAACTTTTTAAGTCGTCGGTTGCATCGTTTTGCAAAGATTTGCACAAGAAGTTTTCATGTCCGTATTCAAGCAATTTTTAATGACTTTCAAAGCCAATTTTCCAATTTCTCCAGTACAATAAAAAGAAAAAAATTGTTGTGAATCAAGTACTTTGCAGAGCCACAAATAAATCACAAATCAGTCAACCGGTTCCACACTAAAATATTCAATAAGTTGACATTACTTGTTAGAAAGATTCCAAGGATTTAAGCATACTGATTTTTTAATGTAGTAGCAATACTTGGTCTTCTATCACTTTGTCACGTGTGCAAGGGAAGGGAGAGCCGCATGGCTCTGTATGTCTACGGGCTGTTGTGCTTGTAAAGGTTTCTGTATTTTTTTCAGGACAGTTCATTGGGTTTTTTGTTGTTGTTTTTTTTTGGGGGGGCGGGAGAATGCATTTCTCCCTCTTCTACGTATAATGTTAATGCCAATTCAATTCATATTGACTGCTGCGCTAGTTGATTTAAGATTAACAGCTACAGACACAGTCCGCAACTGTCTTAACACACAATGTGTTACTTTTCTGTACTAGACTTTTCCCTTTTTTTTTTTTTTTTTTAAATTTAAGAAATGTACGTGATGTTGAAGTTGATTTGCACAAGCAGTTTTTCATAAGGTGGGCTCTGTAGCCCGGGATTTACTGTACTTGTGAATTTTCTACAAATGTTTTTGATTTAAACAAAGATGTTAAATGTTGCATGGATAAAATTAACAGGAAAATGTTTGGATTTATCTAATAAATTCCCCGCAAATCATGTCTCAATTTTTTCTTTTATATTTTCACAGTACCATCTCGAGTACAGAAGAGTGACCGATTTCTTGACCTAATTATATGCGTAGTTTCAAACATGAAGTAAGACTGACATTGAGGCAGACCTATGGAAAGCGGAGGGTAAGAGATAAACGAAGTGAGGCATGTTTTGAAGTGTATGTTAAAGTGACCTACCTCTGGTGCACTCTGCTTTATGTTCGGGTTGACCAGTTCTCGCAGGTGTTGTCGCAGGTGTTTATAGCCTGGGGATTTTTCCGCAGACTCAATGTGCATTGTCTGGAGGGTCTCATCTAATCTGTGTGGTAAAATTTCAAAACAGTGCATGAAAAAAAAAACAACTTGCAAATTGTGGCTAAAAAGGTCCTGTTGACATCTTTCTCACCTGTCATAATACTCCTTCAGGTTGTTTACCTCGTCAAGGACCTGTCTACCGGCAAAGTCTATGGTTATTTTGCGATCTTTACGAGACGCGTGACGAAGTTCACGCAGCTCTTCTTCTTTTTTCCTTAGCTTCTCGCGCTCAGCAGTTGATAACCACTGGTTGGATTCAGAGGCAAAGTAATCCGACTCATCATCAAGCACTTGAGTTCTCTTGACACTGCAAAGAAAAAAGCAGATTTTTAAAATGTTTTTTGTGATTCCGTAAGGCTGAACCTTAATGCTGCTAATTGAGTTACCTAGTTCGGTCATATTCCAACAGTTTGTCTTTGTGCAGAACAGCTTTTTCTAAGCCAGCCTTTATCTTGGCTTCCTGATGTCCCAGGTAATCTCTTTCACCGCAATCTTTCAAAAGATGAAAACAGTACACATGATGGACTTAAGAGATTCCTGTTTTGAACAATCATATCTATTAATAATAAAAGTGGGGTGTTTAGTTTGAGGGGTCCTTAAAAAGTTTGAAATGAAATACTTTCTCTATAAAAAGGTACTTGTTAACAATGCCCAACTGAGTTTGATGAGCCTTTATTTATTTTATTTTTTTTACCACGCCCATCTGCTTTTATCTTACTTTTATCATCGGTTTTACGTCCATGCAGAACATTAATCCAGAGGTAAGGAGGCCGAGGAATGGAGGGGAGAAGAGTGATTTCCGAATTCAAGAGCACGCTGGCAGTTTTTTTTATTTCAAGACGGAAATAGTGAAAGTTGAAAAGGACTGTTTCAAATGCAGTCCAAATGCCAACCCAAACGCCCAAAAAGATGAAAAAAAGAAGACTATACTCGAGCGCGTCTAAGATAGACCTGTATGTCTACACTCCACAAGAGGCACGAAAAAAAACAAAGGCCAAAATCTTAGGAGGGTTTTCTTGCAATTTTCTTTTCCAAAAGAAAATTTTCCATACTGCTTCCTTAAATTAGGCTTAGTCTTTCGCATAATGAGAATAAACAGATTATCAGACCAAAATTCAAAGTGTAGATCAATGTCAAATCATTTAAAGAGAAACTCAATCCAAATGATTTCCTAACAATAAAATGCTCTGTAATTCTAAAACATTAAAGAGCTTTTAAAAATGTGGTGCTTGTGGCATTGAGAAAATTCACACAAAAGCTCCAGGTCTTTCTCAAAAAAATAGCATATTGTGATAAAGTTCATTATTTTCTGTTACGTACTAATAGACATTAGAGTTTCCTATATTTTGGATACATACCCACAACAGAAGAGGTCGAAGCCTTTTATTGTTTTAATATTGATGATTTTGGCAAAAATAGTAAGGGAAATAAAAATCCAAATTTCAAATAATTAGCATATTTCATTCGGCCAATGAAAAAAAAGTGTGTTTAATTTTTAAAGCGTCAACATTCAAATAATTCTGTTTAGTTATGCACTCAATACATGGTCGGGAATCCTTTTACAGAAATGACCGCTTCAATTCGACATGGGGGGAAATCAACCTGTGTTGCTTCGATAGCAGCCTTAAGCTCATTCACAGTGTCGGGTCTAGTATCTCTCAATTTTAAATTGTCCCACAGATTCTCAATGAAGTTCAGGTCAGGAGAGTTGAAAAGCCAATTGAGCAAAGTAACACAATGGTCACTAAACCATTTTCCAGTGGTTTTGGCACTGTGAGCAAATCTCCGGATAGCAAGCTGCATTGACCCTGCCCTTGATATAACCCAGTGCACCAATATCAGCAGCTGAGATGGTGCCCCAGACCATCGCTGACTGCGGGTAATTGACACTCGACATCAGGCATTAAGGCATTTCATTCTCCCCAGTCATACTCCAGACTCTGGCACCTTGATTTACTAAAGAAATGCAGAATTTTCTTTCACCCCCAAAAAGTACTTTGCTCGACTGAGCAGCAGTCCAGTGTGGCTTCTCTGTCACCCAGGTCAGCAGTTTCTGCCAGTTTCTGGTTCAAAAGTGGCTTGACCTGGGGAATGCAGCACTTTTAGCCCATTTCCTGCACATTCCTGCGCACTGTGGCTCTGGAAGCTTATACTTCAGACTCAGCCCAGGTCTCCCAGGTCGTCCGTTCTCCACAATTTTTCTCAGGATCCTGTGCCCTCTTCTGGTTGTGCAGCGTTTCTGCCACTCTTTTTTTTCCCCCAGAGACTACCCATTGAGGTGCTATGATACGGCACTCAGGGAACAGCCTTTTTACTCAGATATTTCTTTTTGTGTCTTACCCTCTTGCTTGAGGGTGTCAATGGTGGCCTTCTGGACAGCAGTCAGTGTTACCGATGATTGCGGTTTTGAGGAATGAGTTTTTTTACCTCAGGAATAATTTGCGGGTGTGTAGCGTTAACTTGTTGATGATTTGGTCAGGGGATTGTTTGGAGCACCTTTTCATCATATGCTAAATTTTTAAGATAGGAATATTGGGTTTTCATGAGCCGTATGCAGAAATCATTAATATTAAAACAGAAAAAAAACTAAGTATTTCAGTTGGTGAGCAATTAATCTAAAATATATGAAAGTTACTCTTTTATTATTACACTTTGGAAAATAATGAAATTCATCACAATATGCTATTTTTTTAGAAGGACCTGTATTTCAGTTTAAACCCTAAACGGTTACATATGGAAATGGCTAGCAAAAAGATGAGCAGTTTTGACCATAGTTCAATATTTACAGTAGCGCTGAACACGATTTCTCACCTCCCATTAGCTTCTTTCTTAGTTTCTGGCTTTTGTTTGAGTCCCTCTGCAGAATCTCTTGTTCCTCATTGGTGCAGACCTTAAGTTGCATATACATTTATCAAAATGTAGAGATTATTTAAGATGACTGAAATAAAAAAAAATACACAAAAATGTCCTTACCAGGCTACCACAAAAGAAACAAGGTCCGGATCCTTCTTGCTCGCATACGATGCGCCCACAGCTGATGCAGTTGTTGATGAGTCCATGCTTTTGGGCAAGACACTCACAGCTGTGTCGGCCAGGCAGTACAACTGTCAGCTTGTCCTGACCCTCTTTGCCATAAAGATTTGTGAACTTGTGTTTCTTCTTTGTTGAAGAATTAACTGCACATTCCTTTGTCTGTAAAAAGGGTAAAACATAATAATGTGTTTTATTCATATAGGGATAAACATTTAAGCCTGTGTAAACTGACCTTCATCAAATCCATGGGTGTTTTTACAGGCTCGGGTTCAGGATCCATTTGACTCACAGTCAACAATTCTTGTTTGTTACGACCTTTTCGTTTAGACTTCTTGTGGGAATCTTGGGAGTCTGATTATGAAAACACAACCTTAAGTCACCATTCACAAACACATTTCATATGTGTAAATAAACCATAAATGTGAAAGTTAACAACACATTTAACAAAGAGCTAATCACACAATTACATATGGATTGATACTATTGAAAGAAATTCAATAAATTAATCAAGTTGTTCTCTGCCTGTGATTTTGTCTCTCGACCTCTTACTTGTTCATTTGTCATGGTAACCTTGTTATCCTGCTACAATTGTTTCTTTCATTAAAACATTAGTAATGATGTTTGAATAAGCAATGTTTGTAAGCTCTAAATTGGGCCACGTTGTTAGAGTGTGATGTAGTGTGTTTGTATCAATAAAGTTTGTTAAAACCTCATTAAAGTGTTTCCCACAACAAAAACTAAATATTCCTATTGGTAAAGTAGCTTGTAAAAATTGACACATTTGCTGATGGGAAGGGGCAATTTGTTGTGGTAGGCAGTTGGAGTGGAGAGAAAAGCCCTGAAAGTCAGGCAAAAAGCGGACAAAAACCCCACATTTTGCCATACAGCAAATTTTAGTTTTTTACCACCATATACCAAATTGATTGTGAAGGATAGATTGTAGTTTTTGTACTTCTGAAACGCCTGATTAAAAAAAAATGTCAACCCCACCTGTTGCAGACATCGACTCTGTGAGAAGGAAAAGACCGGCCATATCGCCAGCCTGTATTTGAGTCTTTTTCCACCTGCGGAGGAACTCTTCAATGAACTGCCCTTTCTTTCCATCTGTGCCCTGGAGAAGGTCACCAACATATTCCCGAATCTCCTCAGCTTTTTCAATTGATACGATGTATCTAAGACAAAGGATGGGAAAGGTTCATGAAGTAAAAAAATCATACAGAGGCGGTTTTCCAGCCCTTTATCAAGGATGTTTGAATATAAAGGCTGGTCTGAAAGAGATATTACTAGCAAAGGTTTCGAAATTATAAAACAATTATAGAATTTAAAACGTGTGTGAATAAAAGATTAAGGTGATATGACATAAAATGACGGTATATGACTTGGATTTTTTGAAAGCCCCAATATATGTACAGTGCTGTGGTAAAGTATTTGCCCCCTAATTAAATTCTGTGTTTTTCATGCATCATGCATGGACTTGCTCCCTCATAGCTTTCAGATTCAATATACCCCCTATGTTCCGGTCCAGAGCCTTTTCTCTGAAAATGCTGGTCTATTAGTGATCCCAAGAGCCAAGAAGAGATCCGCAGGTTCGAGAGCGTTCTCCATTCGGGCCCCGGTGCTGTGGAATGCTCTTCACCCTGAGATTCGATCTGCAACCTCAGTGGATATATCTAAATCTAAGCTTAAAACACTCTACTATTCTATAGCATTTGAATAACCTATATTTTATGTTGACAATATCTGTGTATTAGTTGTTATTGCAACATCCATTGCAGTCTGGTCATTCTGGAAAGGGGATTACCTCATGTGCAGTCCCTTGTCAAGGTTTCTTCATTACCTCATGTTGAGGTTTTTGAGTTTTTTCTCGCCCTCATGTCGGTTTTAGATCAGGGGATGGTGTAATAATAGTCTGTGGTTGGCAATAATCTGTGGTCTGTGCAGCCCTTATAGACGCTTTGTGATTAAGGGCTATACAAATAAACATGACTTGACTTGAGTTTTGACAGCACCCAAATTGTGTCATTCGCGAATGGAACGCCACTATAAGCCGGCTCTTGGAAGTGAACGAAGGGAGCCTGCTCCCCACCAATCAACAGCTGGTTCCTTACGTGACGCTTTCCCCCCCCTCTTATTTTAGGTCAATATGACATATGTTTCCTCCCACAATCCAAAAACGTGCATGTCAGGTTAATTGGCCCGAACAAATTGTCCCTAGTTGTGAATGAGCGAGTGACTTGGGGGACTTGACTTGTGTTCTACGACTGGCTAGTAACCAGTTCAGGGTGTCCCCTGCACACTCCCTGACAATACCAGGTATGGGCTCCAGCACCCCCGCGACCCTACTGTGGATAGGCGCTACATGTAAAGGATGGATGATTCCACGGCACTGACGAGAAAAATACCAAAATTCCGGGAAGTGCATTGTAATCCTCCAGGTTTATGACATATCAAGGATTGAGAATTATGATGGAATTATACAAGTCCAAATAATGTCCATAGCATGTTTTCTGTATTTTATGTGGTAGGCTCCCAAATGCCATTTTGAAAATATACATGGTTTCACAATGCGGGAAAAAATTGAGCTCCCAAGTGTTTACTTTTCACTCCTCTTTCTTTGATTTAAATCCAATAAAACGTAAACATTTACATCATTCGCATGCCACGAGGGTTAATGACATGATCTGGTTCTGAAAATGAAATATCTTTCCACTTTAAACGAGTAAATTTAACGAACACTTTGAATGACAAGCTTAAGTCACATTAACTTTGACAGGATACGCGACCATGTTGTAGAATAGAATAGAATATACCTTTATTGTCATTGTTACAAAATGGGTTAACATATTGTGACAACGAAATTGGGCATGACACTCCAGTTTCACACACTCACAGTGATGTAAAAAACCCAAGAAGATAAAGGAACAGAGAAGATAAGGTTATAAAACAAGGAGGATAAGGTTATAGTTATAATTTACACAAAATTTACCCAAGAAATGTCGGCATATAGGATGTTAATGTCGGCATATAGGATGTTGTACATGTTGTTTATAACAAATACGCTTTTAGAAACGTATGACACTTTTCGCCAGCGCGTCATCTTAAATGTTTCTTACTTGACGATATCTTCCGATGCCTCCAGACCAAACTTTTGTTGTAGCTGCTCCAAACACCACTGCAACAAGTCGTCTGCCATTTCTCAATGAAGAATCAACAGCTCAAAAAATGATAGCTTGTCAAACTAATTCGGGGCATGTGTGGTGCTTCGTGAAATGTCTTCCTGAAAGAAATGCACGACTGGATTAAGGTTCCACACAACGGTTTAGAGCAGTTCGATAAACAAAGTATCGGATTTATTGATAAAGTTGTTAATAATAATACTTTAAAATATTTATATGATATCTATAAATTTATTCCACCAAGTCCAGACAGTCGCCCAGTGAGTATGCCTTAATTTCACATCTAATTACGCATATATGTTTTTTAATGAAACCATTTTATTGAATCATTTATTCATTTAACATATTTTTTAATATTTATTTATTTTACGGAACTGTTATTTTGATCTTTCTAGTTATTGATTAGGGCGGCACGGCGGATGGCGCGCAGCCCCACGGTGCAGGGTTTCAGGGTTCAAGTCCAGCTACTGCAACCGCCCGCGTGGAGTTTGCATATTCTCCCTGTGCTTGCATGGGGTTCCTCCAGGCACTCCAGCTTCCTCCCACATTCCAAAAACCTGCATATCAGGTTAATTGGCCGGTTCAAATTGTCCCTAGGTGTGAATGGGTGAGTGAGTTGTCTGTCTCTGTGTGCCCTGCAATTAGCTGGCAACCAATTCAGGGTGTCTTCTGCCCACTGCCCAAGGATGGCTGGGATGGGCTCCAGCACCCCTGTGACCCTACTAAGCAGTTGCAGATAATGGATGGATGGATAGTTATTGATTAATTGAAATACATACATTTTAATATAGATACAAAATGTAAGAAATGCAAAGTCAATATAAAGACAAAGTGTCTTTGAGCGTCAAATATGTCACAAAAGCAAATGAGTTAACGACATCGCCACAAAGGTCGTGGCCACAAGTTATGCAACGCGTATTGGAGAATGTGATACAGCACTCATTATTTTGTTTCCCCTCCAGTATCAGTATTGTCACATGCTGCTGCCCTTCAATGCTCATCTCTGAAGTGCTGTCTGATGCACTTACAAATTTGGCCTGTCTCTAAGTTTTCATTGGAGATATTTTTGCCTATCTTTCCTGACATTTTTAATCTTATTTTTCTCTTTTAAGCCTTTTTCACGTGTTTGTACTGGAGAGCCATGTCTAATCTTGTCGTAAACAATGCTCATATCAATGAAATGAAATGATCTGCATTTTATATAGCGCTTTTCAAGTCAAGACTTCCCAAAGCGCTTTACAGTGTGCTTCACATTTCCCAATAGCGGCTTTGCAGCCATGTAAGGCGCTAACCTGCTTATTGGGGGTATTGGGGGTTCAGTGTCTTACCCAAGGAAACTTTGACATGTAACACAGAGGAGCCGGGATTCGACCTGCCATCTCTTGATCCCAAGACGAGCACTCTACCTGAGCCACTGCCGCCCATTAAAATACATTTCTAATTCAAATTCTTTGGCTACAGCTTTCTCCCCTCAAACAAGTTTATATATATTATTGTATTGTTCGGCTGTTTTTTGTGCAAATATCTTGTTCCCTTTTGTTGATTAGTGGATGATGATGAATCTTCATTCATTCATTCAAAAAAGAAAAAAGACCACTTTAACCCAAGGATCACAGCCCCCGCCCCCCTAATTTAATTTATTCATTGCATCCAATAGATGGCAGCACAGCATTACATTGCACAGTACAATAGTTTGCAGGGCTCAAAATCCAGTCCCCGAGAGCCACACAGTGCTGCATGTTTTATAACGTTCAAATTCTATTCACACTTGAGTGATCAACAAACCGTGAAGAAATGTGAGAACAATCATTCTAGACTATACCATCTGAGGTAGAATAATGTACGATTCAAAACTGATGCGTGAGTTAATGATTACATATGTAACAGGTGTAATAATAACTTTTGTTTTATTGAAATTCCTGCTGAAATATGTTGTATAGTTTTTGTGTAAGTGTCCTGCAATGATGAGTCCAACAGTGCCACCTGCTGGTATGGGGTGGGGTTTGGTTTGGCTTTTGACATGTGACCGAAAGGCGGGTTTTTTTGGCAGTCTACAACGAGCTGCCAACAGTAAGAAACGATCTTTTGGTGCTCCGCAAAAAGTCAATTTTAAACATTAAAACCACAGCTGACAAATCTCTCAACATGCACAGTAATGTGATTGATGTTGTCAAGCTGTTTGGATTTATTTTCGTTTTGTTTCTGTCGCCCTTTATGTTAGATAGATAGATAGATAGATAGATAGATAGATAGATAGATAGATAGATACTTTACTCATCCCCGTAGGGAAATTCACACTTCCAGCAGTCTACCCCGTTGTTTATTAACAGATTAGTTTTGCCGGACGTTGCATGTTGTGCTAAAATGCTAATTCCCCTTATTGAGATCAAAGAGATCAAAGCCAGCAGAGAAGCTTACCACGTGTTGTGACTCATTCATTTGCAGGTAAAATGTACCCGTTTTTATACTCATTATTGTTATTATTTCTATTTTCTCATATATATAAAAAGGATGATGTTGGTTAAAATTCAGACTAAAGAAAACGTAAACGTTAAAAAAAACACTATACGATCTCTTGATAAAAGTATCTTGTTAAAATGGATGTAAAAATGTATTGTGATGGTTGATATTCTAAAATATATTTTATGTAAACTGAAAAGAAAGCTCTTTGATATGTTTTTGCTGGCATTCTACAACGAGCTGCCAACGAGATCAAAGCCAGCAGAGAAGCTTACCACGTGTTGTGTTGTGACCAATTCATTTGCAGCAACTGTTATAAAAACCTCATCATCCAGTCCAGCGTGAATGTGGATCTTTGGTGGGACGGGTACACTGCGGTTACACATATAAAAGGTTGGCCTTAAATCCATTATCTTCAACGTGGCCATCAAATAAATTCAGATTCAGATTCAGATCTACTTTATTGTCATTCTAGTACACGTGTATACAGAACGAAATGTCGATACATCTGACCCGCACAGTTTCCTTGAATGTACAGATATAAATAAAATGTTGTATTGAGTTGGAGTATTGAGTACTAATAATATACTAAATAATTATGGCTATGTATAGTATTTTACAGTAGCGCAAATAGTGGAGCAGCTAACCTGATGTGCAAAATGGGCAGTCAGGTAAACAAGTCAGGTAAACAGTAACAATAGCACTGTAACAATAACGCTGTAAGTACAATAGTGCAGAGAAACAGATGTGCAAGGAGTGGCTAGCTATAAAGAACTGCCAGTAGTGCAAAAAGTCAAACAAAACCAACAGATGTACAGATTAGCAGCAGTTTAGATTTACTATGTGTTTGATTGACCGTTTAACAGTCTAATGGCCAGGGGGACAAGACTATTGTGGAACCTGGTGGTCCTGCACCGCACACTGCAGTACCTCTTCCCAGAGGCTAGCAGAGTGAACAGTCCATGATGGGGGTGAGAGGGGTCCCTGATAATGTTCTTAGCTTGGGATAGGCAGCGCTTCTGGCCAATGTCCTGAATGGAGGGGAGAGAAGTTCCGATGATTTTCTCTGCTGTCCTCGTCACCCTCCTCACACTACCCCAGTCGGAAGCGCTGCAGCCTCCACACCACACAGAGATACAGCTGGTCAGGATACTCTCTATGGTGCCCCTGTAGAATGTGATGAGGGAGGGTGGGGGCAGGTGGGCTCTCCTCATCCTCCGCAGGAAGTACAGGCGCTGCTGTGCCCTCTTAACCAGTGATGCAGTGTTCACGGACCAGGTGAGTTTGTTTGTGATGTGCACCCCTAGGAACTTGATGCTGCTGACAACCTCCACAGCCTTGTTGTTGATGAAAAGTGGGGCATGGTTGGGCTGTTTTTTCCTGAAGTCGACAATGATCTCTTTAGTTTTGTCAACATTCAGGACCAGGCTGTTGTGCCTGCACCAGCCCACCAACTGCTCCACCTCCTCTCTGTAGGCCAGGTCGTTGTCGTCCCTGATGAGGCCCACCACTGTTGTGTCGTCCGCAAACTTCACGATGTGGTTTGTGGCGGACCTAGGGACGCAGTCGTGTGTCATCAGGGTGAACAGCAAGGGGCTCAGGACACAGCCTTGGGGGGAGCCCGTGCTGAGGGTGATGACATCGGAGATGTTCTGACCAATCCGCACTGACTGGGGTCTGTCAGTGAGGAAGTCCAGCAGCCAGTTCCGCAGGGGGGTGTTGAAACCCAGGAGTCTCATTTTGTCTACCAGGTGTTGTGGGATGATGGTGTTGAATGCTGAACTGAAGTCCAGGAACAGCATCCGCACATGGGTGTTCTTCTCCTCTAGGTGTGTCAGGCTCAGGTGAAGCGCAGAGGAGATGGCATCCCCGGTGGAGCGGTTTGTCCGGTAGGCAAACTGAAAGGGGTCGAGTGAGGAGGGGAGACTGGAGGTGATGTGCTCTTTAACCAGTCTCTCAAAGCACTTCATTATGATGGGAGTCAGTGCAACGGGCCGGTAATCGTTGAATGATAAGATCTGGGGTTTCTTTGGCACTGGGATGATGGTGGCAATCTTAAAGCATGATGGTACTGTGGCTTGGTCTAGCGAGGTGTTGAAAATGTCTGTTAGTACACAAGCCAGCTGATCGGCGCACTCCCTAAGGACCCGCCCTGGAATGTTGTCCGGGCCTGGAGCCTTCCGTGTGTTGACCCTTCTCAGGGTCTTCCTCACGTCAGTTGAGTCCAGGAGGAGTGCTCTTTCGTCCTGATTTGGAACCGCTTTCGCTGCAGGGGTGCCATTTTGTGCCTCGAACCTCCCAAAGAAGTTGTTGAGGTCATTCAGAAAGTCCATGCTAGTGTCCTGCACTGGGGCAGTGGTTGGCTTGTATCTGGTGATGGCCTGAATGCCTTTCCACATATCCCTGGTGTTGGTTGTGCTGAGGAAACGGTCCTGGATTTTTTGACTGTGCGATCGCTTTGCTAGTCTAATAGCACGGTTCAGGTTAGCCCTCGCTGATCTCGGCACCTCCTCGTCACCAGATTTAAAGGCAAGGTTCCGTACCTTTAGCAGTTTGCGTATCTCAGCAGTCATCCAGGGCTTTTGATTGGCACGGGTGCAGATGGTTTTGGTATTGCTGACGTCTTCTGCGCATTTACTGATGTAGGCTGACACAGACATGGCGTACTCATCTATATTTATTTTGTTGTTGTAAGTGGCAGCCGATTTAAACATGTCAAAATCCTTGTGAATATGAAGAAAATCTAGTATGACATCGTCCTCATTGTCTCATTAATATTATGCTCCTTTTAACTCACCCTGCAGGAAACATTACTAGAAATGAAACTTGTCAATCTTTTGTTTTGCAGGGAATGTTTTTTTCTTTTTTTTAATCACTGTCAGGTTTTGCCAGATCATCTAGAAACGCGATACATTGAACTTTCCCTATTTTGGGAGGAAATGTTTCCATATACAATTTATATTACCAGTTGTGGTCTGTCAGGGCCAGCAAGACCTTCTCTGCTGGCCTAACATTAATCACACATAATATCATAATTATAACAAAAGCCATAGTGTACAATACTGTAAAATTCGGACTATAGAGCACACCTGATTAGAAGCCGCACCCAGTACACTTTTGAAGGAAAAAACTTTTACATACACAAGTCGTACCTATAAGCTACATATGCCCTCATTGAAACGTGAGATATTCACAAAGAAAGATGGAACACAGAAAGAGTTTTAATATCATACGATACCTTAACCCCCTTAACGATCGACGGCCCGTCGGTGGGCTCCGGACTTTTGATAAACAAATGCATCTCTGTACAATGTCACCCGTCACTAAAATACGTCATGCTACATATCATTGGAAAGCTTAAACTCTTGGGATTATAAATATAATCAGAGAGACATCACGATCAGTCTGAAACAAGATCCCTGAAAACTATGAAGCCGGCATAACTCACCAGTACGTCCCTGGGCTGTCCTCAACTTCTTTGTATGTCCGCGAAAATGGCTTTGTTACCTTAAGGACAATACATAGAATCCAACCGTTTAAAATATTACAAAACACACTAGATGGGCTCCAGCACACCGCAACCCTACTGAGGATAAGTGGTGCAGATAATGGACCGTAGTTAGTGCTCCCCGCTTGATTGACCCCTTTTTTTGGAGAGAACGTCATTGGGCGTCGCCCCCAAAAATATGCAGAGAGAAAATATGGCGAAAAGGGAACGCGCTTTATTGCATTCGGGACATGTTCAAAGTTCCAGACGTTCAACATTGGCTTTTATAGTGTTCTCAAATAAAGTTAAGATATCTCGTGAAGGTCGTCCGCCCCGGCTCCATCGGCATATCAGCTTGTGACCTCTTGCAACGACGTCATCCCACGACCTTCACCTGATGCCTACATACTATATTTATTCATGCACAAAACATGAAGTTACATTAAACTTGCGTCTTTATCGACATATATTCCATGTGTCTCACTCTTACCTTTACCTGGCAGCCATTAGAAAAAAATGCATAAATTGGCCGCAGGGTTGAAAGCCTGGGAAAAATGTCACCGATTATAGTCAGAATTTTACGGTATATCTTTATAATTATTCTCCTTATTATGTACTTTTCATTACATATTTATCCATTTGGTCTCATATGAATAACCTATATGTTATTTTGACAATATGTGTGTATTATTTGTTATTGCAACATCCATTCCAGCTTGGTCATCTTGGAAGAGGAATTACCTCATGTGCGATCCCTTCTCAAGGTTCCTTCATGCTGAGGTTATGAGTTTTTCCTTGCCCTCGTGTAGGTTTCAGATCAGGTGATGGTGTAGAAATAGTCTGTCGTTTGCAATAATCTGTCGTCTGTGCAGCCCTTTAAGACTCCTTGTGATTAAGGGCTATACAAATAAACATGACTCAACTTGACTGAGGTTTTTGAGTTTTTCCTTGCCCTCATGTAGATTTCAGATCAGGGAATGGTGTAATAATAGTCTATTTTGCAATAATCTGTGCAGCCCTTTGAGACTTCTTGAGATAAAGGGCTATATCAATAAACATGACATGAATTGACTCTACGTTATTTGTACTAGCAAGTGGCACCACCTAAAGTGATTTGTTTTCTTTGTTTCAAATCTGTTAAAACTCTGTGCAGCCCTTTGAGACTCTTTGTGATTACGGGCTATATAAATAAACATGATTTAACTTGACTTTCAGTAGTTTGAAGTTAGATCTCTCATCCAATCAGAATTTTTCTCGCCTGTCATCAGCCTGTAGAATCAACAGTTCTGAGCACTGTGAGCGAATGGCACATGTGGCTGATAGATACTGTATATTCACGACAGAGTGAATATACAGAGTAAAAGGCTCAGTCTCCGTGGTACTATTTCTGTATTTACCGCATACACAGGACGCACCCCACGACAGGTTGAGGGAGTCTCTGCTTGTGGCCGTGTTACACTAACACAGCTAACCATACAGGTGTGCGTATTAAAAATACAACAGAAGCTGAACGGAGTTTTGTTGCGTTTTATTTAAGTATGGATTTCAAAGAAAAAGATACGGATAAACAAGATTTAAAAAAAAAAGCTGGGGCAGAACAGTTTGCCACATTTTCTTACCGGTTATCCATAACATAACTATCAAAATCCTGGTTCTCTGTTTCTGACCAGAACAGCTTCGGTAAATCACAGTCACACCCAAGGGTAAACAATCCATTCTTTTCATCACAATCAGCTGTAAGTTTCTGTGCCACCGTAGTCCTGGTCAGGTTGTAAAAATGACACCGTTTCGTGAAAGAGGATAACACTAACTTTGAAAATGCTAGATACGATACGGCGTTAGCATCTATGAGTGGTACTTCTGCACACAGTGGATGCATTTCGTGTGACGTCACAAGTCCTTGTCTGCTTGTGGGGAACGTGTGGCGAACTCGGGAAGAGTTATCAAAGTCACAGGAGATCGCATACATGTCTCATTTAGTTGGAAAAGTGAACAATCTCACGAAAGACCTCGGATTTCACCTAAAATTGTTATCAGTCTTGACTCGGCCAAGACTCAAACCTCTGACTTCCCAGTCTCCTAACCCTAAAA
This sequence comes from Urocampus carinirostris, assembly GCF_059441175.1. Taxonomy (NCBI): domain Eukaryota; kingdom Metazoa; phylum Chordata; class Actinopteri; order Syngnathiformes; family Syngnathidae; genus Urocampus; species Urocampus carinirostris. Next base: position 10,376,039 of record NC_142352.1, read on the forward strand.
CGACTGAGCTGGTCTGACTACCACTTTACATGAGACACAGGGCGTACTACTCAATAGGGCGTGCCACACAGTTTGAAGAAAATCTGAGACGTATGTGTGCCTTATGGTCTTGAAAATACGATAGTTGTGATAAACAATCAGATCCCAAGATGGAGAAAGTAAGGCCAGCTAGAAGGCCTCATGTTGAACGTGACAGAGGTAATGGTAACGGTTATACATAAAAATGATAATGCCAACTGCCATTAAACTTAAAAAAGAAGAAATGACATCTTCGCGTTTTGTGATTGGATGCTCACTAGAGTCAAGACAGCACTATGGAGATCAACCAAGCTACATTATATCTTTTGAAAAAATGGATCAAATGTGTCTTGTTGAAAATGTTAACCCACTATGGCTGAAAAAAACAACGATTTGGTCACAGATGTACTTCCAAAGCCAGTTCCAAGACGGACCTTTCTAAGGAAGCAAGATCTTATGAAGGGGTAAAACTTATGGACACAAGGACAATTAATTTTGAATTACGGTATAGTAACTTTAAATGTGTGCATTATTATGTATGGAGATAAAGTACATTCTAATAGGTGACTCAGGTTTTTTGATATTTAAATGCTCCAGAAAATAGCATGTGTTGTAAACGATTAGGGCGATTTGACTCCTAGTCATGCTTCTGGGTGCTCCTGTGTGCTTCTGTGAAGGATTTCTCGAACAGTGATGCCATAAATGAAGTTTTTGGGAATAAACTATCCTTCATTCTGTATGTTTTTGCTTTGATGGAGTACTGAGTAAAACAATGATAAACAATTTTATTGAAACACACGCAAACAATTAATGCAATTAACTATCTGCATGTGTCACGGTTGCCATGGCGCCCAATTGGCCCCGCCCGGGTTGCGCCAGCTGGGGCTTGCTGACGGATTGGCTCCCTGTCAGTATTTAAACTCTGTCCAGTCCGTTTTTACACGGCAAGCCCTTTTTCGCCCGTTTTTGCTCTTGTTTTTCTCCCGCTACGATCTGTTTGATCTTGACCACATCTGCTCTCCTGTCCCGAATTACGACCTGTTTTGATCTCGACCACGTCTGTTCTCCCGCCCCGAATAACGATCCATTTTTTATCTCGACCACGTCTACTCTCTTCTCCCGGTTTTTCGACTTTTTTCCGTTCCCGGCACGACCCTTCGCTCGCCAAAAAAGTCCCACTTCCGCGTCTGAGAAACCTTCTCCCCGCTACCAGCGATCTCCGGATCGTGTATGCTCCTTTCCCTTCTCCCCAATAAAACTATGAGTAACGTTACGCGAGTGGGTCCCGTTTCCTGTTCTTGTCCTGGCAGCATATGCAAAAAGAGAAACTAAGACATTGTCATATCAAACACAAATTACACAAGGTTATTGAAAAAGAGAAATTCACTAAAATGCATCAAAATGGGTAAAAAAGAAAGGAATGGAGTACGCATGCAGGGCACTGTTCATTGAGATGCATATTTAGTCGAAAATGCATCGTTGAGATAAACAATTTATAATGTTTTCTGTGCGATTTTTAATACACAGGACTACATATCTGAGGATTCAGCCTCATTTACATTCGGGGCTGACGTCAGAATCCATAACGTGCACAAGATATTGAATAGCAAGAAAATCAGAAAACAAAGACGGTCAATTACAGCACCAGCAAACTTCCAATCATTGCGTTTGGCCTGTACTTCCTGCTGGTCACGGAAGCGTTTGTTAATATAACGCACTTCCTCCAGGATATTAGCAAGCTGGGGTTCAAATCTACTGGCATCGACAGAGTCGCTTGAGGCCTGGTGACCACTCTCCATTCTGTTTTTGAGGTCCATGTTGGAGGTATCGCTCTGTGTCTTGTCCTCACTTGGACGCTTCATGCGCAGGAACCAGGCACACCAATCAAAGAGGACCACACGGCTCTTTTGGGACAGAACATTTAAAGAAAGATATGAGAAAATTACTCATTGTTATCATGAAACTCCCAGCTCGATATGTTAATAAAATAAAATGGACGCTTACCCATTTTGGCATCTTGGCTCCATTAGGGTCACGATGGTGTATTTTCAAGACCATGACCGTGACCATCACAGAGAGTGCAACAATCCCCATGGTGATGACAAAGTACTGCGCTAGAAAGGTAATAACATAGTTTCAAAAGATAGTATTTGTTCAGCTTTTCATCATGCATACAAATATAGCCCTCTTCATCTGGTTCATGAGGGTTAACTGGGGCCTCTCCCATAAAATGAAATGATCTGCATTTATATAGCACTTTTCAAGTCAATGACTTCCCAAAGCGCTTTACAGTGTGCTTCACATTTCCCAGCCATGTAAGACGCTAACCTGCTTATTGGGGGTATTAGGGGTTCAGTGTCTTACCCAAGGACACTTCGACATGTAACACGGACGAGCCGGGATTCGCACTGGGATCCCTTGATCCCAAGACGAGCGCTCTACCTCCTGAGCTACTGCCGCCCCATCTCATTAAGGGCAGACAAAAATTTCACTTAATAATCCATCTTTAAAATCACTGTTTGCATCCAGGAGTACAGAATGCGAGCATTTAAACTCATATCTTTGTTGTTTCTAACTTTTCATTGTTTCTTTTCAAGAAAACTTAAGAAATGTTTCTCCAATTTCAATCAAGAGAATAATAAGTAAAAGCTACAGCTTTTTGATGTTACAACTTTTGGCCCTTGGCCATACAGTATTTCACGGCACAGTAAATGTCAGTAATAATAATAATACATTGTATTTTGAAGCGCCTCTCAGGAAACCCAAGGTCGCTGTACATATGAGTAGGAAACAACAATAAACGAAGAGTAAAACAAGAGTAAAACAAGCAAGTAATAAATGGTGTGTGAGGCAGATGGTCAAGAAAAATCTGAAGAGGTGAGTTTTGAGTCCGGATTTGAAGGTGGACAAGGTCACCGAATTTCGGAGTTCAGGCGGCAATGAGTTACAGAGCTGGGGGGAAGAGCGGCTGAAAGCTTTTCACATAATTTTCCCAAGTATTCAGGTACACGTAATTATTAGTGAGCAAACGTGTGGTTGTCATAAAAGTGAAAAATTTAATTAGATCTGTTTTTGATTTTTTTTATAAAATAAATTCCTCTTTTATCACAGACGACAAACATGATCATAATGATTCATTTTTTAATGTAAAAGTATTATCTATTATATAGATTATTGATTTTGTGACTTGAGTAGAAGTGTTGAAAAAGTAATGAAATGACTGACAGTAAAAAAGTTAGAGGTGCTGTCTGAAATTTTGAAAATTTCTATTGGCTGACGCCATCTTCTGGCTTAAGTCATCATTGCCTCCTCTGTTAAGCTTAGATGTGCTAGAAAAAACTCTTTATTTTTTCATCTTTTTGGGGCTTGGGTTTGCATTTGGACTGTATTTGAACGCTGCCTTTTCTTACTTTCACCATTTTCATGCTACACTAACAGAAAACCCGGATAAGCATTAAACACCCCATGTCCCAACCCCCTTTCCTGCATCCCAATGTGTTGCGATCACATAACAGCTCTGGTGAAATTAAAATAAAAACAGAGAAAAAAAATTATAAAAGTACTTTGAATTCAGTTGGACAATGATAACAGCTACAATATCTCATCTCATCTCATTAGCCGCACCGCTTATCCTCAGTAGGGTCGCGGGGGTGCTGGAGCTCATCGGGCAGTGGGCAGGGGACACCCTGAACTGGTTGCCAGCCAATCGCAGGGCAAGCTATAATATTCTACTTTCAATTTTTTAAGGATACTTCAGATACACGGAAATCAAGGCTTACAAGCAATCGTAGGAGCGAAAGCCGTGCTTAGAATAAACACTTGATTTCAAGAATTCTACCCAGACATATTGTTTTACCTATTAAAGGCACTGAGTCCGAAGTGGCTGGCATCATTTCTGCAACCATTAGCATAAAGACGACAAGGGAGAGCAGGACTGTGACACCTGAAAATATCGAAACAGACTTAACATCTTGAAAATCAAGGCATTGTTTTCTTTTCATAAAATCAGGGGTGTCAAACTCAGTTTAACTAGGGGGCCACACGATAGAACAAACATTCTCTCAGGGGCCGGGCTAGTAGATTAGAGAGAAAGAAAACAGAGAGAAAGAAATAAGAGAAAGAGAAGGGGGGGAAATAGAGCTAGAGAGAGAGAGAGAGAGAGAGAGAGAGAGAGAGAGAGCGTGAGAAACAAAAGTTAAAAAGAGAGATAGTGAGAGATGGGAAAGTTAGAGAGAGAAAGTGCGAAATCCAAAGAGAAATAAAAAGAAAGAAAGTCAAGAGAAGAAGATAAAGAGAGAAGGGGAGAAATAGAGAAGGAGAAAGCAAGAAAGCAAGAAAGAGAGAGAAAGAGACAGAGCAAAAGAAGGTAAAAGACACAGAGAGTGAGAGAGAGAGAGAAAAGAGACACAGAGAGTGAGTGAGAAACAAAAGAGATAAAAAGAGAAACAGTGACAGATGAGAAAATAAGAGAGAAAAGAGAGAAATCCAAAGAGAAATAGAAAGAAAGAAAGAAAGAAAGAAGGGGAGAAAGAGAGAAGGAGAAAGCAAGAAAGAGAGAAAGAGAGAGAGCAAAGAAGGTAAAAGACACAGAGAGAAGGAGACAAAGAAGAACAAAGAAAGAGAAAAAGAGAGAGAATTAGAGAGAGGGATAGAGTGAGAAAAAATGGAGGGAGGGAGTGAGAGAGAGAGAGAGAATGAGTGAGAAACAAAAGAGATAAAAAGAGAAACAGTGACAGATGAGAAAATAAGAGGGAAAAGAGAGAAATCCAAAGAGAAATAGAAAGAAAGAAAGAAAGAAAGAAGGGGAGAAAGAGAGAAGGAGAACGCAAGAAAGAGAGAAAGAGAGAGAGCAAAAGAAGGTAAAAGACACAGAGAGAAGGAGACAAAGAGGAACAAAGAAAGAGAAAAAGAGAGAGAATTAGAGAGAGGGATAGAGTGAGAAAAAATGGAGGGAGGGAGTGAGAGAGAGAGAGAGAGAGAGAGAGAGTGAGAAACAAAAGAGATAAAAAGAGAAACAGTGACAGATGAGAAAGTAAAAGAAAGAAAAGAGCGAAATCCAAAGAGAAATAGAAATAAAGAAAAGAGAAGGAGACAAAGAGAGAAGGGGAGAAAGAGAGAAGGAGAAAGCAAGAGAGAGAGAAAGAGAGAAAGAGAGCGAGCAAAAGAAGGTGAAAGACAGTGAGAAAAAGACAGAAGAACAATAAAAAAAGAGAGAGATAGAGAGAGATAGAGAGAAATGCAAGTACACCGTTTGTGAGAGGCACCTGGTTTTGGGAACATCAAGTAGACATATTTCAACCGGCAGTTTATTTCTCTCTTGCGCTTCTCTGAGCGTTGTCTAGCGGGCCGGATTCAATCTGTTTGACACCCCTGCATAAAATAAAAGCTCTTTGGCTCCACCCACCAAGTGATATCTTCTCTCCAGAATCAGGAGGCAACAGGAAGACAAACAGGGCCATGGCAGAGATAATGATACAGGGGATGAGCAAATGCCACACATAGACGAGAGTGCGTCTGCGGATCGCGATGGTGTAAGTGACGTCCGGATAGCTTTCGTCCGGACAGCAAGGATAAATGGGGGTATTCTTTTTTCCTGAAACCGCTGTAAGACAAAATACGAATAAATCACCAGCATAAAAATGAATTATGAAGACATAATAGAGTAAATTAGATGATCCACGTGCAAGTTATTAGTAGAGCACTGGTAGGGTATGTTTCAATGGCTAAAAATCCTTTCTGAGGCCATCTGCTACCATCAGGGTTGGGTAGGGTTACTTTAACTGGATTACTTTCAATTACTTTTGGATTACTCCAATACCAAATATGCTAATAAAAGACAAAATAAACTAAATATGAATGAAATGATGACTCACAACACGTGATAAGCTTTCTCTGCTGGCTTTGATCTCTTTGATCTCCGGCAAAACTAACATAAAATGCGTCAGAAAGAAAATGAAAATAAATCCAAACAGCTTGCCAACATTATTTTTGCCGTTCCATGTATTCTGTTACTCCCCAAGCCTGCACAAAATTTAGTCATTTTATTCATATTTAGTTTCTTTTGTCTTTTATTAGCATTTTTGGTATTGGAGTAATCCAAAAGTAATTTAAAGTAATCCAGTTAAAGTAACCCTACCCAGCCCTTCCCTTTCCTCACACGGTTGGTTTGTTCCTTCCCATAATTGTATTATTTTTATCGTTAATTATTTTGTTTTTATATTGTTTTAACTGTTCTGTGTGTCTGGGAGTTTGGTGTTCGTGTCAAGAACCGGAACCTGATCAGGACCCAAATGCATGTCGTTTCTCACACATAGCCTATTATGTTACGTGAAATGGGGAGTCATGGCGTGGAATGATAGGAAGCCAGAGGCCGACGAGATCGGTACCAATTGCCCGAGGAGATATCAGACAGATGGGGTCGATACCGGACAGGACGGGCCAGACAGGATTGATATCAAAACCGGATATCGAAATTAAACAGGACAAACTAGACGGGAACAAAACTGGAAACCTATATTAAACAACGGGACAGACGGGATTGATGTCAAAACAGGGTATCGAAATTAAACAGGACAAACTAGACGGGAACAAGACTGGAAACCGATATCAAACAACGGGACGGACAGGATTGATATAAAAACCGGATATCGAAATTAAACAGGACGAACTAGACGGGAACAAAACTGGAAACCGATATTAAACAACGGGACAGACAGGATTGATGTCAAAACAGGGTATCGAAATTAAACAGGACAAACTAGACGAGAACAAAACTGGAAACCTATATTAAACAACGGGACAGACAGGATTCATATCAGAACAGGATATCGAAATTAAACAGAAACGAAAACTGTAACGAAACTGGAAACCGATATTAAACAAGACAAAATAAACTGGACTCATATCGGACAGGAGATACCGAGAGTAAACAGGACCGAGTCAGAGGTTTGTTGACGGACTGACAAAGAAAGAGTGAGAGCATTAAGCTTAAATAGACGGAAAACCAATCTGTCAACGAGCCGCAGCTGGTGCCACACGGGCGGGGCCAATTGGGCGCCATGGCAACCGTGACAAACTTTTTTTTTTTCCCCTTATCATACACTTTTGAGTGTATTCATTGCCATAACAGTGCTCTACAAATAAATTCCGATTTGGAATGTCGACTTTTAAACACAAAAACAGAGACAGACAGACAGACAGACAGACAGACAGACAGATAGACGGATAGATAGATAGATAGATTAGTTTAATGTGGGCTTTTACTCCCCCAGGTGGAGTTAAAGAACCTCATGGCATGCTCTTTAAAGGCTGGATGGAGTGCTGCATTTAAAGCTCATGAATGCTATCAGGATTTTTCATTGTCGGGGGTGGGCGGATCGATACAAATATCAATATTATAGATACCAAGCAATGACTTGGATGGGATCGATTCTATTGTCCTGGGATGAATACTCCACCTGTCCACCAATTTCTTTAAAGCGGCACTTATATATGTATTGTAGTTATAGTTTTGTTGTATTTCTGAAGAAGTATTTTTGAGTGGACACACAAAGTGACGATGGGGACAATGATGGCACAAAAAAGTTAACCACTCTAGGGGGCCCCCTAGTGGTTGCAGGGCTCTAAGCAGCCGCTTAGCTTGCTTGTGCCTTGGGCCCACTGGTTCTGGGTAAACCCAATTTGACTGGACTACTAATGACACTGTTATGGTTTCCTTCTGTTTTCCTCTTGCATAAATTGTAATCAGTGCAAATGATGAAAAATATCGACTTATTCTTACCCAAGAGTTCCCACTCTGAATTCGGAATGAATTGACTGATGTCTGCCTCGATCATCGTTAAGTCTAAAGAGGAGCTTCCGTATGTCCAGGAGCCAAACTTGAGGTCGCACCTCTGGATGTCAAAGGGGAACCAGCGGAGATCCATGTAGCAGGTGCTCTTAAAGATGCCTGGAAGGGAAATCAATGCGGTAGATCAGGGGTCAGGAACCTTTTTGACGCAAAGAGCCTTAAAAGCAAAAAATGTTTTAAAAATAAATTGAGAGAGCCCCATCATATATTTTCAGACAAAATTGAAAAAACTGCCAAACACGCTCTCTAGACAAAAGCTAATTCTTCAAGTTTATTTCACTCTGTGTCATTTGATGATTTAATCAAATGTATGAAATAATACTAATGCCAAATCCTGTGTCCCAAATCAATGTAAATATGCCTTTTACAGTTTGTCTTCCACCTTCAGTTAAGAGTGTTGAGGCCATTTTTTCCCATGAAATTTGTCCTAAACAACGGTTTCAAAACAATGTGCATGCAAAGTTCTCTTGTAAAAATGTCACAAATTACGGCAAACGATAAGTACATGTCATATTCACTTTCGGTGTAGACTGCACCGAGCGAGAGAGAGAGAGAGAAGGAAGTGCCTTGTGCTTGTGCAGGGTCCCGCCCACCTGTACTGCTCACCCAATCAAAGTCGTTTGCCAGCGTTTTTAAGCATCAGTTTAAATGGTTTCTTATCGAACTTCTGCATTAAGTTGCTTCGGCTTTATATGAACCAGAATCAGGATGAAATCACTTGACTTTGGAACGCCACAGAGAGATGTGCAATACAGTGGAACCTTGGTTTTCGAACGCCTCTCAGTTCAAACAAAGTCCGACCCAAAATTTCGAGAAATTCTTGCTTCGCTGTTCGGTCAAAAAAAATCGGAGTTCAAACGCCGGTAATGCGTGAGTGCGTACGCTAGGGTGCGATGCTGAGCAGCGTATGGGTGTAGATCGGGCTTTTCGTGACCAACTGTTATCGCGTGCGATCGTGCTTCGTTTTGCTTTCGCTTTTAATATAGGTGTACGAAGTGTTTTAGCCCCCAATTATGCCTCCGAAGAAAGTCAGTGCAAGCCGCAAAGTTGCTACAGGTGAAAAAAGAAAAGTAGTGCGTACAACTATTGCATTTAAGAAAGAAATAATAACAAAATATGAAGGAGGTGTGCGAGTGTCTGATCTTGATAGGGAATGCAGCATGGCTAAATCTACGATCAGTACGATACTAAAGAATAAGTACTTTAATGACACTGTCTTGAGTCACTTTAGAAAAGTGCTAAAAACAAGGCAGAAGCAAGTGTCATTAGATCGGTATTTTAAGAGAAAAGAACATCCTTCCAAACAATAATTTTCCTTCCTCCTCCATTCCTGCGCCTTCTGCTGACCACCTCAAAGGTAAGAAATCCTATTCATAATTCTTTTCTTTATCCTTTTTTTTATTTTTACACGTTCATGTTAGCGTAATCTTTCGTACAGAAGATTACGATAACGCGAACGTACGATTAGCCTGGGTTAGCTTTATGTTTACGTTAAACATTTAAGGTAAACATTCAGGGTGTTGGAACGAAGCCCAACATTCAGGGTGTTGGAACGGAGCCCCCTTTCCAATGAACCGCTCACCACTTGTTGTGGAGACCCGGGTGCTAAATGACTCGTAAACGACCAGATTTTTTTTATTTTTACACGTTCGTGTTAGCGTAATCTTTCGTACGGAAGATTACGATAACTGGGTTAGCTTTATGTTTACGTTAAACATTCAAGGTAAACATTCAGGGGGTTGGAACGGATTAAAACGATTTACATTATTTTCAATGGGAAAAATGATTTCGGTGATCGAACAAATCAGTTTTCGAACGGATTATGGTCGAGAACCGAGGTTCCACTGTAGTTACATTTTATTTCGGAGCCATATGTACTCATGAAAAGAGCCATAAGTTCCCTACCCCTGCGGTAGAGGGTGTTGCTACGAAAACGTAATGAGAAAACTTATATATGTCTTCTAAAAAGCAGTGACACACTTAAAAGGAGACACCAAAATAGCAACGAGAGGCATCTAACTCTGTCTTGAGAGGATATCGTTAAAATAATATATATAGTATCGTGAAAAGAATGTAACCAAGAGACATTCAGAAGGCAAGCCCCATCAGAGGTCCAATTATATCTTCAAGAGACAATTAAGGAAAAGGAAAGAAAAGAGCAACACGTCACTACAGGACATGACAATTCTGAAAGCTACAACATATGAAAGCTACAGTATTGCAAAGTACAGTTTTGAAAAGCAATTAACCTATGACAAAAGCAATCAGTGCAGAAGGAACTCAATTACATGTGCTAAAATAAACTCCAGAGTACAGAACGGGAAAAAAGACAAGTATTTTGTTAGAAATTAAGGAGAGGAGTTGAAGAGTGTGAATAATATAAGGGACTAAAATAGAAGTAATGTTTCAGTCACTGAAAGCTAAGGATGAAAAAGCAAATAGGTTCAATGATGCATTTAAACAGAGGTGGATAGTAATTGAGTACACCTACTCCGATACATTTACTTGAGTACGTTTTGGGAAATTTTGTATCTTTAGGAGTATTTTGAAATCCCTATACTTTTACTTTCGTAAATTTGTGAAGAAAAAACGGTACTTTTACCCCGCTACGTTGAAGTCGTTACTTTGTTACTTAATAAATCCCCTCTACGTAAAAACGTGTCTGTCTGTCTCCGCTAAGGCGCATTTATTTTGTCGCAGAACTCTGCCAGGCTCAACCATGTTTAACCAATCAAACGTAACAGCCCCATGACGTGGCCATATTCATCCCGGCGGTAGAAAAGTCATTTACAGATGGAACAGATCGAAAAGGTCGCTTAGCAATACCGACTATGAAAACACAGTAGAAGAGGAGCACCCCTGGCTTCAAATCAAAATCATGTTACCCTAGAAGTGTGTTTATTAAAGCAGGTCAGTTATTTTAATCTACTGTTCTGTTGATCGGATGGACTTTGATAATTTGATGATCTGATTGGTCGTTTTAAAAAAAACTACTTACTTGCTTTTATCCAAGTAAGTATTTAGATGCCTACTTTTACTTATACAGTGGAACCTCGGTTCTCGACCATAATCCGTTCCAGAACCCTGTTCGAAAACCGATTTGGTCGATCACCGAAAATCGTTTTTCCCATTAAAAGTAATGTAAAATCGTTTTAATCCGTTCCAACACCCTAAATGTTTATCATGACCGTAAACATGAAGCTAACCCAGGCAAATCGTACGTTCGCGTTAGCGCAATCTTCCGTACGAAAGATTACGCTAACATGAACGTGTAAAAATAAAAAAATCAGGTCGTTTACATGTCATTAAGCACCGGGGTCTCCACAACAAGTGGTGAGCGGTTAAAGAATAAAGAAAAGATTTATGAATAGGATTTCTTACCTTTGTGGTGGTCTGCAGAAGCCATGCTCTGTTCCCTCGAAAGAAGAGAAACTCGCACATCTTCTTCCTATTTTGCTATTATTTCTTTCTTAAATGCAGTAGTTGTACGCACTACTCTTCTTTTTTCACCTGTAGCAACTTTGCTGCTTGCACCGACCTTCTTCCGAGGCATAATTCGGGGTTAAAACACTCTGTTCACGATATTAAAAACGAAAGAAAAAAGAAGTGCGCGGTCACGTGACAACAGTTCTTCACGAGGGGTGGGGAAAAATCTACACCGCTCAGCATAGCCCCTAGCATACCAGCGTTCGAACTCCGATTTTTTGAATGAAAAGTGAAGCAAGAATTTCTCGAAATTTTGGGTCGAGAACCGATTTGTTCGAACTGAGAGGCGTTCGAAAACTGAGGTTCCACTGTACTTGAGTAATATTTTTCTGAAGTAACAGTACAGTAACAGAACGACAAACTGGCTGTGCTAGTAAAAAACATCAAAGTGTACAGGGAGTGCATTTTGCATCACAAACTCTAACGTGGAGCTTCAGCGCTGTTAGGGCAGACAGAGACACAAAAACCTGCGGGAAACGGGGAGGAGGCGGACTCGCTATCTACGTGGACACGAGGTGGTGTAACCCTGGGCACAGAGATTTTCATTTGCTGCAGGGACGTCGAACTTTTGGCCTAGCGTGTGACGTCATCCACTCTGCTGTTGCTAAACTACAAACACAGCACCATCCTGTTAATCGGTTAATAATCAACACAAAGATACTGCTGGAAGTGTAAATTTCCCTACGGGGATGAATAAAGCATCTATCTATCTATCTATCTATCTATCTATCTATCTATCTATCTATCTATCTATCTATCTATCTATCTATCTATCTATCTATCTATCTATCTATCTATCTATCTATCTATCTATCTATCTATCTATCTATCTATCTATCTATCTATCTATCTATCTATCTATCTATCTATCTATCTATCTATCTATCTATCTATCTATCTATCTATCTATCTGTCTATCTACTTTTCTGGCTTCTTTACCCATCTCTGCTTTTGAGAGGAATAGAAAATGTCCTTACCTGGAGGTATATACATACAGGACCCTGAGGAGCTCACCACGATATTGCTGTGATAGGTGGAATCGGATCTTATGTCTGCGCTGCAAATGACAATGAATAACATTAGTGCTGCCTGTATGTAACAATGAGACATAATAATATGAAGGGTCTATCAGGAGTCTGCATGAAGATCTAGTCGTCAGGGTTTGTTATTTTTAGCAGTGAGTTCAAACACTGGATAGTGTTCCCCATATTCATCCATCCATCCATCCATTATCTGCACTGCTTATGCTCAGTAGGGTCACGGGGATGCTGGAGCCCATCCCAGCCATCCTCAGGCAGTGGGCAGGGGACACTCTGAACTGGTTGCCTGCCAATCGCTGGGCACACAGAGACAGAAAACTCACTCGCTCATTCACACCTAGGGACTATTACAACCGGCCAATTAACCTGAAATGCATGTTTTTGGAATGTGGAAGGAAGAAACCCACTTGACTTGAACCCTGAACCTCCGCACAGTGAGGCTGCGCGCTAATCACCCAACCGCCATGCCGCCCAAGCAGATAATAATTCTTATTTTAAACCATTTGCACTAATTACATTATATATTTTGGTTTTGCAGGTTAACATTTCTTAATATTGAGCTCTAGAGTTAATGTTGGTTATCTACTCTTAGTTGTAAGTTACTTACTATTTATTTCTTTTTTTTCTCTTTAATGATAATCAGGATACTGTTATGCAGAGAGGTACTTAAAAATTTGCATTTTTAAATTGTACTATTTTTAGTCAGGGGTGCCGGGATAGTGGCTTAATGAGGACCGAGAGGTTTTCTTCTTCCTAGGGGGGAATGATTATAATATGATTGAGATAATTGAGAAGCACTGCCCTGATTTAATAAAACCCTGTTGTGATTGCTCGATTGGTCCAACCATTGTAAAAAAGAGCCAAAACATGTATTACAGTATCAGTTAGATAGTTGTTGAATGAGGGCTATGACAATAACCAGTGTTTTTTTTTACCATCGTTTCTGTCGTATAACGTATTTGTGCATTGTAGCAGTTTTCCATTTTTACCAACTGCCACCACTGGTGTAAAGTGCTACTGCAGCCTTTGTGTCATGTCGGTTTTTGGTGTATATATCATAATCGAGTCGAGTCAAGTTTATTTGTATAGCCCTTAATCACAAGAAGTCTCAAAGGGCTGTACATGGATTGTTTTCTGTTTTTAGTGTCAATAAATTTGTTCAAACCAAAAAAAAAAAAAAAAAAAAAAACATGGGGAAATCTACTGTGTTCCTAAGAAGAAGAAGAAGAAGAACAAGAACAAGAAGAAGAAGAACAAGAACAAGAACAAGAACAAGAACAAGAACAAGAACAAGAATAAGAACCATAAGAACAAGAAGAAGAACAACAATAACAAGAAGAAGAAGAAGAAGAACAAGAACAAGAAGGAGAACAAGAACCATAAGAACAAGAAGAACAACAAGAACAAGGAGAACAAGAACAAGAACAAGAACAAGAAGACGCACAAGAAGAAGTACAAGATGTACAAAAAGAGGTACAAGGAGAAGCAGAAGAACATGAAGAACATGAAGAAGCAGAAGAAGAGGAACTAGAAGAACAACAAGAAGAACAACAACAAGAAGAAGAACAAACAAGAAAAACAAGAACAACAAGAAGAACCAGAAGAACCAGAAGAACCAGAAGAACCAGAAGAACAAGAAGAACAAGAAGAACAAGAAGAACAAGAAGAAAAAAAACCCCAAAAGAACAAGAAGAACAAGAAGAAGAACAAGAAGAAGAACAAGAAGAACAAGAACAAGAAGAAACAAAATTGCTCATTCACAACTCAACTACAGCACTTTCAATTTTTTTGCAACGCAGCCCTCATTCGCCTTTGATTATGTCGCGTTAGTAAATACTGTATTTGTAATCGCAATCCAACTAAACAGCTATTTTGAACGGTGACACGATCCCAAAATACGTGACGTAAACAACTAGGAGGAAGGCGAGAAAGAGGGGTTAAAAAGACATCTTATTCCATACCATCTATTCATCCATCCATCTATCCATCCATTATTTGCACCGCTTATCCTCAGTAGGGTCGCGGGGGTGCTGGAGCCCATCCCAGCTATCATCGGGCAGTGGGCAGGGGACACACCAAACTGGTTGCCAGCCAGTCGCAGGACACACAGGGACAGACAATTTGCTCGCTCATTCACACTTAGGGACAATTTGGACCAATTAACCTAACATGCATATTTTTAGAATGTGGGAGGAAACCCACGCAAGCACGGGGAGAACATGCAAACTCCACACAGGAGGTTCGACCTCATGACCTCAGAATTGTGCCGCTAACCACTGCGCCGCCGTGCTTCCCATACTGTAAAGTGAAAATGTCTCAAGGCGGGGTAATTGTCGTACCTGTTATAAAGTACAACATCAGGCTTCCAGAGGAGATGGTCAGGTAACCGGAGAGTGCTGATTCCGTTATTTTCCGTCGGGTCCCACTGTAATGCGTAGTCATTCCAAGACTGTGGAGTGTGGAACAGACAATTAGAAAACGGTACACAGTATCTTTTTCACACCATACCGGTAAGCATGGGGTTGGAAGGGTTTGCAAATTCTCAGAGTAAATTAACCCAGAGATGTGTGGCATTCAGAGTATTGTGGACGATAAATTCAGACAGACTCAAAATAAGTGAGTCAGTTAAAATAAACATAAACTGAGCTTATTTCTCACAGGAGTTTCAACGCGCGCTGAATCTTACTCTGATTTTTGAGTTGTGCCATCCTGGTCTGTTTCAGGAGTCAGATGAATTAAGTCAGGTTTGTGTTACCGGGCTCACCGGCTGTCTCAAAATACTGCATGAACTGAGGTTGGATTTGACGAGTAACCATGGCAAGGGGGCAGTAAAGCGATGCGTTTTTGACTCCTCTAAAACCTAGGCAGCTTATTCGTAGCCCCGGATATGACTTAATGAAAAACAATACACAAATACACAAAGGAAGGAAGGATAGATAGAAAAAAAGATAGAAGAAAAGAAAGAAATAAGAAAGAAAGAAAGAGAGAAAAAAGAAACAAAGAATGAAAGATGGAAACAAAAAGAATGAAAAAATAAAAGATTGAAACAAAAAGAATGAAAGAGGAAAAGATGGATACACAAAGATGGAAAGGTGGAAACAAAAAGAATGAAAGAATGGAAGATGGAAACAAAAAGAATGAAAGAAAGAAGATAAAAAATACAGAAAGAAACAAAGACACATATACAAAGGAAGAAAGAAAGAGAGATAGAAAGTGAGAGAAAAAAGAAAAAGAAAGAAAGAAATAAGGAAATAGAGAGAGAGAAAGGGGGCAGCACGGCGGCGCAGTGGTTAGCGCTTGTGCGGCACAGTTCATGTCATGGGAACCTGTCGTGGGTTCAAATCCAGCTCCAGACATCCTGTGCGGAGTTTGTATGTTCTCCCCGTGCTTGCGTGGGTTTCCTCCGGGCACTCCGGTTTCCTCCCACATTCCAAAAACATGCATTTCAGGTGAATTGGCCGGTCCAAATTGTCCCTAGGTGTGAATGAGCGAATGAGTTGTCTGTCCCTGTGTGCCCTGAGATTGGCTGGCAACCAGTTCAGGGTGTCCCCTGCCCACTGCCCGGAGATGGCTGGGATGGGCTCCAGCCCCCCCGCGATCCTAATGAGGATAAGCGGTACGGCTGATGAGATGAGATGAGATGAGAGAGAGAAAGGAAGAAAGAATATGGAAACAAAAATAATGAAAGAAAAACTAAAAAAAATAAAGAAAGTAACAAAGACGCAAAAACAAAAGAAGAAATAAAGAGATAGAGAATGTACCATTGTGACACCACCCCCTGATCTAAAACCCTCATTAGGGCAAGGAAAAACTCAAAAACCTCAACATGAGGTAAATGAAGAATCCCCTTCCAGGGTGACCAGGCTGCAACGTATGTTGCAATAAAAAAATACTACACAGATATCGTCAAAGTAAAATATAGGTCATACATATGCTATCGAATAGATATGTGTTTTAAGCTTAGAGTTAAACAGTTCCATTGAGGTTGCAGATTGAATCTCAGGGGGCAGAGCGTTCCACATCAACGCTCTTGAACCTGCAGATTTCTTCTTGGCTCTTGGGATTTTCAGAGCGAAGGCTCATTATGTTGTACAGTGGAACCTTGGTTTTCGAACGCCTCTCAGTTCCAACTAATCGGTTCTCGACCAAAAATTTCGAAAAATTCTTGCTTCGCTTTTCGTTTAAAAAATCAGAGTTCGAACGCCGGTACGCTAGGGTGTGATGCTGAGCGGCGTACGGGTGTAGATCGTGTAGATTGCCCCACCCCTCGTGAAGAACTGTTATGACGTGCGCGCGGAATTCTTTTCGCTTTCGCTTTTAATATCGGTGAACGGAGTGTTTTAGCCTCTAATTATGCCTCCGAAGAAGGTCGGTGCAAGCAGCAAAGTTGCTACAGGTGAAAAAAAGAAGAGCAGTGCGTACAACTATTGCATTTAAGAAATAAATAACAGCAAAATATGAAGAAGGTGTGCGAGTTTCCCTTCTTTCGAGGGAATAGAGCATGCCTTCTGCAGACCACCACAAAGGTAAGAAATCCTATTCATAATTCTTTCCTTTATCCTTTAACCGCTCACCACTTTTTGTGGAGACCCCGGTGCTAAATGACGTGTAAATGGCCTGATTTTTTTATTTTTACACGTTCATGTTAGCGTAATCTTTCGTACGGAAGATTACGCTAACGCGAACGTACGATTAGCCTGGGTTAGCTTCATGTTTACGTTCATGGTAAACAATCCTGGGTGTTGGAACGGATTAAAACGATTTTACATTACTTTTAATGGAAAAAACGGATTTCTGTGATCGAACAAATCGGTTTTCGAACAATGTTCTGGAACGGATTATGGTCGAGAACCGAGGTTCCACTGTACTTACTTTTCCGCAAAGTTTATTTTTTTTAGAATCACTTTTATAGCTAAAAAAAACTACATATATTTCAAGTACATTTTGTGGCAACTTAAAAAAAAGGGAAAAACATGAGTCACAACTCCATGATACGAGTACACATGTTCTAAAACTGGACAAACATGTGATAGAAACAAAATCAAAACTCAGACAAAAAAATAATACTTTTATTATAAATGTTATTCTCACCAGCTGTGTCCAAATATTGGTTGTCATCAACTGCTTTTTCTCATCCTGTGAGAGAAAAACAAGCAATAATAGTCATCATCATCAATATAATCATCATTTTAACATACCTGTCAAGCTCCAGGGCTCCATGCCCTTACAAAATGTTGTATTTTCCCTTACAAAATACAAAATAATACCATTTTTTTTTCCGAACGTGTTTATTTATGCAGTTTAACATGTTGTATTGGACATGTGTTTCGTTATATCATATATATTGTTAAATAACATTTTGTTGTGAGATACTGAGTTTCTCCACATGAATGAGGTTTATTATAAAAAAAAGTTCAAAAATTAAGTCGCTTAGACGTTCACTGTAGAAGGAAAAAATACATACAAATATAATTAAGTAGAATGATACATTTTCTTATTCAAATTATGAATTCTTTTTCTGCATTAAATTATTGTTGGTAATATATTGATTAAAGGGATAACCACAAACCTGTCTTTTTTCATTTTCTCCTTTCATACCTCATTTTTTTCTTAACTTCTTTACACAACAATAACGATTCGTAATACAATGCATAAAAGCAAGTGAGCCGTTTGAGAGCCGGCTCTCTTTAATGAGTTGAACCGAAAAAGCCGGTTCTCTAAAAAGAGACGGACTTCCTTTCACTACATAACTACCACATGAAATCCGAGGCGGCAGACGCATACACACAGTGGTATCAAACCACTCGCTTCGTTTGCAATTATTTTTTTTTTACCGAGATAGAGGCTACCGCGGCCAACTGGTTTGACTTGATTGATTTGCCGTTTCGTCATAGTCGGTGTATACCGGATGGTACCCATCATTGACAAATTTGCGTTTTTCCGTACAGATTTTCTTCTACGTCGTACACATCCTAAAATGCATAATAAACGTACTTTGTACGTACAGGTTGACAGGTATGTTTTAATTGCAACAAGGAGATCAAAGTACACACCACATCGACAATCTGGCTGAGGAAGATCCCAATGTTAACGTTGAGAGCCTGGGACTCGTTGCTGACGGGTCTCTCCAGTTTGTGGTATCTATGAAACAGACGATCCAGAAGTCTACGCTCATCTGGCCCTTGTAGAGAAACTGGAAAACATAAATTTAAAGTAGACATATTTTTCAGTACATTTTTGGAGCTTTTAGTCTTTTTTTAAATGCCAATTATTCTTAAAAACACAGGCCATGTGGCGTTTCGCTCCGAGAACTTATCTTTGAGAATTCCAGCACATTCTTGAGCTCCTATTGGCGTTCTCTCAGGTCTCGTTAAAATGGCTGAGTGCATACTTTGTGCATCTATTAGGAGGGACCGGGGCTGGGTGGATCGTTCCAAATATTGATAATATTGATACGAAACGGGTACATGGATCGATACTTCACCACTCCACCATTCTCTTCGAAGAGTCGTTTTCATATGTCTCACCAATTCTCTATGCTCGTTTGTGTGACTGACAGGCAGACTTTTAGCACCTCTGCCATACCTGTCAACCTCCGCGGCTCCATGCCCCTACAAACTGTCGTATTTTCCCTTCCAAAATACAAAAAAATCTTACACCATATTTTTTTTTACAAACGTGTTTATTTATGTAGTTTATTTATGTAGTTTATATATATATACTGTATATATATATATATATATATATATATATATATATATATATATATATATATATATATATATATATATATATATATATATATATATATATATATATATATATATATATATATATATATATATACCACAGCCATATCCCCCTAGTGGGAGGTGGCTAGAGTAATTTCTGACTCTTTTTGGGAGATTGATTTAGAGGAGGGGATTCCCAGCCCCCTCGCTCAACCCAACTGAAGTGTTGGGAGTCATTAGGTGACCAAACCCCCCAATTCCAACCCCTAATGCTGAACGCCAAGCAGGAAGGCAACGGGTACCAATGTTTAAGTCTTAGGTATGACTCGGCCGAGGCTTGAACCACAACCTCCCAGTCTCGGGGCAGGCGCCCTACCCCCAAGGCCACCGAGCTGGTATGTAGTTTAAAATGTTATATTGTACATGTGTTTCATTATATCATTCTGTACATATCCTTAATAAAAATTTAAAAAAAAATCAGGAACAATTGTTACCAGCGTAACTAAAATATCCATTAATAACACTTTTAAATTTGTAAATAAAGATATTTTTGGAGGAAAAAATTTGTTGGTATTTCTATTTTGTAAACCAAACCACAAAATCAACCATTGATGCTTGTATTTGAAATTGACTATTTAACAGGGACAGAAAATACAAACTTTTGCAGCCTTGTGACTGGGAAACATGCTTTTCATAAGCCTTGTAAAGTGATCGGCAACTGTTGGAGGTATGTTGTGCTCTGCGATGAAATGGCAAAAAATCACTTCTGCAGCTGTTGAGGAGTCTTCCGGTGTAGTGCCTAATTTCAACCCCCCTGCAAAATCCTCCCCCTCTCGCGTGAACGTGCATTCTGCTGCGCTTCCGACAATAGCTTTATTGTTTTAATAAGCCTATTATATAGAATACGATCGCTACAGCCGCAGACGCATGCGCACAGTAGCATCAAATGCTTGCTTCGTTTGCAACAAAAAAACGATA
The DNA here is from genome assembly GCF_059441175.1 of Urocampus carinirostris. Taxonomy (NCBI): domain Eukaryota; kingdom Metazoa; phylum Chordata; class Actinopteri; order Syngnathiformes; family Syngnathidae; genus Urocampus; species Urocampus carinirostris. The sequence continues at coordinate 10,396,141 of NC_142352.1, forward strand.
CAGAGATAGACGTGTTTACACAGTTTATAGAGTTCCGTTTAGCCCTAACAGCGTCTGAAACTCATGACAAAAAGTTACCGGACACCAGGGCAGACAACTCTGAAAAGTTGCCTGCCCCAGCCATAAAGTTGCCTGCCCCATTTTTCACAACTTGAAACACAAAAAGATGCCTAATCGCAAAAAACTCCATTGTTGCAAAGTATTAAGGATTGATAATCAGAATACATAACAGAACGACACTTTAAATTTAAGTTTATTATAAATCTACTTATAACATTCATTGCATGTATATGATATCGTTGTTTTCCATCTGCCATCCGTATGTACCTGTGTTTACTCATCTTCATTCATGCAATGTTTGCTGTCATGGCCAGCATGGTCGCCGTGACCACCGGCTGGCCCCGCCCCCTGGGCACCGGCTGGAGATGATCGTCTAATTGGCGTGTGGGCTTCTTAAAGGTGGGTTGAGGGTATTGCGGGTTGCTGGTTCATTGCATTTTCTGTTCTGTTTTGCTCTGTCCTGTTTTGTTTGATTCGGAGGAAACCTGTGTTGGCACGTTTTGAGTAAAGCCTGTTTTGTGAGTATCCCTAGTCTTAGTTCCTGTTTGCCTGCAAGCCTGTTTTTGTTTTGTTTTGTCCCTGAGTGTTGGATGACTTTTATTTCCTTAATAAAAGTATCTGATCATTAACGCGAATCAGTTCTCCCTTCCTGCCTCCTGCCTCCGATCTGGTCTGGTCCCCTGACAGTTTGCGTTGCGTCGTCTGCTACAAGCCACGTGAACTCCTCTTTCCACGATGCTTTTAATGTACGTTTACCTTTCGTAGCGTCATAAATTTTGTTAGCTTCTATTGAACATTACTTCTGGGGCTGAGGTTTTGGCTTGATTCCTAACCACTTCTCCATTTTTCTAGCGTTCTCTGTGCGTCTACTTTGGAAAATGATGCATGATATGCAAACGCCCGACCTTATAACACTCGGGAAAGTCCGGAAGCACAAAGTTATTCGAAGCAGGCTTCTGATTGGCTGCCGAGTATGCAAATTGCCAAACCAACCAAAATGCCAATATTTCCAGACCTAATGAAAATTTCGAAATCGGAAAAAAGGAATCGTTTAATAAATAAAAAAAAAGATTTTTTTTTTCTTTCTTGAAAAAGTTGTCAGCCACCCGGGCAGAGACGTTGTGTAAGTTGTACACCCGACATAAAAGATGCATGCCCCGGATGTCCGGGCAGACGTTATTTCAGAAACTGACCCCAGTCACCTAAGGGTGGGACACCAAATTTGACTACGTGCTATAATACTTCTTCAAAACTGCTTCCAATCTGCAGGCAGATACGGAAAACCTATTTCCTGTAGAAAAAAAAAATCATTTGAGAACAGTCTAATTTTCGATCAGAGCATTTCTTGTGGAGAACCAGATGTGGCCTAATCTCACTCTCCCATCTAGCAAATGACAAATGCTCACCACTGTTAAGGGTTGTTCACTTTCCTCTTGTATTTAAATCAGCGTGGTATCCAAGTTTAAGTTAAAGCCATAATAACACATCTATTGCTGTTCCCAAAACAGAGCACTGTCTTTTTAAAATTCAGCTCTACGTAGTGTAATAAAATTTGGTTGGAGTGTAAAGCGCTATCCTCATTGATCGCTGGAGTTATGCATGAACTTTTGGAACCATTAACGTTTTGTCAACAAGTGCGAGTTCAGTGTTTACACGAACTGTGTCATGGGGACCTGTATTTTCCAAAATTGAATATATATTTAAAAAAAATAAGATAAAAAGCACACAAGTACTCACAAGGTAGATAATCAATTACAAGGGGATAGATTAATATATTGCTACTATTAATGTCACGACCAGAATCAGGACCCAAATGCGTAGCGCTAACCACAAGGTAATTGATAAAAAGAGGCCGGGCAGCGCCCGCGATCCGGTGCTCGCTTTACGCGGGAAGCAATCAGATCGAGATCCGAATACAGAAGGAAATCTTCAGGAGCAGGAGATGACGGTGTCAAGGACGGAAAAACAGGTCAATAGCCAGGACAGGAGAGCAAAAACGTGGTCGGGATCAAAAACGGGTCGTAAGCCGGGACAGGAGAGCAAACGTGGTCGGAATCAAAAACAGGTCAGAGGCGTAGACAAACGGGGAGATCAGGAACGGACGGATGGAAAAACGGACAGGCGGGAGTCAGGGTCAAAATGCTTGCCTTGTAACAACAGAGGTTCGCTGACGGACTGACAACCGGAGAGTGACAGGACTGGCCTTAAAAAAAGGACAGGGAACCAATCAGGTAGCCTGCAGCGGCTGGCGGCAAATGGGCGGGCACAGGTGATCCATATCAATAAAGCAAAACATTCTTTCAAATTTTGGCAAATTTTACATTTCCCTTTAATAATACTCTTTGTTGGTCAGGGGTATAATTTCCACAAAAAAAAAAAAAAAAAAACCTAAAACACTGTAAGTGGCTTCCTCTCTTTGATTATGTATGGTTACAGGTGAAAAATGTCACATTTAGGGTCTCCTGAAGAGATCCAATTTTTGAGCTTCATCAAAAAAGCAATCTCCTGTCTCTTGGATAATTTTCCCATGATAGCTCAGAACACATTGAAGTGCCGTACATCACACAATGCCTCCTTAAAATATCAATCCGAAACACTCTCTACTTCAGAGTTAATTACTTATGAGACAGTTTACAAATGACATTTCCATCTTACCTTGGATTGTGCATGCAATAGCCAGCAGAACCAGCAGAACCTGACGTGAAGCCATGTTGGTCGGAAAACTGGAAAGAGTGGGAGACTGTGCTCCTCTGTGGGCTGGCTTCTTTATATCGACTGTATCGGTGTGTTCAAGAGTGTTGGGGGATGGACTCCTCCTTCTTTGTTGAAAACGTTTCATGCATGAAATCAATCAAATGCACAGCGTAATACTCATTATTGTATCATGATGTTTATTTTGTTTTGGCTTTTGGAGCTCAGTCGAAAAAATATGACACCATTGTGCAGGATGTTGTGCAATACACTGGAAAGTTGAAGTATGTAGACTTGGGGGGGGGGTTGGGATGGGGGTCTTGGCTCAAATGAGAATCAGCTGGAAGCAGCTGGAGTTCGAATGACCTTAAAGCCAGCGTATGTATGTGTACTTTTACAGTCTTAAATCTAGGCTTAAAACACACTTCTATTCTATAACTTATGAATGACCTCAATTTTACGTTGACAATATCTGTGTATTTGTCATGATAGTTTGGCGCCAACCGCTGCGGGCTATCTGATTGGTTCCCTGTCATTTTTAAGCTCAGTCTTTTCACTCTCCTGTTGTCAGTCCGTCTGCGAACTTCAGTGTATACAAGGCAAACCTTGTTCGACCCTGACTCCTACTTGTCCTGTTTTTGCTCCCGTCTGTCTCTGGTTACGACCTGTTTTATTCCTGACCACGTCTGTTCTCCCGTCCCGGCTTACGACCTCTTCTTGTCTCTGACTACGTCTACTCTCCCGTTCTGGCTTACGACTCGTTTTCGACCCGGACTTGCTCTCCCAGTCCCGGTTATCGACCCGTTTTTTTCCGACCCTGACACCGCCATCGCTCACTACGGAGGATCGACTTCCGTGTTTGGATCCCAGCCCGAATCAGAGAGCGACTTGCTTCCTGCGTCCAGCGAACACCGGATCGTGGGCGCAGCCCTTTCTCTTTCTTTCAATAAAACTTGTGGTAAACGTTACGCAATTGGGTCCTGTTTCCGTCCTGACAGTATTATCTATTATTGCAACATCTATTGCAGCCTGGTCATCTTGGAAGGGGGATTACCTCATGTGCGGTCCCTTCTAAAGGTTTCTTCATTTTCCTCATGTTGAGGTTTTGAGTTTTTCCTTGCCCTCAGGTAGGTTTTAGATCAGGGGATGGTGTAATAACAGTCTGTGGTTTGCAATAATCTGTGGTCCGTGCACCCCTTTGAGACTCCTTGTGATTAAGGGCTATGCAAATAAACACGACTTAACTTAATTGAGGTTTTTGAGTTTTTCCTTGCCCTAATGTAGATTTTAGATCAGGGGATGGTGTAATAATAATCGGGTTTGCAATAATATGTGGTCTGTGCAGCCCTTTGAGACTCCTTTTAATTAAGGGTGTCACAAATAAACATGACTTCAATTGACTTTACAGTATTTGTACTAAAAAGTGGCACGACCTTAAGTGATTTGTGTTCTTTGTTTCAAATCCGTGTTATAACTCACCGACTTACACGTAGAATGTATTTTTTTAGCCCCAAGAGGTAAAAAGAATCCCTGCAGCTGTCCCTGTTTTTCTTCTCTACTCTTGGGCGACTTCCAGTTTCCTCGTATGTCAATAACAGAGCTGCTCCGAGTACACAATTACACAGTACAAATCAATGTTGGTTAACGTCCCCAAAACATTCATGTAAGAGAAATATTGATGGCTAAAAAAACATTTGGGGAATAATTTATTTTGAATTGTATCTTTATCTTGAATTCTAAGTATTGTAAGGACAGATGTGCCCCCGAAAACGAGTTCTACTAAGCAAAAGGAAAAGTACAATCATTGGAGACTCAAAATAACCAAACTTCACCATTTTTCTTTTCATTTGTTGCCCATCCTTTCACAAGGTTTTTGGAGGTAACCCTAACAGCAAGATGGCGGACAATTATGTCCTCATGTTATGAAGGAAAATAAAAGTAAAAGGCACATTTCTCGAACTACGAGTATTTAAAAAAACATGTTTATATGATAATTTGTAAACACGAATAAACAAACTAAGTAAGTATTTCTTTTAAAAAAAATGAAGTATTCGTACCACTTTAATGCTTGGTGTTTTGTTTATTGTGTGACTGGGGTTGTAAGGGGGTTTGCTTGTTGGACGGGAGGCGTTGCCTGCCAACCGCGAACTAACCAGTAATTGACCACTCTTTCATTTGATTTTACATAAAAATAAACATAAACAAGCATGTTGCGGAGATTATCGTTTAAGCGTTTTTTACCTACTGTCTCGATTACTGTAATGCACTACTCTCCGGTCTCCCGAAGTCCAAAATCAAGATACAAAATGCTGCAGCGAGGCTTTTAACTAAGACAAGAAAGTTTGATCATATTACCCCGATTTTAGCTAACCTGCATTGGCTCCCTGTTAGCTTAAGATGTGATTTTAAGGTTCTGTTGGAATTATACCAAATCATGCATGGACTTGCTCCCTCATATCTTTAAGATTTAATTTCGCCCTATGTTCTGGTACGGAGCCTGCGCTCTGAAAATGCTGGTCTACTAGTGATCCAAAGAGCCAAGAAGAGATCCGCATTCGGGCCCCGGTGCTGTGGAATGCTCTTCCCCCTGAGATTCGATTTGGAACCTCAGTGGAACTCTTTAACAGCTGGAGTTCGAATTACCTTAAAGCAAGCGTATGTATGTGGACTTTTACACTCTTAAATCCAGGCTTATACCACACACTTCTTTTCTACAGCATATGAATAACCTATATTTTATGTTGACAATATATGTGTATTATTTGTTATTGCAACCTCAATTGCAGCCTGGTCATCCTGGAAGGGGGATTACCTCATGTGTGGTCCCTTTTCAAAGTTTCTTCATTCTCCTCATGTTGAGGTTTTTTTTTGTTTTTCCTTGCCCCCGTGTGTGTTTTAGATCAGGGGATGGTGTCATAATTGTGTTGTTTGCAATAATCTGTGGTCTGTGCAGCCCTTTGAGACTCTTTGTGATTAAGGGCTATATAAATTAACATGACTTGACTTAAAATCACTTCAAATTACCGACTATTTCCTAACGACTAATGAACCACTCGACAGGAAAAGAAAGCGTTTCTCTCGTTTCATAGCTGCTTGCTGATTGGTAGATAGTGCCATTGGGGCGGGACTATTATAGTAAACAGGAAGTAAAGAGTAACCACTGAAAGATGCCTGATTGTGCGTCCTGTAAACTAAGAGTTGCGACCTCTCTTTATTTTTAAATTATCTTTTAAATTTAAGAACACGGTTAAACGCCACTGCAGCGAAAATGCAGACATTGAGAAAACGTCGAGACAACGTTTTAAGCATTCGAACAAATGGACACAAAAGGTTGGTCAAAAATCTCCCGTTTCAATATTAGAAGCTCGGCATTAGGCTGATTTGCATATAACATTATAAAGTTTGCTTTGAGCATTTTTTCTTCTGAGCGTCCACGACATGGTGTTTGCATTTAGGTCACGTTACCCCATTCTTGTTTGCTTTTGTTTTGCCAGCGGCGCGTTTACTTAATGATCAGTAAAATTGCTTCAGCCATTTGTTGTGTGTTTTCATCACACATTCTCGCTTATGAGATGGATGTTATGAATCAGAGGATTGTCCCCTCTGGTCTGCACTATGCAACCTAGTTTTCCTACTAATTAGAGCAAAGGGCATCCAGTTTTAAATGGATTTCTTCAATAAGAACGTATCGTGTTATTACTATGTTGTTACTACGTTATTACCAGTTTCAGTATTGAATAAAGTCAACCATGCACCCGCCCACCATCCATCCATCCATTGTCTTCCTCTTATCCGAGGTCGGGTCGCGGGGGCAGCAGCGTTAAAAGGGAAGCCCAGACGTCCCTATCCCCAGCCACTTCCTCCAGCTCATCCGACGGGACCCCGAGGCGTTCCCAAGCCAGCCGAGAGACATGGTCTCTCCAACGTGTCCTGGGCCGCCCCCGGGGCCTCCTGCCGGTGGGACATGCCCGGAACACCTCCCGAGGGAGGCGTCCAGGAGGCATCCTTATTAGATGCCCGAGCCACCTCAACTGGCTCCTCTCAACGCGGAGGAGCAGTGGCTCTACTCCGAGTCCCTCCTGGATGACTGAGCTTCTCACCCTATCTCTAAGGGAGAACCCAGCCACCCTGCGGAGGAAACTCATTTCGGCCGCTTGTATCCGGGATCGAGTTCTTTCGGTCATGACCCAAAGTTCATGACCATAGGTGAGGGTAGGAACGTAGATCGACTGGTAGATCGAGAGCTTTGCCTTTCGGCTCAGCTCCCTCTTCACCACGACAGACCGGTACAGGGTCCGAATGACGGTAGACGCTGCACCGACCCGTCTGTCGATCTCCCGTTCCATCCTACCCTCACTCGTGAACAAGACCCCAAGATACTTGAACTCCTCCACTTGGGGCAAGACCTCCTCCCCGACACGGAGGGAGCATACCACCCTTTTCCGACTGAGAACCATGGCCTCGGACTTGGAGGTGCTGATCCCCATCCCGGCCGCTTCACACTCGGTTGCGAATCGCTCCAGCGAGAGCTGAAGATCACGGGCTGAGGAAGCCAACAGCCCACCATGAAATATCTTTTTACTAGAAAATCACAATGACCTAGCACTGGTGAGCTATTTTCAGAACAGATCCGCTCGGATCTCAGCTGTCCTTAGGGGGCACCATGTGAAGACCCCCGCTTTATAATTTGACTAGAGCAAGTTTGAACAAACTGATTTATAGTTGTACTCATTTATGTATTTATGCACCTTATTTTTAATCATTCATTTATTTTTGAAACTAGCATTTCATTTTTGATTCCTCCAACTTTTTATTCTTTTAAATACATAAATAATTTGAATAAAGGTACGAAAACACAATGTGTTTTACATACAGAAAGCCATTGTGCCTTTAATTTGTCACAAAAGTAAAGGATGCAATTTGTTCTCCACAAAGTTTGTTTTTCAAGAAATATATGACACCACAAGTGATGCAATGCGTACGAATATAAATAAAACAGGCCTGCTCAAATTTTTGGAAGAGTTTTCCCCAGTGATTTAGGATCTAATATCAGTATTGTCACAGACACTTCGCTGCCCCTTAATGTCAAGATGTGGCTCATTTCTGAAGACGGGATTGCGCTTAACACAAAAAATACAACAGTGATCCTATGATGAAGGTGCTGTATCAGAGTCAGATCCGGAGGTTTCCCCTGCTACTGCTAACCATGGAGCAAATTACATGAAACGAAAAAAGGGATGACAGGTTGAAGCCAAAGGCTTATAAGAGGCTCGTCCCTAAAATAACTTTGGATGCTTTTTCTAACAGTTATCCAAATAAATCATCATATCTTACATTATTATAACAACACTTTTGTTTATTCATTTAAAAATTATCACATTGTTCTAATTATGATAAGCACAGTATTTTACAATTCCCTGAGATTATTTCGGTTCCCATCGTTCTCCCCGACTCCCCGAGACAAATTTTCCCAAGAACATTTCGAAATGAGATTGGACGTGTTCCAAGAGTGATTTATGAGGGCCTGACGAGACCAAGTGAGAGAAATCAGTACTGTTTCATTTGTGGGAGCAAAAACCTACAAAAAAAACAGCCTGGAGAGGGATGGGCACCGCCCAGCTGTACTTGCCCAATACACATCAGGAAGGGGTGCCCTCACAACCCAGGAGGTTCAGGGATCCGTCGACAGTAAAAATGGACAGATCTCAAAACCTTCAATTGAGATGTCTGTTTTCCTCTTGCATGAGCAGATTATCCAGCTGTTCTTTTATTTATTATCCATTTAATGGGCGCCACCAGGCTGTACTAGCGGAAGACATACCACAGGAAAGGGTGCCCCTATAGTGGTTAAGGGTTCCACGCACACACACGTATTGTGAAGAAAATATGAATTTAAATACCCTGCTATTTTGCTATTTTTCCTACTTGGAAATCATGGAGGGGTCTACATTTTCATCGTCGGTGCATGTCCATTGTGAGAGAGATAAACTAAAAAGAAAAATCCACAAATCACAATGCATGATTTTTTAACAATTTATTTTTGATGCATTTGCAAATAAGTATTTGAACACTTGTGTATCATCAAGAATTCTGACCCTGAAAGACCTGTTAGTCCTTCCATTAGAAGTCTATCTGCACTCCATGTATCATCCTGAAGCACCTGTTTGGTCCATACAATCAGTAAGATTTTAACTTGTAATATGGTGAAGACCAAAGAGCTGTCCAAACATACCAGAAAAAAAAGTCCACCTCCACAAGGCTGGAAAGGGCTACGGCGCAATTGCCAAGCAGCTTGGTGAAAAAAAGGTCCACTGTTGGAGCAATCATTGGAAAATGGAAGAAGCCAAACATGACAGTCAATCTCAATCGGAGTGGAGCACTATGCAAGGTATCACCTTGTGGGGTCTCAATGATTCTAAGAAAGATGAGGAATCAGCCCGGAACTACACGACAGGAGTTGGTCAATGACCTGAAAAGAGCTTGGACCACTGTTTCCAAGGTCACTGTCGGTAATACACTAAGATGTCATGATTTGAAATCATGCATGGCACGAAAGGTTCCCCTGCTCAAACCAGCACATGTCAAGCCCCGTCTTAAGTTTGCCTATGACCATTTGGATCATGGGAGAAAGTTTTGTGGTCAGATGAGACCAAAATAGAACCTTTTGTTCATAATTCCACTGAGTGTGTTTGAAGGAAGAAGAATGAAGAGTACAATCCAAAGAACACCATCCCTACAGTGAAGCATGAGGGTGGTAGCAGCAAGCGTTGGTTTTTTTTTTCTACACATGGGACAGGATGAGTGCACTGCATTAAAGAGAGGATGACTGGGACCGTGTATCGTGAGATTTGGGGGAACAACCTCCTTCCCTCATTCAGAGCATTGAAGATGGGTCGTGGCTGGGTCTTCCAACACGACAACGACCAGAAGCACACAGCCAAGAAAACCAAGAAGTGGCTCCGCAAGAAACATATCAAGGTTCTAGCATGGCCCAGACAGTCTCCAGACCTGTACCCAATCGAACATCTTTGGAGGGAGCTCGAACTCCGTGTTTCTCAGCGACAGCCCAGAAACCTGACTGATCTAGAGAAGATCTGTGTGGAGGAGTGGGCCAAGATCCCTCCTGCAGTGTGTGCAAACCTGGTGAAAACTACAGGGAACGTTTGACCTCTGTAATAGCAAACAAAGGCAAATATTAACATTCATTTTCTCAGGTGTTCAAATACTTATTTGCAGCTATATCACACAAATAAATCGTAAAAAAATGCATTGTGATTTCCGGATTTTTCTTTTTAGTTTATCTCTCTCACAGTGGACATGCACCTACGATGAAAATTTCAGACCACTCCATGATTTCTAAGTGGGAGAAATAGCAAAATAGCAGGGTGCCCAAATGCTTATTTTCTTCACTGTATATATATATATATATATATATATATATATATATATATATATATATATATATATATATATATATATATATATATATATATTTTGTAGGTTGATTGGTCGTAGTACTGTATATCCCTTATATTTTCTACTGCTAAGAGATTCACACCACAAGTGTTTACTACAACATAATTGAAAAATGCATTCATTTACTTTTTCATTTACCTTGTTCAAAATAAATTAAAGGTTGTCTCACATTAGTGGGTTTTAAAAATATGCCAGTCATCCATATAGATGTGCCAAACATAAGATGGGATCACAGTGACCCCATAGATAAGGCTAACATTCAATTTGGATAGTTAAATATGATATAGTCACGTGCAATTGTGTTTTGCCAGATAGACACAAAATAGAATGGAAGTCAAGTGGACCAGAATCCACTTGTTTTGTAAATATGAATATTAGTTAAAGTAGCCTTTACATTTTTGAGCTGTTTGCCAGTAGAAGATTACGGGCAAAGAAAACTAAATATTTTATATATGTGATGGATTTTTGTGTAACTGGATTCTCCTTTTTTAGTGGAGAAGTCAGTTCGAAGCAGAACTCGCCAAGGAAGAAAAGACACGACTTCCATTTAGATTTGTGGTTCTGCCTAACTTTGCAGAACTGGATTCTAGATTTTGGACGGCCTATTGTCATGGTAAGCAATTCAATATTAATCATTGGTGGGCCGTCAGGGCCTACAAATCCTTTTCTGCTGGTCTAAAAAAGATTGGAATCATGTGATGTGAATTTTATTTTGGCCATAACTACTGGTACTTATTAAATTATTCCAAATTTTCTGTCAGCTTCCTTTTAATGTTTTTCCCCTATTCGTGCTGCTTCTAGATTGTTTTTTTTCCTATTTAATTATTTAACCAATAAACTTTCACTCATTACGGAAGGCTTCAATAATTACTCTGAAGGCCTTTGTAACATAACATGTGTGTCCATAACGCTGTTGGTTTAGCCCAGCGGGTCGGGAACTTTTTTAACTCAAAGAGCAATGAAAGCAAAAAAAATAAAATTGTCATGAACCAGGGCAGGAAACTGAATTGAGAACCCAATAGCGTAACATACTCACAGTTTATTAGGGAGAGGAGGAATGCACGCACACTCGATCCGGGGATCGATGGTCGCGGAAGTGGATTGAAATCCGAACAAAAGAGTTGTCAAAATCAAACAGATCAGGCCAAAAATAAAACAGGATCAAACACAGGCAAATTCACAGAACGAGGCATTTCACAGAGTTTAACAGGAGTTTTGCAGATGCTCAGACAACCAGGCAACTCGCAAGACCGCGTTTAAGTAGTCTGGCAGCAAACTGTCAATGCGTTTCAGCTGGTGTCAGTGGGCGGGGCCAATTTGGGCGCTGTGGCAACCGTGACGGAACTTGGCGTCACAAGGCGGGGACCAATTGAGCGCCATGGCAACCATGACAAAAATAGGTTAAAAAATATCTATATATAATGTATACATTCTTTCTCTCTCTCAGAGCAAGTTCTTCAATGCATTTGATTTCCCTGTTAGATGATTTTATAATATAAAAAATAATAATAATGCCTGTGTCCCATATAAACAAAAATACGACTTAAAATTTGTCTCCCTCCGGCAGTTACTTAATATCATCAACGATGGCTTTTCTTTAAGAGTTGACTAGCAAATTTTATGGCTGTCCGTTATTTCAGACATGTGGCACTTAGAGAGAGGACAATGACAGGTGGATAATAATAATAAAAAAAAGGAAAAAGTCAGCGAGGAAAAACCCCGGTCCGACCCGACGATTGACATTTTAGGCCTGTTGTGCCCAGGCTTAACATCTTCTCTCCGTGAAGATCTAGGTGTGAGATACATGGGCCACCACTGATGTTTATGTCGTCTGGACTCACATTTTAATGTACTGTACTGTGTCTAGATCATACTTCCACTCGAGTGGTTTCCTCTGAACAAGCCGAGTGCCGGCGACTACTTCCACATGGCTTACAATGTCTTAACGCCTTTTCTAATGCTTCGGGTAAGTGAACACACCGTCAGTCTGCAGGTGGCACATCATCAGATAAGAAACGGTCTACGATCATATCCGCAGTCACCGGATAAGATTTTGAGGTTGATATATTATTACAGCGGGGACATTTTGTCTACCCCATGTCACTTTTTTGCCTTCAGTTGATTGAGCGCAGTCCGAGAGCACTACCTCGTTCAGCGGTCTACCTTAGCATCATCACGTTTGTCATGGGGGCCAGCATCCATCTGGTTGGAGATTCCATCAACCACAGGCTCATACTGAGTGGCTACAAGCTCCACCTGTCGGTCAGAGAGAACCCCATCATAAAAGATCTTAAACCTGCCTCGCTGGTACGTGACTTTGGAAATACTACATAAAAAAAAACTTCAGAAATAATACAAAAACTACAGTAACACTACAAAAAAACTTCAAAACCTCAATAAAAATTCGACTTCAGAAATACTAAAAAAAAAACAACAAAAAAAAACTACAGTAGTACTTCAAAACTAAATAACAAATAAAGTGCTTAAAACAGGGACTTAATATACTATTTTGCTCTAATTTTATGAAACTAATCGATTTCAAAAGAAGTATAACATGTCACATGCGGCCCCCGACTCCAAATAGTTGCCCAGCCCTGGAGTATAGAACATGAAATGAGTTCTAGTAGGTATGCAAAATATCAAGTCATAGGGGCCCCAAATCTAATTTTGCTTATGATCAATTTATAATTGACCGCTTTTTCCTAAGAAATTTGCCCCATATTGTCCAAAGTACAGTACACATAACAGGAACGTGCTGTAGATGTCACTGTTGCCCTAGAGAGAATGATTCTGTATTGGCTTGTAAAGGGGATGCATTTAATGCAATTTAATGACTCACAATTACACTTCTTTCTTTGCAGATTGACTCATTTGAGCTGTTGTATTATTATGATGAATATCTGGGACATTTAATGTGGTAAGTTGTCATAATAATTATCATCCAAGTCATTTTTTTGTTTGAGAAATTCTGGATACCGTTATAACCACAATAGAAGTGCTGACACCAACTGTAAAAACTCACTGCTGATGTAAAGAGTGATGTAGTTTGTAAGAACCATTTAAGTCTATCAGCCTCTTAAAGCTATTCACAAAGATCAATTAAGCACAGAACGTGTAGTGTTCCTCCCCACAATCAGGGTTGGGTAGGGTTACTTTAACTGGATTACTTTCAATTACTTTTGGATTACTCCAATACCAAATATGCTAATAAAAGACAAAAGAAACTACCGTAAATTCCGGACTATAGAGCGCACCTGATTATAAGCCGCACCTATCACATTTTAAGGGGAAAACCGATTTTGTCCATACACAAGCCGCACCTGTATATAAGCCGCATGCACCCACATCAAACAAACACGTATAAACACGGGTATGTTTACGCTCACAAGTTGTGATCTTCCTCGGCACATATATTCCACCGTTCTAAATCTTACCTCTCATACTAGAGCGCCGCTGGCGGCCCGTTAAAAAAATTACATAAATTGGCCGCATCTCTGAATAAGCCGCAGGGAAAAAAGTAGCGGCTTATAGTCCGTAATTTACGGTAAATATGAATACAATTATGACTCACAACACGTGGTAAGCTTTCTCTCCTGGCTTTGATCTCTTTGATCTCCGGCAAAACTAACATAAAATGCGACAGAAACAAAATGAAAATAAATCCAAACAGCTTGCCAACATCATTTTTGCCGTTCTATGTATTTCGTTACTCCCCAAGCCTGCACAGAATTTTATTCCTATTTAGTTTCTTTTGTCTTTTATTAGCATATTTGGTATTGGCGTAATCCAAAAGTAATTGAAAGTAATCAAGTTAAAGTAACCCTACCCAACCCTGCCCACAATTATGTAGAAATGTTGCAAAATATTCCATGCGCTGGGGGACTCAAGTGATTAAGTCTCAAAGTTTTCCTTCTAGAGCTGTGACATCATTGAAGGAATTTATCCATTTCAACATGGCTTGATTCCATTAACACAACATGAGGCAGCTCAGAAACAGATGGGGATTGTAGTAAACAGCTATTGCATACAGCTCGTTTCTGCATTGAGAAATTGCATTTTCGCTTACCCTGTCGCTGGGGGTCTTGACTGTTTTGATCGAGTTGAGTGCTTCGACCTCCAAAAGATGCGTTGGGTAAGGTTACTGGCCACTGTTACCAGCGTGCGTTCCTTCTTTGCGTTTGCCTCCTCCTGTGCAGCCCTTTGACACTACTTTTGATTAATGGCTATACAAATAAAAATGACTTGACTTGACTTGGCCTCCTTTCATCGTGGTTCGTATAATATTGTGTGTCTAGATCCCTGTTAGCGTTGTGGCGGCCGAGGGCTTCCTGTTTTGTTTGCTCCCGGTTAGCCCCCGTTATTGCCGACCGGGTTTGCGTTTTTCGCTTTAGCGTTTTTCTTTTCTGAGTTCCCGGTTAGCCTGCCTGTTCACTGCCTGTTTTTGACTGGCCAGCCTCACGTTTTTCCGCTCAGGCTTCGGCCGCCTTTCTATGATCGGTACTATTTAGCCCATGTTAGCAGCCAGTTTGCCAGCTACTCTGACGTGCCCATTGGTGTATTCCCGCCCGTTTTTGCGTTGGTCATCATACCTGGTTTTATATTTGGTTCCCGGTTGGCCTGGCTGCTCACTGCATGTTTTTGGCTGGCCAGCCTCACGTTTTTCTGCCAAGGCTACAGCCACGTTTCGTTGATTGTACCTGGTTAGCCTTGTTAGCAGCCAGCTAGCCTGCAGTGTCCATTGGTTTATTCCCAGCAGGGGACGCGGAAGTCGCTCTACCCGTTGTTGTTCCGAGTTAGCCTGGATGCTCACTGCTTGATTTATTGAGAGCCAGCCTTGCGTTTTTCCACGAAGGCTGTGACCACCTTATGTTGATGGCTCCTGCCTAGCCCCCGTTCGCTCTCCGTTGGTTATTTTTGCCAGATAGTCCCTCTTTGGTTGCTAGTTTCTTGTTGGACTATTTCCTAATGCACCTAATCAAGACAAACAAAAATTGGTGACTGGCTTGCTTGGATGCCGGTGTTCATCACATGACGTCACATCTCAGGAGGTCAAAGATGAGACAGTCTGTCTTCTTGGAAAATAATTGGAATATCTCATCTCATCTCATTAGCTACACCGCTTATCCTCAGTAGGGTCGCGGAGGTGCTGGAGCCCATCCCAGCAATCATCGGGCAGGGGACACCCTGAACTGGTTGCCAGCCAATCACAGGGCACACAGGGACAGACAACTCACTCGCTCATACACACCTAGGGACAATTTGGACCGGCCAATTCACCTGAAATGCATGTTTTTGGAATGTGAGAGGAAACCGGAGTGCCCGGAGGAAACCCACGCAAGCACGGGGAGAACATACAAACTCCGCACAGGAAGTCTGGAGCTGGATTTGAACCCACGCAGGAGGTTCCCAAGATATGAACTGTGCCGCACATGCGCTAACCACTGTCCCGCCGTGCTGCCCTAATTGGAATATACCGATGAAAATTCATGCAAATTTTAAGCAAAAAATCATGTACTATTTACTCACATTTAGCATGTTTTAGAATTTGCAATACCTTAAAACACTGCCCTACTTACGAACAATTGTTTGTAAGTTGAATTTGTCGTAAGTTGCTTCAGTGCTATATTTTGTATGGAACTATATTTAAGGTTTAAATAAATATGTTTAAGGTGTATATAAGTATGTTTAAGGTATATATAAGTATGTTTAAGTCTTGTATAAGTAACCTGTATTGTTTAGTACTAAAAAAAAATAAACATTCCATAAAATAATATGCTGCATAAAGATAAATAAAGTTTAGTTCAACTTACTTTAGGAAGATGAGCTTCAACAGTTAGGTTACTTCCTCCTCTGTGGTAAAAAGTGGCCGAAAAAAAGTGTTCCGACCATTTTCTCAACCACATCAAGCTTTGTTATTCCACTTTTATTCCAAAAGAAACTGCTCGCCTCTTCCTTACACTTTACAGCAACCATATTGAATGGATGCACGAGATATTAAACGATAAAAATGTTATAGTTCTTAGCGCGGTGGAGATACAGTATAGAATGTTTACACACGAACTAGGAAGGGGAAGCCGGATTTCTTCTTCGGGTTGGATGCTGCGTGACCTCTCACAGCGCCACCACACGCTGGTAGTGGCTGAAAGAGGCACTACAGTACTGTCCTGTACTCGGAAAACAGTGCACCCAATACAAAATCTAGTTTACGGCAATGTCCGGATATTTTTCGACGTCCCGAAAAAAATGTTCGTATCTACCGATTTTCTTAAGTCAAGTAGGGGAGTGTCTGTAATTAACGGACAATAAGTTACAGGGTGTGAGCCACAGCACAACACACTTTTTACACTGAGCCAAACCTTGATATACACATACAACACAGAATATATTTAGTTCGTATTTCCCTTTTTGTACCTATGTATTTGATTTTATTTTTATTGTGTTGTAGTTTTCATTTGTTATCAACATTGTACACCAGAGTTGCAAAAAAAAAGAAGTCATTTTTATATATATGACTATCAAAACAATCTTGAATCTTAATTTGTGTTTCAGGTATATTCCTTTCTTCATCATTCTCCTCATTTACTTCACCGGTTGTTTCACGGACTTCACACAGCAGAAGATTCCACTCTCAGGCCGGCTATTGCTTGCACCTAGTGCTCTCTACTACTGGTTAGTATTGCATCCCTCTCCCAATTTAAAAGAAAAAATCTTATTTGTAAAATTTGCCCATTTATGCCAATAATCTGCCATGAACCCGATGAAAAATCAATAGCTTTGTTAGCATACCAGCCAAACTTCTAAGCGCTACAAACAGATGGAATCACGTAAACAAGAACAAATTTGTAAGTTGAAAGGTAAATTGACATTAAATTTTGGCACCTCCAAATACAGTAATCCTTTGTTTTTCAGTGTTTGCGATCCGAAAAAAACAGCGATAGTCAAAACCTGTAAAGTAGAAATCTAAATTTAGATATTAGTAACCAATGTTCCCTCTAATTTTCCTCTGGTCTGAGCGTTCTCACAAAGTCGGTGAGCAACGCTTGAAACAACAGTGAGCAACCATAATCCCAATTATGGCAAGATAATTAATTATCAAACGTCCAAAACTTGACATCAAGTTACATTTTGCTGAGTTTCCGGCAATGCAAAATTATTTTTCTCTTTTGAATGAATTGACTCATGTACTATTGCAAAGGTTGTACGGCCTACAAACGTCGCACAAGATATCCATTTCTTTTTATTTCCTGTTATATTTTGTCGCATAATATTAACATTTTTGGGGGCTTATTTAGTCGGTTGTAAGATACAGAATTGTACTTAATCATGTTTTTTAGTGGAAGTACAATGTTGGCAACAAGATTCACTTGATATAATTGGAACATATATGTTTTTTAAGCATTTTTGAAGGGGCGGCGCTACTTCGCGGATTTTCAGTTTTCGGTGGTCTCGGTCCCCATTAACCGCGATAACCGAGGGATTACTGTATTCTATTCTATTCTCTTCTATAACATTTCACATAAGTGACCTCATCATCAATTTTTTTTACGTTATGAATAATGCGCCCTATTTGGAAGACGGGGACTAGATATGTTATGTATAGTAATACAGTAAATAGATACCCCCCCCCCCAATCAGAGAGGAAGTGTCCTCCGCGCAGCCCTTCCCCTGCGCTTTACTTAGTCTCATTAAGCGTGTCAGTCTCTTCTGCACACCTTTGAAACAAGCAGGGGCGTCGAAGCTGCGCCCAAGTGAAATGTCAGAAGGACAGGGTTGGGTAGGGTTATCTATCTATCTATCTATCTATCTATCTATCTATCTATCTATCTATCTATCTATCTATCTATCTATCTATCTATCTATCTATCTATCTATCTATCTATCTATCTATCTATCTATCTTTCTATCTATCTATCTATCTATCTATCTATCTATCTATCTATCTATCTATCTATCTATCTATCTATCTATCTATCTATCTATCTATCTATCTATCTATCTATCTATCTATCTATCTATCTATCTATCTATCTATCTATCTATCTATCTATCTATCTATCTATCTATCTATCTATCTATCTATCTATCTATCTATCTATCTATCTATCTATCTATCTATCTATCTATCTATCTATCTATCTATCTATCTATCTATCTATCTATCTATCTATCTGTTTTTGTGTTTAAAAGTCAAAATTCCAAATCGGAATTTATTTGCAGAGCACTATTATGGCAATGAATAGACACTCAAAAGTGTATGATCAGGGGAAAAAAAACCCCGTACTGTCACGGTTGCCATGGCGCCCAATTGGCCCCACCCATGTGGCACCAGCTGCGGCTCGATCATGTCGGCCTCTGGCTTCCTATCATTCCACGCCAGACTGCTGCCTAACGTGCATGACTCCCCATTTCACGTAACATAATAGGCTTTGTGTGAGAAACGGCACGCATTTGAGTCCTCATCAGGTTCCGGTTCTTGACACGAACACCAAACTCCCAGACACACACAACAAAATAAAAACAAAATAATTGACGATAAAAATAATACAATTATGGGAAGGAACAAACTAACCGTGTGAGGAAAGGGACCTGAGGGAAGCTCATCCACACTGATTGGGATGGTAGCCAGGGTTGGGTAGGATAACTTTAACTGGATTACTTTCAATTACTTTTGGATTACTCCAATACCAAAATATGCTAATAAAAGACAAAAGAAACTAAATATGAATAAAATGACTAAATTTTGTGCAGGCTTGGGGAGTAACGGAATACATGGACCGGCAAAAATGATGTTGGCAAGCTGTTTGGATTTATTTTCATTTTGTTTCTGTCGCATTTTATGTTAGTTTTGCCGGAGATCAAAGAGATCAAAGCCAGGAGAGAAAGCTTACCACGTGTTGTGAGTCATCATTTTATTCATATTTAGTTTCTTTTGTCTTTTATTAGAATATTTGGTATTGGAGTAATCCAAAAGTAATTGAAAGTAATCCAGTTAAAGTAACCCTACCCAACCCTGCAGAAGGACTATACAAATGTAAAAATGACTTGGCTTTTTAGATAATACTAAACCGCTATGCGGCACACATTTATTATTATTACATTTTTGGGGGGAGAAGTTTTTGTGCCACCCCCCACGTGACATGTTTAAATGGCGCCCCGGGTGGCTGCCCGCCTTGCCTAAAACCGCCACAGCAAGGGGCAGCACCACGGAATACATTTAGTCGGGAGAAACAAAGGCAGAGAAAGAGTAGTAAAAACACTCACGTGGTTTATGCGTCCATTTCCACGGGGGGCACCCTCACCAACACGCACCTCGGGCACATACAGAAAATCAAAGGAGAAGGTAGGGCCCATTTGTGGGAAAATGCACTGACATTGAAAAGCAGTTAAAGGAAAAAGGTTAGTCCTTTCTGATGTTTACTTGTTAAATCAAATAATTGCTTTTTCTACACAATTTTTTCTTATAATATTAATTAAAAGCCCATTTTCCTAGCGCGCAGCAAATTTCTCTGGGGATCTCACGGACGGATAAGAACTACCTACATCTGCATATTCTTTGACAAAAAATACAGGCGTCTCTCATGCCACTAGAAAATCCATCCATCTATTATGTGTAATCCTCAGTAAGGTCGCGGGGTGCTGGAGCCCATCCCATCTATCTTCAGGCAGTGGGCAGGAGACACCCTGAACCGGTTGCCAGCCTGTCGCAGGGCACACAGAGACAGACAACTCACTTGCTCATTCACACCTAGGGACAATTTGGACCGGCCAATTAACCTGTTTTTGGAATGTGGGAGGAAACCGGAATGCCCGGAGGAAACCCACGCAAGCAAGGGGAGAATATGCAAACTCCGCACATGAAAGTTGGTAGCTGGATTTGAACCCATTACCCCAGCTATGACCGTCTAGTTTTAATAAAAAACGATTTTGAGTTAGGCCCGAACTTCAGGTCAGACTGACCAGAAACCATTTAAAGTATTTAGTTCATAGACATTTTCCACTACATGACTCGTGGATAAGTGGAAGAAAATAAAAGATACTGAACAATGTCATGCTTTTTTTGCAAGAATAAATTTGGGCGATTTTCCTGTGGATCATTAGTCAAGGTCTCGCAGCACACTAGTTAAAAAACACCGCTCTTGCATGGTCTAATTGTCAAAATAGTTATTTCTATACTGCCTCTGTGGAATTGTGCAAATAACTCATATAACTTGATCCATTGGCGCATTCAATGTACAAGCTAGCCACTCTTTTCTTACTTATTCGCTAGCATGTTAATTTATACTTGGTTTATCACATTTGTCACTGGTTGAGTCTCTCTTGATGTTCCTGGCAAGAAAGCTGGTTGCGCTACTTTAATTAACGTTTCTGTCATTTTAAATCAATCAGTCTGGAGTAACTACTCGCTTCAATTATAATGAGTTCAAGGTGATTTTTTATCCCCTGTTGTCACGTTGTCCCTGGAAACCAAGTGCCTTGGTTTTCCACTTTTGAGAGATCCTTTATAACGATGAGCTCATCACTTCCGCCAAATAGTTTTCAAAGAAAAAATTCAACCAATGTAGTGTTTGTAACATAATTACACGCGTGATGAGATTTTTTTTTATTTTGTAAACTCTATTTGTAACAAACAGAATCAGCTTAAGGCAAATCCTTGCCAAACGTGTCCCTGCAGCTCAATGTCATTGTTTAAAACAGCTTCTGTTATTCGTGCCTTCAGCTCTTTTGTGTCTTTTGGTATAGGGGGCAGATAGATTATTTTTTTCACAAATCTCCACAAAACAAAAATGATCTGGGTGGCCAGAACTGTAGCAACTCTCCTAGACAGTCCAATCCACCTGTCTGGAAGTGTTCAGAAACAGTCTAACCCTGATGTTCCAGGGTGGTAGCAGCCCATACTGTTGGAAAATGAAGTCACTAGACTCTTTCTTACTCAATTTACACCTTAACCAGTTTTCCAGCATGTCAAGGTATGTCTCACCATGCCTCCTTTCATGACTGTTGCTCTTTCAGAGAAGAAAGGTCCATAGACAGCTTTCTTTAACATTGCACACAACATGGTCACCTTGAGGGAATCTCGCTGATGCCCAAGAGGTTAATGTCAGTTTCCAGTACACCATATGTGAGTGTTATGCTTGTTAACTTTGACTTTTACGTGGAAAGTCATCTCATTCCTAAACAAGCCAGTAGTCAAATCTGGCATCTTCCATCATCCGTTGCATTGCAATGCAATAGTCACGACGAGCTGGTTTATCAGTGTCCTTCAACTAACTGTAATCATCTTCTTAAGTGTCGGAACCATATATTAGTATAACTCCATTGCTGGCAAAAATATTCAGGCCGAGACATTTATTAAGTTGAAATATACTGCACAAATGTAGTGAGCCTGGCCCGGCCGCCATCTTGCTTGGTCGCCCAGGCCGAACTGACAACATTCGGGTCAGTCGGCGTGGTTTATTGAAAGGTCGCACATGCGCAGTGAATGGATGGAGTCGGACATACATATTACATTACATACAATAAACATTAAAAACGCATTAAAAACATTGGAATTAGACTGAAAACGTAGATCTTTGAAAATGTGACTATGTGTTTGTGTGTGAATTATTACTTGCATATTGAAAATAGAAAAACAGATTAAACAAGTTGATTTCATAGCATAGGAATCTGAGAAATACACAACTAAAAGTAGCCTACTGTACAATAAGACGCGCCAAACAGTTGTTGTAGGACACTGAAGTTCCCTGCTGGCTCTTCTGATCGATTTTCGAGGGTTCAACTGAAAGCAGTTTCAATTTGTTCAATCACATCATCTGAAGTTCAGGGCCTTCACGTTCATCTGTTATGAATTTACCATGCTATCTCACTATGGACTTCCTCTCTGGTGGTTCCTTTCCGAATTTTCTGTAAAATGCACGTTGAACAACAGTCCATGATTCAGTTTATGAAAATTCAGGCATCGAAACGGCTTTTCTGGTTGAATAAACGCCATTGATGGGCTGGAAAGGATATTTTAAGAAATCAATAGCCTTAAAAAAAAAACGTAACTTAATTACCTCTAAAATGACACAGATATTGCCCTGCCATTCATAGATAAGAAGATATAGGGACTTCAAATGTGCCCATGACTATTGGAAAACCCTGTATTACATGTGTCCTTTAAAGCTTTTAGCTGGTTTTGAATGTCTATACAACTGTTGTTCTGGCTAATAAGTTGCTTTTGTTTGGTTTACCCGGCAGGTACTTAGTGACGGAAGGACAAATAATGGAAATCTTCTTCCTCACCTTCGTTGCAATGGTGGCCACGGTGATTCATAAAAGACGGAATGGCCTGAGACCAGACAGCAACGGTCTATTTTTATTCTACAGTTTGAGTATTACCTTGCTTCTTGTGGCACTCTGGGTTTTCTTTCTATGGGACGACCCGGTGCTACGCAACAAGTACCCTGGGTTAGTGTATGTTCCAGAACCATGGTCATACTATATGTTGCATATAAAGCAAGATGGATGAATCAGAATTGTCTACAATTATACATTTTATGACATTTTTTTCATGTTGGTTTACGAACTGATTGTGCTTCCCTATTTTTTTCTTTTAAAATAAAGGCCTGGGATCAAGGCATACCTGTGTTGTGTTCCAGGAGTTCTCAATGGTGGGCATTGAGTCAAATTTGTCAAGAGTGTGTCTGTATGTGTATCAGTTGACCACATAGGGGCTCTATTACCTGTGGTGTGTCTTGGGCAAGTACAAAAATAAGCATACTCAGCACAATCATTTTCAGTCCCTCATTCCTGGATTCCTGTCTCACTGATGAATAATAACCATGGCATACACCTACTTTTTTGGAGCCACTATAAAGTACTTTCGCTTATTTTCTTTCTTTGTCCGCCATATGAATTATTCATAACTTCAACCTATTTTCTGAACTAAAACCTCATTTCTTTCATACTTGATGATCTGAACATTTAAATGCATCAGAGTGCGTCAATGAATGGGCTTTACCGTACGACTCGTTCTCAGTTTGATGCAGATTATTCCGAATTGGCGGTGAATATTAATAGCTCAATTTAGAAAACGTACAATTATAATTGTGTAGTTTGCAACCTATCATTCTGCTAATGTTCATGGAATTTCAGGAACTGTCAAAAGTTTTGGATTTTGAAAACTGATGTTCCCTACACATTTGCACATTTCATGTGTATACCCCATTGGCAAAATATATTGTTTACTTTTGGGGAGTATAAGGCAACCCATCTTTTTTGTGTAAAAAAAAAAAAAATCGAAAAAGATAACATTAAAATTTTAGAATCACATAGATTTGACCCTCTTTTCTGCCTGCAGGAGCAGGCCAGGTAGGGGGGGGGTGCTAAAAGTCTGCCTGTCAGTTATACAAACAGACATACACTTAGACCAGGTGTCTTAAACTCAATTAACCTGAGGGCCACTTGAGCTAGGGTCAAATCAGGTTTTCCTCAAAAAGTTTGAATAGAAACATCCTGTTTTTGAATATCATTTTTTTGAATTCCCGACACCAAGGTTATCAAACTCATTTTGGCTTGGAGGCCACATTGTAGGAAAAAAACAGATGAGGCCTGACTAGTAGATGAAAGAAAGATAACAAGAGCGTAAGAGAGAGAACAAAAAGTGTGCAAATTAGAGAGACATAGAGAAATATAGAACAGAGAGAGAGAGGACAAAAAGTGTGCAAATTAGAGAGACATAGAGAAATATAGAATGGAGAGAGAGAGAGAGAGAGACAGAAACAAGGGTGAAAAAATAAAGAAAAAGAGGGAGAACAAAAGAGGAAAAGAACAAGAGAAAGAGGAGAAAAGGGAGAGACAGAGAAAGAGAAAGAGTGAGTACAAAAGAGAAAAGACATAATGAAAAAGCAAGAGAGAAACAGAAAGGAGGAAGATAGATAGATAGATACTTTATCCATCCCCGCACGGAAATTTACATGAATAGAGGAAGAGTGAAAGCGAGAAAGGAGGAAAGAGAAAAAGAGATATAAAAAGAGCAAAATGAGACAAAGTGAGAAGGATAGATAGTGAAAGACAAAAGAAAGAGAAAATGAAAGACAGAGCAGTAGAGAAACAAAGAGAGAAGAGAGAGTGAAGAAGTGAAAGGGGAAAAGAGAGAGAGAAAGTAATTGAGCTCCAGGTACTTTGTGGTTTGTGCCTTGCTTTGTCAACATCAAGACAGTATATTTCAAACAGCTGATTTTTTTCTTGTGCTTCTCTGGGTGTTGTCTCGCAGGCGGGCCTGAACTGTACCCTACACAAAATAAGATCCAAGCCAAGTTTCGTTGTTCTTTGACAATGACAATAAATATTCAGAATCTGAATTTAAAGATAAAGGAAAATAAAAATAAATAAATTCATATGAAAATCCATCTAACAGTAATAGATAAATCCATAATACGCTTTTGGCTCCACTTGAAGGGACAGCGTGTATTATTGAGTGTCTCCTCCGGGTAAAAATCTAACTCATTAAAAATAAATGAAAAATATAATATTGATTTCAATAATTAACAAAAAATGCATAAACAATCACGAAGATGTGCATTAAATACTTCTAAGTCGAGAAATTGGCATTCATTTTTATATAACATGAGCCTCACCTATAGGGAGCTGACATAATTATCCGCCATCTTGCTGCTCATGGTACCCCCCCAAAAAAATCAACGAAAATCTGGCGAAAGGCTGTGCAAAAAATGTGTTATGGCATTGTCTGAAATAACGTCTGCCTGGATACCCGGGGTGTGCATCTTTTATGTCGGGCGTGCAACTCACACAATGTCTCTGCCCGGCTGGCCAATAGTTTGCTTTTTTCTTGAAAAAGTTTTCGTTTTTATTTTTAATTTTTTTCAAATTAAACATTTTCTTTATTCCGATTTCCAAATCTTCGTTCGGTTTGGAAAATTTGGGATTTCGGTCCGTTTGGCAATTTGCATACACTTGGTAGCCAATCAGAAGCCTGTATCGAATAACTTCGTGCTTCCGGACTCTCCGGAGTGTTATAAGGTAGTGCATTTGCAAATCATTTTCCAAAATAGACGCACAGAGAACACAAGAAAATTGATAAGTGGTTAGGAATCAAGCCAAAACCTCAGCCCCAGAAGAAAGATTCAAAAGAAGCTAACAAAATTGATGACGCTACAAAACGTAAACGTACATTAAAAGCATCGTGGCCAGAGGAATTCACGTAGCTCGTAGCAGACAACGCAACGCAAACATTGCATGAATGAAGATAAATAAATACAGGTACATACTGATGGCAGATGGAAAACAGCGATGTCATATACATGCAATGAATGTTATAAGTAGATTTATAATAAACTTAATTTTAAGTGTTGTTCTGTCATATATTCTGATTATCAATCCTAATACTTTGCAACGACGGGTTTTTGCAATGAGTCGTCTTATTGCGTTTCAAGTTGTGAAAAATGGGGCAGGCAACTTTATGGCTGGGCAGGCATTTTTTCAGAGTTGTCAGTTGGTGTCCGCTAACTTTTAGTCATGAGTTTAAGACACTGGTTATGGTCACTTTGAGTCTCTGTAGTCATTCTTACCAGTGATTTTTAACACCCATGTTAAGTTGCACAACAAAATACTACAACATGTAGTAGTCAAATAATACAAACTGTGCCTTTAACTTTCTCATTAAGGCAGGGGCCTTAAACTACCAACCTGAGTCGCGAGTTTGAGACCCCTGCCTTAGAAAGGGGCTGAGGATGGTGGGTGAGACTGAAGGGTATATAGAAGCGTTTGAGGAGTAGAGTATCGATCCCGGGGCAATGGTATCGATCCACTCGGAGTACTTGCATAGTCTATCTATCTACCTTGGTCATATCCCTCAAGGGATAATAAAATAAAAAAGAAAATGAAAAAGGGGGGAAAAAATCACAAAAACACACACAAACATTTTTGGACCATGGCCAACCCAAATGCCCAAACACCCAAACAAGTTAGGCACCTCGGCACCCAAGATGGTCATGCTTTCGTCCCTCCAGATGAAACAGGACACAAGAAAGCGGCCACGTCACTCTGGTCAAGGTGACACGACACACTCTTTTGTTCAACAGCAGGGCCCTACGGCTTTCACTGGTTTACCCCTGCTGCATCATACAGGTGCCCTGCCCATCCCTTAGAACGTGTCCAAACATCCCACTATCCTTTTACACCACCTCTCCACTCATTCCTCATCACCAACAATAGCTTTAGCTTCCACTAGATTTTGACCTCTTTCCTGCAGTGCATTCATAACACCATCCATCCACGTCAATCGCTGCCTTCCTCTTGGTCTCCTTCCATTTATTCCTGCTCTGTAGATCCTCTTCAACATTCGCTCCTCATCCATCCTCTCCATGTGTCCAAACCAACCGAGTAATTCCTTATCCACACGCTTGCTCAGTTCCACTACTACTCCAGGTCTGTCTCTCACAATTTCATTTCTCAATCTATACAATCTTGTCACTCCTAACATACTCCTCAAACACTTCATCTATAAAACATTGAATTTCCTTCTCAAATCTGCATTCAGGCTCCACGTCTGCACCATACAACATAGTGGGCACAATCACACTCTCATACAGTCCCCTCTTGACATCCATACTCATACTCTTGTTGCTCATCACTCTCCTCAGAGCCCCCAAAACCTTGCTTCCTTGATTCACTCTGTGCAATACCTCGCACTCCATTCCACCAACTGCAGCCACATCACAACCCAAGTACCTAAAGCTACTCGCATAGAACCACAAATATCTCTCTTGCCGCTTGTGTGGAACAGAAAGGGTTAAAGTGTAAACGGTGCTGCACCCTGCATCTGGTATCAGCGTTTCCACAGCAACACATATCAAATTGCATGCGAGCTCGCCGCTGCTGGACTTTAAACAGGTGGAGGCGCAGACTCCCGGAAATACATTTCTTCTCCTCGAAGGACAACTTTAGCTCTTCCAATGGTAAACTCCATTGTATGTGTCAAATAAATAACCACTTTGTTTTTGATTGCATGTTCTGTCATGTCATTTCACAGGCGAAATTTTTCACACCAGCTCAAATCAATGGTAAGACCACTTGGCAGCACCAATCGACTGAATCCCATTCGTTAATGAAAAAGAAATGATGAGATTTTGAAATTCGGCGTTCCCGCATTGTTAATTACTTCCCGACCGAGTGACTTCCAAGCGTTCCGACGGGATCACGGTTTGGGACTCTCATAGCTGTCAACCTCCACCGCGCCATGCCCTTACAAACTGTCGTATTTTCCCTTACAAAATACAAAAAAATCTTACCCCATATTTTTTTTTTCAAACGTGTTTATTCATGTAGTTTAACATGTTATATTGTACATGTGTTTTGCTATATCATACATATTGTTAATTAACATTTTGTTGCTCGACGTGAATGAGGTTTATTATTAAAAAAGTTCAAAAATTAAGTCCCGTATTTTTTGCACTATAAGGCGTACCGGGTTATAGGGCGCACCCCCAAAAAATAGTTTTTGGTCCTATATTTTCCATACATAAGGCGCACCGCATTATAAGGCGCTACAATGGGAATGTCGACAAAACAGTCAGATAGTTCAGTCCAACTTATTACCCCCTTAACATTACGAAAGCTTGCAAAGAAGCAAATACGTGTCGTAGACACTTCCGGATGCGGTGTCCGTACGATGTCACCAAACAAACATTTCTTAGTTTCCATTTTATTTTTTGCCTGCAACTGTATGGACAGCAAAGTAAGAATTTCATTGTGCAGGGAAACGGGGTTCTTTACTGTGCATATGACAATAAACACTTTGAATTGAATTTAGTTTAAAAATAGACTCATCACAGAAACATCAAGATTGTTCTAAAACAAGATACCGGGAAAATATAAATCCGCATAGCTCACATAAGTTCTCTTGCAGTCTTCACGTAACCATGGTCTTCTTAATACAGTGAGTGTAGTAAATCCAGGAGAGTAAAATATTTACAAATACGGAATAGTAAATATAGTTTCTCTATGCCGTAGTGCAACCCAACATGTGATTCACATTCAACTTTTTCGGCCAATTGCAGGCTTTGTTTTGCCCCTTTAGCCTATGCGAGCCTGTAAATGATAAAAAGGATCCGCCCCCTTTACCTCCGAATAACTTTAGCCAATAGTGACTGATTCAAATGATGATTGACACATTGGTCAAGAAATGAAACGCCGGTATATAGATCCCAGCATACACCGTGGACGACTTCGCCTTCGGGGGAAAATCTAGTCGGTGGCTGCTTGCTTTAGTTGCAAGACTTTGCGACTTAATATTGATCCATATATAAGGCGCACTGTATTATAAGGCGCAGGGTCAGCTTTTAAAAAAAATAAAGGCTTTTAGGTGTGCCTTATAGTGCGGAAAATATGGTAGCTTGGACGTTCACTGTAGAAGGAAAAAATACACGCAAATATAATTAAGTAGAATTTTCTTATTCAAATTATGAATTCATTTTCTACATTAAATTATTATTGGTAATATAATAATAATAATAATAATAATAATTTCCTTTGTATTGTCATTCTTTGTAACAATGTACACAGAACGAAATGTCGATACACCTGACCCGTTGTAGCGAGTCGGTGCAGCCGCAGCCAGAGGGCGCCGCCATTATACCAATTAGGTATGTCTCGGTCGAGGCGCGAACCAGCGACCTCCCAGTCTACTGATTAAAGGGATAACCACAAATCTGTCTTTTTTCATTTTATCCTTTAATACTTCCTTTTTTTCTTAACTTCTTTATACAACATAATAATTCGTAATATAATGCATCAAAGCAAGTGCGCCGTTTGAGAGCCGGCTCCATTTAATGAGTTGAGCCGAAAAAGACGGTTTTCTAAAAAGAGACGGACTTCCTTTCACTACACAACCACCACGTAATGATGCATGATGGGAAATCCCCAGGCGGCAGACACATACGCACAGTAGTATCAAACTGCTCGCTTCGTTTGCAACGGAAAAAAAAAACGATACCGAGATGGAGGCTACCGCGGCGAACTCGTTTGACTTGATTTGCCGTTTCGTGATAGTCGGTGTATACCGGATGGTACCCATAATTAACAAATTTGCGTTTTTCCGTACGGATTTTCTTCATCTTAAAATGCATAATAAACGTACTTTGTACGGCAAAAACATACAGGTTGACAGGTATGGACTCTTGATTTCGTGCCGCTTCACGAATGAGTTTTCCTTGCAGAGTTCAAGGAGTGCTTCTCGTTGCATGACAAAAAACACAAGGGACGGATCGACGTCAAGGACCTGAACACCGCCATGCGCTGCCTGGGCACGAGCCCGACCCTCGGAGAAATCGAAAGGCATCTTCAAGTTCACAAAATTGGTAACGGGGCAGCACGTTATACAAATGTCCACTTAAAAAAAGTAACACATTGTGTCTTATTTGCATACTTTGCCATAAGTCTGTTCAAGGGACAGTGTGTAATGTTTGACAACTAGATGTCGGGCGATACTGGGACTTACTGTAAATACATGGTTAAGTCAAGTCATCCATCCACCCATTATCTGCACCGCTTATCCACAATAGGGTCGCGGGGGTGCTGGAGCCCATCTCAGCTGTCTTCGGGAAGTGGGCAGGGGACACTCTGGACTGGTTGCCAGTTAGTCGCAGGGCACACAGAGACAGACAACTTGCTAACTCATTCACACCTGGGGACAATTTGGACCACACCTGACATGCATGTTTTTGGAATGTGGGAGGAAACTGGAGTGCCCGGGGGCGAAACCCACGCAAGAATGGTGTTAGGAAATAAATATATTAAAATGTGTTACCAAATTGTTCAAATTAGTTATCTGACTCCATTAAACAAACACCCCCTAGCAATGCATGCTCGTTTCTTTTTGGACAAAAATTGCCGACATTTTCACACGGGGGCAGATTTATTTTCTTACACAAATTAACTAAGTGAATTCCATTGAATTAGCAGAATTAGCCGAATTATTCGAATTAGTCTTCGTACTGCCTCTCTCTCGTTCTCCCCCGATCTTCCGAAGTCTCTCGGCCCTTGTCTCTCCCAAGCTGGCGTGCCGACTCCTCCCATGGGCGGGCCAGGAATGCCCATGTGTGCTCCACCTCGTCGCCTCGATGTCTGGACCCCTGCGTCACGAATGCCCCTCTTGCCTTATAATATCAGCCCTTGTCCCAGTTCCCGTTGTTTCTGTAAACATCACTCTATACAAGGTTACATTGACCTCACCCCACAGCTCAGCCAATGAATATCTTTTGCATCAAATGTCATTTGTGTTTGATTGTACAAAATCCTTTATAGTCAAATGTATAAAATCCTTCAACGGGAGAACATGCAAACTTCACACAGGAAGGTTTGATACCATGACCTCATAACTGTGCCGCGGACACGCTAACCACTCAGCCGCCGTGCTGCCCGAGTCAAGTCATGTTTATTTATAAAGCCTGGAACACTAGCACTACCAGAGAGGGATCGAATGATCTTTTTGTTCAGAAACCGTAGATAGGGATCAACTGACCCCAGAGTTCAGCTAACATCCTGTCTTTGGGTGTGAATGGCTGCCTTTGTTTTGTAAAACCAGGCCATTACTAGGACACTCTGGGGTGGCACGGACTTGTAAGATGCTCCTCTACTTAGGAGCATTTGAGTGACGTAAAAGGGTAGATATGTTTTTTTTTTAGGGATCTAAAAAAATATCCGGACATTGCTGTAAGTTAGATTTTGTATCGTGTGCACCTTTTTCCGAGTACAGTACTGTAGTGCTTCTTTCCGCCACTACCGGCGTGTGGTGGCGCTGTGAGAAGTCACTCAGCATCCACCCCGAAGAAGAAATCCGGCTTCTACTTCCTAGTTTGTGTGTAAACATACTATACTGTATCTCCAGTGAGCTGAGAACTTTTTTATCTAACCAACCATTTTTACTGCCCGGAGATGGCTGGGATGGGCTCCAGCCCCCCCGCGACCCTAATGAGGATAAGTGGTACGGCTAATGAGATGAGATGAATATTGTTAATATCGTTTAACATTTTCATTGTTTAATATTTCGTGCATCCATTCAATATGGTTGGTGTAAAGAAGAGGCGAGCCGTTTCTTTTGAAATGAAAATGGAATAAAAAAGCTTGATGCGGTTGAGAAAAGGTCAAGTCTAGATGAGCAGTGGAGTCCAAATGGTTTTCTAAATTGATTCTAAATGTTTAAAGTGCTCTGTACGACTGAAATTCGTGGTACTTGCTTGAGTGGTAGAGGTAGCTGAGAGCATACCATTGACTATAAATTGGATGAAGTGGAAGAAAGTTCTAACGTGGTCAAGGGAGGCCATTTATCATTGAAAATTTCAACATTCCAGGAAAAGAGTTAGTTATTTTTGCTAACCCAGTAATACCTGCAGAAATCTGGTAATGCTAAACCACCAAGGGACTTGGGAAACTGAAGAGTGCTCTTTCTATTTAATGTATATATATATATATATATATATATATATATATATATATATACGTAGCCCTTCTCCCTTACATAGTGCTCCCGGTAACTCTTACAAGTTTATGCCTGAGTGTGTAACTGACAGGCACGCTTTTAGCACCTCTCCTCTCCTGGCCTGCTGCTGCATCCGGCCTGGCAGGCGAAAGAGAGAGCCAAATCTATGCGACCACTTCCTAACAGAAGCTAAAAATGAAAGAGGGAAGCAGAAATCGAGCTTGTTATCGTTTTTTTTTAACTACAAAAAAAGGACAATGCCAGGTGTAATTTGTGTGGTAAAGTGGTCTGCTACTGTGCTAACACCACAAATTTACATACACACAAGAAAAACGCTCACCCTGCCGAGAGTAACAGGCTGCAACCCAAAATGTTTACATGTTACTGTTCCTGAACAAAAACCTGTAAATCTGTTGTTACTATGGAAACACTTTATTTGCATTACCGTCTTTATTCTCAAAGTATTCTGCAATTTAGGATATTTTACTTGTTAGATGGACGTAGATATACAGTTTTTGTATTTTCGTTACCTTTCTCCTTTTTTGGTTTTACTCTCTTTTTTTTCTATGAAACAGTTACAATAGCAATATTTTTGTCCATATTTTTTTTAACTGTTCAAGTTTGCATTGAAGGTATTCAATAAAAAATACATTTTTTTAAGAGCCTAAAATATGTGTGCAGTGTTTATCGTTATTATAAACTAACTCAAGGGGAGGAAGGGTTCAACTATTCAATATCACGACACTTCCAACCAGTGTTCCCTCTAAGCTGCTCGTGTGCGCAATTACGCACTGCTCGCACATTCTCAGCGCACAAGAAAATCTAGCCAGCGCACAAAAATCAGGGCTCAAAATTACTTATTAAGAAGTGACTCAAGTCAAAGTTACAGTGCATGAAGGTAAAAATACACGGGTTCCCCTGACGTTGTGTCCTAAATGCGGTATTTTGAAGTCGAGTCGAAGTAGTAACTGATTTGAATAAAGTTAGTAGAGTTTGTCGAGAACCGGCTTCTTCGGCTCGGCTCACTAAAAGGAACCGGCTCTTTCGGGTCCTAAACGGCTCTTCGGGTTGTTTTTGCTTCTTTAATCCCGACATGACCAAATATTATGTAAAATTATGCACACAATGACTTAAAGGAAGGGGGGAATAGAACAAAAAAGAAAAAAATACCCAAATGAAAAAGTAGTGAAAAGCTGAGAAAAAAACACACAAAAGAGAAAAAAAGAAGGAAAAATTTTGAAAAAAAAGCCAGAAAAAGGAAAAGAAAGAAATGTAGGAAAAAAAGTAAATAGAGAACAAAAAGAAAAAAGTAGCAGCTCGGAAAAAATAAACATAATGAGATTTTTTAAAAGGAATAAAAAAGTGGAAAATAAACACGGAAAAAAGAAGAAAAAGTCTGTGTTGCATTCAAATAATTTCCAATTATTTCAAGTGAATCTTGTTGCCAACATTCTACTTCCACTAAAAATGTGATTAAGTACAGTTCTGTATCTTACAACCGACTAAATAAGCCCCCAAAAATTTCAATATTATGCGACAAAATATATCAGGAAATAAAAAGAAATGGATATCTTGTGAACGAATTGTAAGAACAAACGACGTTTGTAGGCCGTACAACCTTTGCAATAGAACATTAGTCAATTCATTCAAAAGAGAAAAATTATTTTGCATTGCTGGAAACTCAGCAAAATGTAACGTGATGTCAAGTTTTGGACATGTTTGATAATGATTTAGTTGCCACGCTTGGGATTGCTGTTGCTCACTGTTGTTTCAAGCGTTGCTCACCGACTTTGTGTAAACGCTCAGACCCGTGGAAAATTACAGGGAACATTGCTTCCAAGCAAATTATGGGCTTTTTTTCACTGATATTTTTCATAAATAAATAAAAATCAATAGTTTCGTTTTGTTTTCCTTTCTTAAGAAAAGTCCGGCACTTTAGACTTCTCTACATTCCTGACCATGATGCACCGGCAGATGCAACAGGAAGACCCTAAGACAGAAATTCTCGATGCCCTGAGGATGACCGACAAACAGAAAAAAGGTTTCATTCAAGCCTCAGAACTAAGAGCCAAGCTCACTATGCTGGGAGAGAAACTCACTGCACAAGAAGGTATAACAACACCACAATGCACGACAGTCTTTGTTCTCAGTCACTGTTAGGATGCTATGTGTTATAAATACCAATATGGCAAAAAAAGTTTCCTTTTCGACGCAAGTAGCAGAAATAGTTATTGTCTGTTTCAAATCAGACACACGAGGAGAAAGCGATACAAGAGGCAATATAAGACCGTTTTTTTTCCCAGGGTCATCGAATAAATGAGCATTTTTAAAAAAGAAATTGCATTATTTTTGCATGACCTGAGCTTCACCCAGAGGGAGGTGTCATAATTGCCTGGCATCAGAACCTAAAACATAGCCAAAGACCGGCACCCCAAGATAATGGTCATTTTTGGTCACTTTCAGTGCCTGTGGTTTGTATTTTTCTTATGCTTTTTAGCAGTAATTTCTAATAGAGTGATATTCAGTGGTCAAGTAATACACATCGACCCTTTATG
Organism: Urocampus carinirostris; assembly: GCF_059441175.1. Taxonomy (NCBI): domain Eukaryota; kingdom Metazoa; phylum Chordata; class Actinopteri; order Syngnathiformes; family Syngnathidae; genus Urocampus; species Urocampus carinirostris. The sequence continues at coordinate 10,430,401 of NC_142352.1, forward strand.
TAGATTATGAAAGGTATGTATTATATAAGGAGTATTTATTGTTTACTCACTGTAAAAAGTCCAGAAAAATTGGAGTATGCAGTGCAAAGAAAATAGATACCATTTTTAATGGCGGAGAATTAGTATTTTGCTAATTTCAATACTATTTTTCTACAAATATTACAAAAACATAAGTAAAATAAGAAAAACAATAGAAAAAAACAAAAGTAAACTAACATCTGGATAGATAGTTCCTAAAACCTTCTAAACTCAAAGTAAATCCCAATTTGCGTGCGTGTGTGTGTTTGTATGTGGCTTATAGGCTCTGAAACCACTGAACCAATTTTCGTAAAAATGTACACAGTTGTACTTTAGGCTTCTGGCAGTGTCTTTGGCTAGATTTTGTGTCAAGGAAACCCCAAAAAATAGCAGAAAAATCGATAAACATCTGCTTTCATGTACAGGTGGCTCTGAAGCTTTTGCGGCCGTGCGGCTCTTATACACTCCCTAGTGGCTCCCTGGCGTTTTTTTTCACAAACCACGGTCGCACAAGTAGAATGCTCGTCAACGCCACGCCCGGCAGTGCCACGCCCGGCAAAGCCTGGCCTCTATGCTTTTCTATTTTAACCAAAATAACATCAGGATCAGAATTTCCTCAAATCTTCTTTGGTTGATGTATAGTCAGCAAATCCAGCTATAATGGGGAGTTTGTTTTGGGCTTGGCACAAAACTTTGGCGACCTCCAGTGGGCATATTTAAAACAGGTGATCGTTTCATGTGATGCAGCATATTTTCGTCCTGTGCTTCTCTCAGCATTGTCTCGCAGGCCGGATAAAATCTGTTGGAGGGCCGATTCCGAGTTGCAGGCCATATATTTGACACCTCTGGTCTAATGAAAACCACATACAGAAAAAAACAAAATCTAATTAACTGTGGTAATCTATTTGTTTTGTTATAGTACTTTGTTCTAGAGCTAGGTAGAAAATGTTTTTTCCAATGTTTTTTCCGAGCTACATTTAATTTTTCTTTTTTCAATTTAATATGCTAAATACAATTTCTTCAAATAAGGAACAAATACACCTATAATGTTTCTGATAATTCATTAAGAATGTTTTTTTGCAGTGAACTGAGTAAACAATCCAAGTTTTGGATTACAGACCCTCCCCTACTTACGACCATTCACTTACGAAAAACCGTAGATACGAACATTTTTTCCGGGTTGTCGAAAAATTTCAGGACATTACTGTGTCACGGTTGCCCTTCTCTTGGCCCCGCCTGTTTGGCGCCAGCTGTGGCTCGTTGTCTGATTGGCTTCCCTCCTATTTAAGCTCAGTGCTCTCACTCACCCCTTGTCAGTCCGTCAATGAGCCTCTGCAGCTGTAAGACGTGTGTTTTGACTGTGTCCGGTATCCTGCTTGTGTATTCTGTCCGGTATCGATCCATCTTTCTCGTCCTGTCTGATATCTTGCTACAGTCTTTGGCATCAGGTATCGATTCCTCCTGTCTCATCCTGTCCGATATCTTGCACCAGTCTCCAGTATCGCTCCGGTCTGTCTTGTCCTGTCTGATATCTGACTACAGTCTACCGTATCAGGTATCAATCCTGTCTATTTTGTCCTGTTTGATATCTGACTCCAGTCTCCAGTGTCTGATATCGATCTCGTCTGTCTCGTCATGTCTGATTTCTTGCTACAGTCTCCGGTATCCGGTATCGATTCCGCCTGTCTCATCGTGTCCGATATCTTGCGGCAGTCTCCAGTTTTTGGTATCAACTCATCCTGTCTGATATCTCGTGCCAGTCTCCAGTATCCGGTATTGATCCCGTGTGTCTCGTCCTGTGTGATATCTGACTCCAGTCTCCAGTATCTGGTATCGATCCTGTCTGTCCTGTCCTGTCCGGTATCGACGCCGTCTGTCCTGTATCTGCTCGTGTATCTGGTATCGCTCCTGTCTGTCCCGTCCTGGCTGGTATCAGCCCCGTCTGTCCGGTATCTGCACGTATATCTGGTAACAATCTCATCGGCCTATGGGTTCCTGTCTTTCCACACCGGACTTCTGTCTTACTTCTGCCGCCCAGCGCTCCCCGAATCACGGGCGTTTGTGTTTACGCGCAGGACTGGGGCAGTCAGTAAAATAAAGCTTGCGTGAAAACGTTACGTATCTGGGTCCTCCTCCTGTTCTGGTTCTGACATACTGTAGTTCTTCTTTCTGCTTCCACCGGTGTGTTGTACTGTGAGCGCTCACCCACATCCACCCTGAAGAAGAAATCCGCTTCCTCTTCCTAGTTCCTGTACTATGCTGTATCTCCAGCGTGCTAAGAACTTTGACATTTTTATTGTTTAATATCTCGGGCATCCATTCAATATGGATGGTGTAAAGTGGAAAGAAGAGGCGAGTCGTTTCTTTTGAAATGAAAGTGGAATAAGAAAGCTTGATGCGGTTGATGAAACGGTCAGATCGCTTTTTTTCGGCCACTTTCTACCACAGAGGACGAGGTAGCCTAACTCTTAAAGCCCATCTTCCTAAAGTAAGTTAAACTTAATTTATCTTTAAATGTTTATTTTTCAATACAAAGCAATACAGGTTACTTTTACAATCCTTATATATACTCAATATAGCACTGAAGCAACTTACGAACAAATTCAACTTACGAATGATGGTCTGGATTGTTCGTAAGTAGGGGAGAGTCCATATTATTTCTTTAATTTTACCACATTTTTCTCATTTTTTCCTTTTACAGTTGTAATTAGTAAAAAAAACGAGTAGACCCAGGTAGATCTTTTGACAGCAGCGGAATAGGCATAAATCAATTTCCTCTTGGCCCTTTGTTTGAAAGACGCTGTTTTCTGTTTCCTTTTTTTATAGTGGATGAGCTATTCAAAGAAGCAAACATCGAACCCAACGGAGTTGTTAACTACGAAGAATTTGTGGAACTGGTGATTCTGCCGCCTGTCGATTATTGAATCGCGCAAGAATGGCAAGAATACGCGCTGACAGACTGCTGCATGCGGATTTTTTGTGAACGGTGTAATTATCTTAGCAAGTTTTCTTTTGTGTGTCTAATGGCGGAGTGGAAAACTCATTTTAGCTCAGCGGCCATGTTGTCGAAAAAACACTCTCACGGGGGCCAGACGAGTACTCAATGGCATTCGTCGTGTGGCTGGGGATCTTTAGGAGGCTCACAATTTAATTAAACGATTTTGATTCAGGGGTGAAATTATTGAGGTGTTTTTTGTTTTTGTTTTTTACTCAAAATTTAATCCTTTGTCATGATTACTGATGTGACTCAGCTCTTTTGGCACCGACTCCCGCGGGTTCTGATTGGCTCCCGATCACTATTTGAACCCAGTCCTGTTTGTCCCATTTTGTCAGTCCGTCTGCAAACTTCTGTGAACACTAGGCAAGCCTTTTTCGACCCCGACTCCCACCTGTCCTGTTTTTTGCTCCTGTCTGTCCCCGGCTTTGACCTGTTTTTGTTCCTGACCACATCTGCTCTCCCGTCCCGGCTTACGACCTCTTTTTGTCCCCGACTACGTCTTCTCTCCTTTTCAGGCTTCCGACTCGCTTCCGACCCCGACCACGTTTTTGCTCTCCTGTCCCGGATACCGACCCACTTTTTCCTTCCCTGACACCGCCATCGCTTGCCACGAAAGACCCCCTTCCGCGTTCAGAGCACAATCCGACTTGCTTCTGCGTTCAGCGAACACCGGATCGTGGGCACAGCCCTTTCTCTTGCTTCCAATAAAAACTTGTGAGAAAAGCAACGCATGTGGGTTCTGTCTCCGTTCTGGTCTTGACATCCTTAACTAAGATTATCTCCTTGTGTTTTTCAACTGTGAATTTGTAACAAAAAAGCAAAATAACAATTGAATAAATTTACACTAAAGTTTAACTCAGGGAAACTGGAACATGACCAAAATAGTACACGGACATTAATTAAAGTGCAAAGCGATAAGTATTTCTCTCTTGCTATTTATTTTCTTTTTTATGATAGTGATTATCTGAATTTGGGAACTTCGCTTTTAGAATTCTTATCTATTAAAGAAAGGACACTAAATCTTTTTATGTCACGGTTGCCATGGCGCCCAATTGGCACCGCCCGTGTGGCACCAGCTGCGGCTCGTTGACAGATTGGCTTTCCATCTATTTGAGCTCAGTGCTCTCACTCTTCCTTGGTCAGTCCGTCAACGAACCTCTGCCCCAGTATACTTGGGTTTTGACTCGGTCCTGTTTCCTGTTGGTATTTCCTGTCCGGTATTGTTCCCGTTTATTTTGTCCTGTTAAATCTCGGTTTCCAGTTTCGTTCCGGTCTGGATTTTCCTGTTAAATTTCGATATCCTGTTTTGATATCAATCCTGTCTGTCCCATCCTGTCCGGTATCGACCCCATCTGTCCGATACCTGCTCGGGCAATTGGTATCGATCTTGTCGGCCTCTGGCTTTCTATCATTCCACGCCAGACTCCTGCCTAATGAAATGATCTGCATTTATATGGCGCTTTTCAAGTCAATGACTTCCCAAAACGCTTTACAATGTGCTTCACATTTCCCAATAGCAGCCGTGCAGCCATGTAAGGCTAACCTGCTTATTGGGGGTATTAAGGGTTCAGTGTCTTACCCAAGGACACTTCGACATGTAACACGGAGGAGCCGGGATTCGAACTGCGATCTCTTGATCCCAAGACGAGCCCTCTACCTCCTGAGCTATGTGCATGACTCCCCATTTCCTGTAAAATAAAAGGCTTGTGTGAGAAACGTCACGCATTTGGGTCCTGATCCTGTTCGTGACATTTTAAAACTTCTGCAAAGACACCCAGATCCATGCATCCATTATCTGCATCACTTATCCTCAGTAGGGTCGCGGGGGTGCTGGAGCCCATCCCAGCTGTCTTCGGCAATGGGCAGGGGACACCCTGAACTGCCAGTCGCAGGGTGTGGTTTTGTCCGCCGTGGGCATAGGTTAGTTTATCAGCCATTACAGGTAATCCAATAATCCAAGAGGAAACGAAAACAAGAAAAAAAAAAGCTTTTGTGAGACGAAGTGTACGTTTTTTGCGGTCCTTCGCTGTATTTGTAGCAAAGGATTCAACCTGTAGAGAAAATTGATTTTTTTTTTGGTACAATAACAGAAAAAGCCTTAATTTAAAAAAGTAAGGTCAATCAATTACTGAAGCTTTCAGCATCAAAACAGCCTCCAACTCGAAATGAATGGCCTGTCTACTTATACCTTGTGTTTTGTAGCACTCGACTTTGTCACAGTAATGCAGTCAGGTTTGATCTCCTCTTTTTTCCGTCTCACTTATCCTTTTCCTTATTTGGTCACTCTCTAATTTCCCATTCACACTTGGTGTCACTTGTTCTGATTACTCACCAATCTCATCTTTTTCTTTTCACTATTTTAATCCTTTGTTTCCCCAGATCGGCACTAGTTTGTTGCCTCTTTTGTCACATTCTTTATTTGCACCGCTTATCCTCAGTAGAGTCGCGGGCAATGTTCCCTGTAATTTTCCACGGGGTCTGAGCATTCAGACAAAGTCGGTGAGCAGCGCTTGAAACAACAGTGAGCAACGGCGATCCCAAGTGTGGCAACTAAGTCATTATCAAACATGTCCAAAACTTGAAGGAGTTTCCGGCAATGCAAAAAAATTAGTCGGTTGCACGATACACAACAGTATTTAATCACATTTTTTAGTGGAAGTACAATGTTGGCAACAAGATTGACTTGTTATAATTGGAAATAATTTGAATGCAACACAAACTTTTTCTTCTTTTTTCCCTTTTTTTCTATTTTTTTTAATTCCTTAAAAAAAATCTCATTGTGTTTATTTTTTCCTCGCTGTTACTTTTTTCTTTTTGTTTTCTATTTACTTTTTTTCCTTTGTTTGTTTCTTGTCTTTTTTTCTGGCTTTTTTTTTCTGAATTTTTCCTTCTTTTTTCTCTTCCTTTTGTTTCTTTTTTTTCTCAGCTTTTCACTACTTTTTCATTTTGGTATTTTTTTCTTTTTTGTTCTATCCCCCCTTCCTTTAAGTCATTTTGTGCAGAATTTTACATAATATTTGGTCATATAGAGATGAAAGAAGCAAAAACAACCTGAAGAGCCGTTTAGAACCCGAAAGAGCCGGTTTCTTTTTGTGAGCCGAGCCGAATGAAATGAAATGATGATCTGCATTTTTATATAGCGCTTTTCAAGTCAATGACTTCCCAAAGCGCTTTACAATGTGCTCCACATTTCCCAATAGCAGCCTTGCAGCCATGTAAGGCGCTAACCTGCTTATTGGGGGTATTAGAGGTTCAGTGTCTTACCCAAGGACACTTTGACATGTAACACGGACGAGCCGGGATTCGAACTGGGATCCCTTGATCCCAAGACGAGCGCTCTACCTCCTGAGCTACTGCCGAAGAAGCCGGTTTTCGAAAAACTCTACTGACTTTACTCAACTTCGTTCTACTTCGACCTTCTGCGCTGGCTAGAGTTTCTTGTGCGCTATAATGTGCGTCGAGTCGAAGTAGAACAAAGTTAAGTAAAGTTAGTAGAGTTTGTCGAAGACCGGCTTCTTCGGCTCGGCTCACTAAAGGAACCGGCTCTTTCGGGTCCTAAACGGCTCTTCGGGTTGTTTTTGCTTCTTTAATCCCAACATGACCAAATATTATGTAAAATTATGCACAAAATGACTTAAAGGAAGGGGGGAATAAAACAAAAAAGAAAAAAATACCAAAATGAAAAAGTAGTGAAAAGCTGAGAAAAAATGGAAACAAAAGGAAGAGAAAAAAGAAGGAACAATTTAGAAAAAAGCCAGAATAAAAGAAAAAAAACAAAGGAAAAAAAGTAAATAGAGAAAAAAAAAAACAGAAAAAAGAAAAAGAAAGAAACAAAGGAAAAAAGTAAATAGAGGACCAGCTAGGAAAAAATTAACACAATGAGATTCTTTTTAAAGGAATTTTTAAAAAAGTAGAAAAAAACATGGAAAAAAGAAGAAAAAGTTTGTGTTGCATTCAAATAATTTCCAATTATATCAAGTGAATCTTGTTGCCAACATTGTACTTCCACTAAAAAATGTGATTAAGTACAGTTCTGTATCTTACAACCGACTAAATAAGCCTCCAAAATGTTAATATTATGTGACAAAATCTATCAGGAAATAAAAAGAAATGGATATCTTGCGAAAGAATTGTAAGAACAAACGACGTTTGTAGGCCGTACAACCTTAGCAATAGTACATGAGTCAATTCATTCAAAAGAGAAAAATAATTTTGCATTGCCGGAAACTCAGCAAAATGTAACGTGATGTCAAATTTTGGACATGTTTGATAATAACTTAGTTGCCATACTTGGGATTGCTGTTGCTCACGGTTGTTTCAAGCGTTGCTCACCGACATTGTGTGAACGCTCAGACCCCTGGAAATTTAGAGGGAACTTTGGTGAACATGCAAGGTTCTTGCAAAAAAAAAAGAATACAGCAGTATTACTTTCTGTCACGCCCCCCCTTGGAAGAAGGAATCCCCTCGAGCCCCTCCATTTTTTTTTTCTCCAACTGATCAAATAATATTGGGGGGGACAAAACGATGATTGCCTTGTTTGTTTTCAGTGTACTAAACCCTTGCCTCCTTTCCTGAACACGAGTACTACCTGCCAAATATTTGGACTGTCGCCTTTGCTAAGGTATGTTCACTGGGTCAGTGACCCTCTGCCTGCTTCTTGGACCAGGAGGTTGTAGAGTTTGGAGCAGTATTCTGTCCATCTATTCATTATATTTTTTTTCATTAGTTTTCCTGCCTCATCTTGTTTTCTTTGTGTGAGGCATTTTACAATCTGGAAGGCTTTCTTTGAATGGTTCTTCATGAGGCACACTTCTAACTCAGAGTATTGGTAGTCTACATCACAGGTGTCAAACAGGCGGCCAGCGGGCCAGATCAGGCCCGCTAAGGGATTGAATCCGGCCCGCGAGACAACACTCAGAGAAGCGCAAGAGAAAAACAAGCTGAAGGTTGAAATAGGTCCACTTGATGTTGGCAAAGCTGGGTGCCTCTCACAAAGACACTGTACTTGTATTTATTTCCCCCACTCTCTCTCTCTCTCTCTCTCTTTCTCTTTCTCTCTTTCTCTTTCTCTCTCTCTCTCTCTCTCTCTCTGTCTCTTTCACTCTCCGTCTCTCGCTTTTCCACCCCTTTTCTCCCACTCTCTGTCTCTGTCTCTTTCACTCTCCGTGTCTCTCTTCTTCTCTTCCTTTGTTGCTCTTTGTCTCTTTCTCTCTCTGTGTCTTTTAACCTCTTTTGCTCTAACTTCCTTTTTTCCTCTTTTCTCTTTCTCTCTTCCTACCCTTCGCACTTTCTTTTCTCTCTCCTCTCCTTCTGTCTTTCTATTTCTCTTTGGATTTCTTTCTTCCTCTCCCTTTCTTTTGCCCCTCTCACGACTTTTTATCTTTTGTTTTTCACGCTCTCTCCCTCTCTCTTTTTCTTTCTTTGTCCCGCCCTCTCTCCTTTTCCCTCCCTCTTTCTCTTATTTCTTTATCTCTCTTTTTCTTTCTCTTTAATCTACTAGTCTGGCCCCCGACAGAATTTTTGTTGTATCTTGTGGCCCCCGAGTTAAAATGAGTTTGACACCCCTGGTCTACATGATCATTTTTCCTCATGTATTGCCAATGTATCAAATCTGAGAATATCTCATCTCATCTCATCTCATTAGCTGCACCGCTTACTGGAGCCCATCCCAGCAATCATCGGGCAGTGGGCAGGGGACACCCTGAACTGGTTGCCAGCCAATCACAGGGCACACAGGGACAGACAACTCGCTCATTCACACCTAGGGACAATTTGGACCGGCCAATTCACCTGAAATGCATCTTTTTGGAATGTGGGAGGAAACCAGAGTGCCCGGAGGAAACCCACGCAAGAATGGTGTTAGGAAATAATTATATTAAAATGTGTTACCAAATTGTTCGAATTAGTTATCTGACTCCATTACCCAAACACCCCCTAACAATGCATGCTCGTTTCTTTTTGGACAAAAATAGCCGACATTTTCACACGGGGGCAGATTTATTTTCTTACACAAATTAACTAAGTGAATTCCATCGAATTAGCCGAATTAGCCAAATTATTCGAATTAGTCTTCGTCCTGCCTCTCTCTCCTTCACCCCGATCTTCTGAAGTTCTTCTCTCGACCTACGTCTCTCCCAAGCTGGCGTGCCGACTCCTCCTATGGGCAGGCCAGGAACGGCCATGTGTGCTCCACCTCGTCGCCTCAATGTCTGGACCCCTGCGTCACGAAGGCCCCTCTTGCGCCGGGAAGCGCTGATTATCATATCAGCCCTTGTCCCAGTTCCTGTTGTTTCTGTAAACATCATTCCATACAAGGTTGCACGGGACAATTTGGACCGGCCAATCCACCTGAAATGCATGTCTTCGGAACGTGGGAGGAAACCGGAGTGCCCGGAGGAAACCCACGCAAGCACGGGGAGAACATACAAACTCCGCACAGGAAGTCTGGAGCTGGATTTGAACCCACGCAGGAGGTGACTTGAACTGTGCCGCACATGCGCTAACCACTGCGCCGCCGTGCTGCCTCTGAGAATATCACCTGATACAAAAAACTCATTTTTTCCGCCTGTCGATTTTTTTTTCACACAATACAGTCTTTGACTCAAAACCCCTGGATTAAAGTCATGTTTTTTAAAAATAAAAGTAATCTTTTATACACAGAACACTTTCAACTGCAATCTCAAATCTAATCTCCCGACGTACACATAACCTAATGAGATGTTATTGAAGTTTACTTTAGATGTGCTGGATGTGGAACACGTACCTAAGAAATGCATAGTCTGCAGTCAATAAGATTGAAGATACACGCATACATCCAACACATTTTAGAGTCACGTCACATTTAATACAATTCCACATTCCTTGCTGGCGATAAAGCTGTTTGGCTCCTTTGTTTTTAATAGGATGTGTTTATTCATGGAGCGTGGTTATCACAAAAGATGTATTGCCGGCTTATGACGCTGGCCGGCAGTCAAAACCATTTAGGGAAACTTGGTGAAAGATACCAGGGTCTGACACTTTGCAGTTGGCGTTTTCCATTTCAGAGAAACTTAATAAATCAAAAGTGACATTTGCTATCCATCTTCTGAATGGGTTGTGGGCTCTTTTCAGTGTAAATTTACAAAGCCTACATGTATCTAAAATTGAATATATGGATATTTAACAGGGGCGATGGGCCAGTATATCTATGTATATTATAATATATATATTGTGTATATATAAAAATGAATATATATAGTATGTGTCTGTGCATACTTAATGCATATAGGATTGTATGTACGATGTTGTACGATACCAGCTCAGTAGCCTAGATGGTAAGGCGCCCGCTTTGAGACTGGGAGGTCGGTGGTTCGCGCCCCGGCCGAGTCATTCCTAAGACTTAAAAAGTGGTCGGCGGCGCCCTCTGTTGGCTGCGGCTGCATCGGCTCGCTACAACGGGTCAGGTGTAATCGACATTTCGTTCTGTGTACATTGTTACACAGAATGACAATACAAGGAAATTATTATTATTATTATTATTATTATTATTATTATGTACATGCATGTATGTAGCCAGTGTATATGTATGTATGTTGGTGTATATATGCGCGTGTGTATGTATATGTATGGGTATATGTATGTGTATATACACGCATATATTTGTTTTGTAAAGGAGTGAGCGCTGATAAGCTACGCTTCTGCTGACTCCTTTCTGAATATGTATTTGGTTTTCCCTTCGTTTTGTGGTTTATTTTTTTGGAGGTTTTTATTATATCCAAGATGGCGGCGCGCGCAAGTGCAGCGGCATCACGGGCTCCAGTTCGTCTTTTGTTTTTCAATGTTCTTTTATCCCTCATATTTTACTTTCTACTCCTTTCGCAACTACAATAACATCCACAACATCCCGAGGGGTATACAGAGACCACCGGATCTCCCTGGGTGATCTGCCTGCCAACAACGCCGGAGCAAAAGAAAAAGGCTGCCAGTCGGGCCTGGGCTAAGAAGGCGACCACACAGACCAGCGCTCCCAAGCATGATCCTAACCAACGCCAGATCCATCGTCCACGAAATGAGTGAATTTGAGCTGCGGGTCGCCACCAACAGCGTCCGAAACTGGAGTCTTTTTGTCATCACGGCAGTCCAACTAGCAGGACGCACGCTTTACCGGCATGAACGAGACGGAGACTCCGGTAAAAACAGGGGTTGGGGACTATGCGCTAAAATAACAGCCGAATCATTGACACACACTGCTCACTCGATATAGAGTTTCTAGCAGTATTGTGTAGACCCTTCTATCTACCGAGAGAGCTAACTGTGGTCATTGTGATTGCTGTTCCACCGGATGGTAACGTTCCACCGGATGCTAACGTTACCATAGCGCTAAATCTCCTGCCCGCTGCTATCAATAGATAGCAGCCTGTACACCCCGACAGAGTTTTTATTGTCGCCGGCGACTTTAATCGGGCATGTTTAAGGACAGTACTTCCCAAATCCATTCAACACGTGGACTGAGCAATTAGGGAAAAAACACTGGACCGTGTGTACAGTAAGATCAAACATCTAGTTGGATCCGCCCATCTCTGTCTGTCCCTCACCCCCTCATACAACCCCCCCGTCCGGAGGAACCAATTCTATACAACAAAGACAGTTAAAACATCTTCTTTGTTCCTTTATCTCTTTGTTTTCCTTATCCTCACTGTAAAATGTGGCTCTGGAGTCGTCCAATTTCGTTGTCACAATATATCCCATGTTGTAACAATGACAATAAAGGTATATTCTCTTCTATTATGTGCGTCCTCATTTTCTTTCTATTTTACATGCTTTTGTTTTGAGAAACCGTTTAACAATTATCAGGAAGCCTTGCAGTACTTGTAATGCATATTCTGAATAAAAGCCAACAACAAAAACCTGTAGCTAGCTTGATCTTGGCCATGAGCACCAAAATGTCTTTTTGTTCCTGGTGATCACATTTTCCCCAATATTTGTTTTCTTAATCAATCATTAAGCACCTCTCTGCATTATTTTAGGTTGCCGTATTAACCACGTATACAGTTGAATGCGATCTTAACTTTCCATCAAAACATGAACTTAAATTTTGTTCTGAGAGAATTTCGGTTCAGTTTGTGCAATCATGGAATACGACGTCGGCTGTGAGTCTATGGAGGACTGATCCAGCCATATTTCGAAATTAATGTACCGTAATTTCCGCAGTATAAGGCTCACCAGGTTATAGGGCGCACCACCAAAAAATAGTTTTTGGTCCTATATTTTCCATGCATAAGGCGCACCAGATTATAAGGCGCTACAATGGGAAGGTCGACAAACCAGACAGATAGTTCAGTCCAACTTATTACCCCCTTAACATTCCAAAAGCTTGCAAAGAAGCAAATACGTGTCTCAGACATGTACGGAAACGGTGTCTGTACGATGTCACCAATCACTCAAATGCATCGTTCCAAATATCATTCGGAAGGTTAAAGTCTTGGGATTCAAGAAATGCCAAACATTTCTTAGTTTCCATTTAATTTTTTTCTGGCAACTGTGTGGACAGTAAAGTAAGAATTTTATTGTGCAGGGAAACCGGGTTCTTTACTGTGCATATGACAATAAACACTTTGAATTGAATTTAGTTTAAAAATAGACTCATCACAGAAACATCAAGATCGTTCTAAAACAAGATACCGGGAAAATATAAAGCCGCATAGCTCACCTAAGTTCTCTTGCAGCCATCACGTTCAATAATGATACGTAACCATGGTCTTCTTACAACCGTGAGTGTAGTAAATCCAGGAGAGTAAAATATTCACAAATACAGAATAGTAAAAAATGTTTTCTCTATGCCGTAGTGCAACCCATTGTGTGATTCACATTCATCTTTTTCTGCCAATTGCAGGCTTTGTTTCGCCCCTTTAGCCTATGCGAGCCTGTAAATGATAAAAAGGATCCGCCCCTTTACCTCCGAATAACTTTAGCCAATAGTGACTGATTCAAATGACGATTGACACATTGGTTAGGAAATGAAACGCCGGTATATAAATCCCAGCATACACCGCGGACTACTTCGCCTTCGGGGGAAAATCTAGTCGGCGGTTGCTTGCCTTAGTTGCAAGACTCTGCGACTTAATATGAATCCATATATAAGGCGCACTGTATTATAAGGCGCATGGTCAGCTTTTGAAAAAAAAAAATGCTTTTAGGTGCGCCTCATAGTGCGGAAAATACGGTACTCCTAAATACCTACAAATATGTCATATAAATAAATTAATACATAAATAACTCGCGTAATACCTACATTCAGTGTTGGAACATTTGTAATCCATTCCTGGAGCGGAATTACTATTTTCAGGACAAGCACTGTCAATAATAAAAATTTGTAACTCATCTGTCGTTTCAACATAGTGCGTTACTCTGCTACTTTTTAAAAGCATGTCCTCTGATTGCAATCAAATTCTCTTTTGCTTACAACATACAACCCTTAATCCACCACTAATGCAGGGTGTGCATGTTTATGTTTACCTACAAAGTACAACTGAACAGTCACACTAAGCACCAAGTATGAGAGCGCTGAATTTGTCCTCATTGAGATATTTTCCCTACTGTATGTACTCACATCTAAGCTGCATTTACAACTATTACATGAAATACTGAACTAAAGGGGTCAATTTTTGTTCATGTGTGACCAGTAGCAAATAATAGGCAGCATGTGGGTAAGCATGTGGGCATACAGGAACAACAAAACCAATACGGCAACTATCAGCACAGAATTTATGCTAAAGTCGTGCTGAATTGCGGTCTTTTTATTTGCAAAATAATGTTTGCAATACACCATGCCTGAAGGAAAAACGTTTTTGAGAGTACTCAGACGTAAACAGGGTTGAGTAGGGTTACTTTAACTGGATTAGTTTCAATTACTTTTGGATTACTCCAATACCAAAAATGCTAATAAAAGACAAAACAAACTAAATATGAACAAAATTAGAAAATTTTGTGCAGGCTCGGGGAGTAACGGAATACATGGAACGGCAAAAATGATGTTGGCAAGCTGTTTGGATTTATTTTCATTTTGTTTCTGTCGCATTTTATCTTAGTTTTGCCGGAGATCAATGAGATCAAAGCCAGGAGAGAAGGCTTACCACGTGTTGTGAGTCATCATTTTATTCATATTAAGTTTCTTTTGTCTTTTATTAGCATATTTGGTGTTGGAGTAATCCAAAAGTAATTGAAAGTAATCTAGTTTAAGTAACCCTACCCAACCCTGGACGTAAAGGAGATCTTTGAGTGATTTGAAGCCCAGAGACAAAATGGATGTAGAGTGCCTCGGCTAGGTGATTGTCTGCAAGCTTTCAAGATTGCACAAGCAAAGATATATGAAGGGTTCGTCGCTTCCACAGGTGTACACGCTTTCTTCAATTTATTTCATCATGTGGCTATTTTAAAGCAATTTTAGTGGGTTGACTTCCATGCTAGTATACTTGGTAATCTGTAACTAGAGCGCGTTACTCTGAAAGTAACGCGCTGCTTTTGGGTTTCGGTAATCCCAAATTAAATGAAGTAATTAATAATTATATCTAATTATTTTTTCAGTAATGCACCCAACACTGCCAAAACATGACATAAATGCAATCTATTATTTCGTCTATGCAGTTTTTAATTTGTTTTTGTTTTTGTGTCGCAAAAAATGTTTTTCAAATGAGGGGGCGGGTCAAACTGGTTGAGCTAGTAAACTATTGGTTCAACAGTGATAAACAATTTGGCTGCCACATGTGCGGTCCCTTCTCAAAGTTTCTTCATTTTCCTCATGTTGAGGTTTTTTGAGTTTTTTCTTGCCCTCATGTTGGTTCCAGATCAGGGGATGATGTAATAATAGTTTGGAAAAATTGTCTGTGTAATAACCTGTGCAGCCCTTTGAGACTCTTTGTGATTAAGGGCTATACAAATAAAAATGACTTGAGTTGATCAACCAACAGGTGAAAAACTCAGCCACTTTGAGGTGCATCTTCATTGGAATAACAGTTAATGATGCAAAATACGCCAATTAGTACACAACAAACTAAGACAAAATGCATAAATATGTCAGGACCAGGACGGAGACAGGACCCACTTGTGTTTCTCTCGGTTTTATTGGGAAGAAAGGAAAGGATTGGACACACGATCCGGGGATCACGGGTCGCGGGAAGTAGGTCGCTCTGAAAGCGGAACTGGCACTTCCGTGGCGAGTGATGGCGGTGTCGGGAACGGAAAAAACAGGTCAGTAACCGGGACAGGAGAGCAAAAAACGTGGTCCAGATAAAAGAAACTAAGGAAACAGATGGGAGCAAAAACAGGAGTCGAAAAGCTTGCCTAGAGTAAACTGAGGTTCGCCGACGGACTGACAACAGGTGACCGAAAGGAGTGGGTTTAAATAGTGACAGGGAGCCAATCAGAGTCCGAGGCAGTTGGCGCCAAAGAAGCAGGCACATGTGACTCACATCAGTAATCATGACATAAATATATGAATAAATTGCATTTATATCATATGTTTAAATATTACGTGATTTATTTATGTTTTTTTTTTATATGGCACATAATTGTAAGTTTTTATTTATTCATACGTTCATGTCCATGTATGGCCTTATGAGTCATCCCTTCGTTAGCTGCACAAATGAGTAAATACTGTATGCACCGGTAAACTGACACATATGGAATGTAAGCACCTTTCACTCTGTAGATACGTACTTAGGTATTTAACATATACAATCAGGGTTGGGTAGGGTTACTTTAACTGGATTACTTTCAATTACTTTTGGATTACTCCAATACCAAATATGCTAATAAAAGACAAAAGAAACTAAATATGAATACAATGACTACATTTTGTGCAGGCTTGGGGGAGTAACGGAATACATGGAACGTCAAAAATGATGTTGGCAAGCTGTTTGGATTTATTTTCATTTTGATTCTGTCGCATTTTATGTTAGTTTTGCCGGAGATCAAAGAGATCAAAGCCAGGAGAGAAAGCTTACCACGTGTTGTGAGTCATAATTTTATTCATATTTAGTTTATTTTGTCTTTTATTAGCATATTTGGTATTGGAGTAATCCAAAAGTAATTGAAAGTAATCCAGTTTAAGTAATCCTACCCAACCCTGTATACAATCAATTGTGGTGTACCGTCTTCCGAAAATCAAAGTACAGTGGAACCTCGGTTCTCGACCATAATCCGTTCCAGAACATTGTTCGAAAACCGATTTGTTCGAGCACCGAAATAATTTTTCCCATTAAAAAATAATGTAAATCGTTTTAATCCGTTCCAACACCCTGAATGTTTACCTTGAATGTTTAACGTAAACATAAAGCTAACCCAGGCTAATTGTACGTTCACGTTATCGTAATCTTCCATACGAAAGATTTCCCTAACATGAACGTGTAAAAATAAAAAAATCAGGTCGTTTACAAGTCATTTAGCACCCGGGTCTCCACAACAAGTGGTGAGCGGTTCATTGGAAAGGGGGCTCCGTTCCAACACCCTCAATGTTGGGCTCCGTTCCAACACCCTGAATGTTTAACGTAAACTTAAAGCTAACCCAGGCTAATCGTACGTTCGCGTTATCGTAATCTTATGAATAGGATTTCTTACCTTTGTGGTGATCAGCAGAAGGCGCTCGCACACCTCCTTCATATTTGGCTATTATTTCTTTCTTAAATGCAATAGTTGTACGCACTACTTTTCTTTTTTCACCTGTAGCAACTTTGCTGCTTGCACTGACATTCTTCGGATGCATAATAAGGGGCTTAAACACCCGTACGCAGCTCAGCATCGCACCCTAGCGTACGCACTCACGCATTACTGGAGTTCGAACTCCGATTTTTTGACCGAACAGCGAAGCAAGAATTTCTCGGAATTTTTGGTCGGACTCCGATTTGTTCGAACTGAGAGGCGTTCGAAAACCGAGGTTCCACTGTATATGAATCCATACACGTTAGGTTTAAGCCGGCTGTCTTCATAGCCTTTTGTCGGTGACCGAATAGATTATCCTCAAAGTCATTATTTACGTTCCCTCCATAAGTAAACACAAGCTAAGTTGACGGGATCAAGTGGGCGAGGCTTTGCAGGGGGTGGCTTGTTGTCGGGTTGCAGGTTTGGCAGCATTTCGCTCGCACGCCGGGCAGATGGCATCGGTCCAAGCGACGCAAGGTCTGACAGAAGCGAGACGTGAGACGGTCACGGAGGCAGACTGCTCCTGTTTGGGGGGGACATCATCAAATTCAATCCAAATGTATCCGTGAAGTTCTTTGCAGGTAACAAATGGCTACTCAAATAGTTGTTATACAAACATTAAATGTACAATATAAAGAAAATCTTTTGACTCTTTTTCCCTGCCCTACAACCTAGAACTGTCACGGTTGCCAAGGCGCCCAACTGGCCCCGCCCATGTGGTGCCAGCTGCGGCTCGTCGACAGATTGGCTGCAGTGGCTCAGGAGGTAGAGCGCTCGTCTTGGGATCAAGAGATCGCAGTTCGAATCCCGGCTCCTCCGTGTTACATGTTCTTTTCAGGTAACAAATGGCTACTCAAATAGTTGTTATACAAACATTAAATGTACAATAAAAAGAAAATCTTTTGACTCTTTTTCCCTGCCCTACAACCTAGAACTGTCACGGTTGCCATAGCGCTCAATTGGCCCCGCCCATGTGGTCCCAGCTGCGGCTCGTCGACAGATTGGCTGCAGTGGCTCAGGAGGTAGAGCGCTCGTCTTGGGATCAAGAGATCGCAGTTCAAATCCTGGCTCCTCCGTGTTACATGTTGAAGTGTCCTTGGGTAAGACACTGAACCCCTAATACAAATAAGCAGGTTAGCGCCTTACATGGCTGCACGGCCGCTATTGGGAAATGTGAGGCACACTGTAAAGCGCTTTGGGAAGTCTTGACTTGAAAAGCGTTATATAAATGCAGTTCATTTCATTTCTCAGTGCTCTCACTCTTCCTTGGTCAGTCCGTCAACGAACCTCTGCTTCGCAAGACGTGGGTTTTGACTCGGTCCTGTTTCCTGTTTGTATTTCCTGTCCCTTATGGTTCCCGTTTATGTTGTCCTGTTCAATATCGGTTCCCAGTTTCGTTCCCGTCTAGTTTGTCCTGTTTAATTTCGATATCCTGTTTTAATATCAATCCTGTCTGTCCCATCCTGTCCGGTATCGACCCCATCGGTCCGATATCTGCTCGGGCAATTGGTATCGATCTCATCGGCCTCTTGATTCCAATCATTCCACGCCAGACTGCTGCCTAACGTGCATGACTCCCCATTTCGCATAAAATAAAAGGCTTGTGTGAGAAAGGTCACGCATTTGGGTCCTGATCCTGTTCCGGTTCTTGACAAGAACGCCAAATTCACAGACAAACACAAAATGTACGTTTATATGATCATGTATTTCTGCTTATTATTTGAATCAATGAAGTTTTATCCCACTAGAGGCCACTTCATAATACACACTTCATTTAAAAATGTCCATCTAAACCAGGGTTGTCAAACTCATTTTAACTCGGGGGCCGCACGATAGAACAATCATTCTCTCGGGGGCCGGACTAGTAGATGAGAAAGAAAAAAAGAGAAAAAGAAATAAGGGAAAAAGAGGGAGAGAGAAGTAGAGAGGGTAGGACAAAGAAAAAGAGAAAGGGAGAGAGAGAGAGAGAGAGAGAGAGAGAGAGAGAGAGACAAAAGAGATGAAATGAGAAAAAGAGAAGGGGAAAAAAGAGAGAAAGTACAAAATCCAAAGAGAAATACAAAGAGAGAAGGAGAGAAGGAGGAAAAAGAGAAAGAGAGAGGGAGAAAGCAAGTGAAAGAGAGAGAGAGAGAGAGAAAAGAGAAAAAATATAAAAGGAAGAGAGCAAAAGAAGGTAAAAAGACAGAGAGAAAGAGGAACAAAGAAAGAGAAAAATCCAAGTACAGCGTTTGTGAGAGGCACCTGGCTTTGGCAACATCAAGAGGATATATTTCAACCTGCGGCTTGTTTTTCTCTTGCGCTTCTCTGAGCATTGTCTCGCAGGCCGGATTCAATCCCTTAGTGGGCCTGATCCGGCCCGCGGGCCGCCTGTTTGACACCCGAGATCTAAACCCATTCAGTGTCATAAACTACGTTTTCAGAAGTATTGTGCCAGAGTGCCAAAACATAAAAACAAGTTGTTTTTTTCGTGTTATTTAAAAAAAAATACTCTAATGAGCGTTCTCGATTCGGGCCCCGGTGCTGTGGAATACTCTTCCCCCTGAGATTCGATCTGCATCCTCAGTGGAAATGTTTAAATCTAAGCTTGAAACACACTTCTGTTCTATATCGTATGAATAACCTATATTTTATGTTGACAATATCTGTGTATTATTTGCCCTCATGTCGGTTTTAGATCAGGGGATGGTGTCATCATAGTCTGTGGTTTACAATAATCTGTGGTCTGTGCAGCCCTTTGAGACTCTTTGTGATTAAGGGCTATACAAATAAACGTGAATTGACTTGACATGAGAGAAAAATAAACAAAAAGTGAAAAATAAAAAAGGAAAGTGAGAGAAAATAAAAAAGATGAAAAAATAAAAAAAGAGGAAAAAGCAAAAAAAGAAAGAAACAAGTAAAAGAAAAATGAAAATACAGGAAAAATGGTTTAAAAAAAGCAAGATAAATAAGTAAAAAGCTGGGAAAAAAATGATAAAAAAAAGAAAAAGGGGAAAGAAATTAAAAGTACAAAAACAGGGAAAATAAGAAAAACTAAGACAAAAAGTTTTTTTTAAATTGCATTCAAAACATTTCCAAATATATCAAGTCAATCTTGCCAAATTGTACTTCCACTAAAAAGTGTGATTAAATACAGTTCTCTATTGTGCAACCGACTAAATAAATCCCCCTAAATTTTAGTAATATGTAAAAAAAAAAATCGATATCTCATGTTAAAGTAGTAAAGTAGTAAAGTTTGTGGGTCGTAAAACCTATCCAATAGTCTCATCTCATCTCATTAGCCGTACCGCTTATCCTCATTAGGGTCGCGGGGGGCTGGAGCCCATCCCAACCATCTCCGGGCAGTGGGCAGGGGACACCCTGAACTGGTTGCCAGCCAATCGCAGGGCACACAGGGACAGACAACTCATTCGCTCATCCACACCTAGGGACAATTTGGACCGGCCAATTCACCTGAAATGCATGTCTTTGGAATGTGGGAGGAAACCGGAGTGCCCGGAAGAAACCCACGTGAGCACGGGGAGAACATACAAACTCCGCACAGGAAGTCTGGAGCTGGATTTGAACCCACGCAGGAGGTTCCCATGACATGAACTGTGCCGCACAACCACTGCGCTGCCATGCTGCCCTTATCCAATAGTACATAAGTCAATTCATTAAAATGTAAAAAACGAACTGGTGTCACCGGAAACTCTTCAAAGTGTTAATTGATGTTAGGTTTCGGACATGTTCGCTAATGATTTGGTTAGGTTTGATGTTTCTCTATGTGATTCCGTGTGAAGCTCGTAGACTTTGTGTGAACTCTCAGACCCGTAGAAGATTAAAAGCAACATTGGCTGTGACATGATAGAAAACTGTTTGTCTTATGTTCCTTCCCTTTTTTGTTGTGGACCAGAAATCAGGTCAGAAAGGAAACATATGAACAGGGTTGGGTAGGGTTACTTTAACTGGATTATTTTCAATTACTTTCGGATTACTCCAATACCAAATATGCTAATAAAAGACAAAAGAAACTAAATATGAATAAAATTACTAAATTTTGTGCAGGCTTGGAATACATGGAACGGCAAAAATGATGTTGACTTCCCGCGACCAGTGATCACCGGATCGTGTGTCGCATTTTATGTTAGTTTTGCCAAAGATCAAAGAGATCAAAGCCAGGAGAGAAAGCTTACCACGTGTTGTGAGTCATCATTTTATTCATATTTAGTTTCTTATGGCTTTTATTAGCATATTTGGTATTGGAGTAATCCACAAGTAATTGAAAGTAATCAACTTAAAGTAACCCTACCCAACCCTGATTGTTAGTTGTTGCTGGGCTCAGAAATCTGCCCAGAGGCCTGCAGAAGCAGATCTGCAGGCCCTGGTAAGACCTAACAAATGACAATGAAACTGTAGGTTTAGCCAATCAGCTCTTGAGTTGGCCACATCAACGCCTTATGAAGGCATAAGGAAATGTTACCTAGGGGGCGGTAATGCACCAAAGCGATCGCGCCAAAAACGAAATAGGAAAATAAGAAAAACTTATGTTGATTTGAGCGAACAAGCCTTTCACAAGCAGGAAAATGTTTTGCCACCTCTGGCCCACGACCTATGAGCAGAACCAGAGCTCCACGACGAAAAGGTGAAAAAAAATAGGGGAATCTTAATAAGACTTAGAGAGGGTTTCATTTTTTGGGGTTAGGGTTAGCAAGCAGGAATATTTATTTCAGAACATGATGAAAGCGCAGGATTTCAAAGCAAAGGGAACTAGGTGGAGCTTCTTTCTCTCATTGCTGTGAGTCATGGAGTTACGTTAACACCTTTCCACTGATAAGATGTTTACGGAGATGTCGAGCAAAATACAAAACAACCAGATCACTGCTATTGCTGATGTGATAGGGTAAGAGATCAAAAGGGAAGTTAGGAACATATTAAACACCGTTTGTGGATAAAACGACGGATTAAGGAGTAACGAAGCCCAGCTCGCACTGGTGTTGCATTAGGTCACGGACACTGGAGCGCTTCCTCACATTTGAAAATTGGCAAGCAAGCAGTGTTCCCTCTAAGCTGCGCACGTGCGCAATTGCGCACTGCTTGCACATTCTCAGCGCACGAGAAAATCTAGCCAGCGCACAAAAATCAGGGCTCAAAATTACTAATTAAGAAGCGACTTAAGTCAAAGTTACAGTGCTTGAAGGTAAAAATACACAGGTTCCCCTGACGTTGTGTCCTAAATGCGGTATTTTGAAGTCGAGTCGAAGTAGAACGAAGTTGAGTAAAGTTAGTAGAGTTTGTCGAGAACCGGCTTCTTCGGCTCGGCTCACTAAAAGGAACCGGCTCTTTTGGGTCCTAAACGACTTTTCAGGTTGTTTTTGCTTCTTTAATCCCAACATGACCAAATATTATGTAAAACTATGCACAAAATGATTTAAAAGAAGGGGGAATAGAACAAAAAAGAAAAAAAACACCAAAATGAAAAAGTAGTGAAAAGCTGAGAAAAAAAGAAACAAAAGGAAGAGAAAAAAAGGCCAGAAAAAAAGAAAAGAAAAAACATAGGAAAAAAGTAAATAAAAGTAAGTAATAAAAAGTAAATAGAGAACAAAAAGAAAAAAGTAACAGCTCGGAAAAAATCAACGCAATGAGACTTTTTTCAAAGGAATTTAAAAACAAGTAGAAAAAAAACACGGAAAAAAGAAGAAAAAGTTTGTGTTGCATTCAAATAATTTCCAATAACATCAAGTGAATCTTGTTACCAACATTGTACTTCCACTAAAAAAATGTGGTTAAGTACAGTTCTGTATCTTGCAACCGTCTAAATAAGCCCCCAAAAAGCCATACAACCTTTGCAATCGTACATGAGTCAATTCATTCAAAAGAGAAAAATAATTTTGCATTGCCGGAAATTCAGCAAAATGTAACGTGATGTCAAGTTTTGGACCTGTTTGATAATTAACTATCTTGCCACACTTGGGATTATAGTTGCTCACTGTTTGAATCGTTGCTCACCGACTTTGTGCGAACGCTTAGACCCGTGGAAAATTACAGGGAACATTGCCTGGCACCACCCGAATGGAATTCACCACAGTCAGGTTGACTACATCATGATTCCACGACGTATCAAAAGTAGAATCAAGACAGCACGTATCCAGGAGCAGATGTGGGATGCGCTCACGACCTGGTCATGATCATTTCCGTGTTCGCCTCCAGAAGGTCAAAAAGTCACGGAACCCATGAATCAAGTTTGACCTTGTGCGACTGAAAGACCCTGAGGATGTCGAGAGCTTCCAGGCCTTTATCAGCGGAAGTATGCTCATTTGCTCGTCTTGGACGAAGATGTCGAAACCCTGACCACCAAGTTTTTAGACACAATGACTGAAGCGGCAAAATATATTTTAGGAAATCACCGGAAGTAGATCAATTCTCCAACAGAGCGACACCATGCGAGAACTAAAGGAAAAAAGGAAAAAGCTCTGTACAAGCAGCAAAGTATAAAGCAGCCAACAAGAAAATCAGAAAAAGCTTAAGAAAAGCAAAGGAGAAATGATCAAAAACCAATGTCCGGAGTTAGAAGAGTGCCTCAACAAGAATAATTCAAAGAAAACCTTCAAGATTTTTTAAATACCTCACACAAACTAAAGAATAGAAAAGAAGAATAGAATAGAATTTACTTTTATTGTCATTCTTTGTAACAATGCACATTGAACGAAGTGTCGATACACCTGACCCGTAGCGAGCCGATGCAGCCAGACAGGGCGCAGCCATTTTAGTCATTAGGTGACCAAACCCCCCAATTCCAACCCTTAATGCTGAGCGCCAAGCAGGGAGGCAATGAGTACCAATGTTGTAAGTCTTAGGTATGACTCGGCTGAGGCTTGAACCAGCGACCTCCCAGTCTCAGAGCGGGCGCCCTACCATCTAGGCTACCGAGCTGGTAAAAAAATGAAATGATCTGCATTTCTATAGCGCTTTTCAAGTCAATGACTTCCCAAAGCGCTTTAGATAGATAGATAGATAGATAGATAGATAGATAGATAGATAGATAGATAGATAGATAGATAGATAGATAGATAGATAGATAGATAGATAGATAGATAGATAGATAGATAGATAGATAGATAGATAGATAGATAGATAGATAGATAGATAGATAGATAGATAGATAGATAGATAGATAGATAGATACTTTATTCATCCCCGTAGGGAAATTTTACACTTCCAGCAGTCTACACCGTTGTTTATTAACAGATGAACATGATGCCCTAGGGGTGCTTGTAGCGGAGCGGATGACGTCACGCCAGTCCAAAAGTTTGACATCCCTGCGGCAGATGTGAAAATCCAGGGATACACCACCTCGTGTTAGCAAGTACGCCTCCTCTCCGATTCCCCCCGGCTTTCGTGTCTCTGTTTAGCGGCGTTGAAGCCGGATTGCTCCGGGTAGCTCCGGGTGGCTACACGTTAGCGTCCGGAATGCTAAACGTGAGCCACGTTTCCGCAAAACACAGCAACTGCGCTCCCTGTGCGCTTCGATGTTTTCCACCAGCACTCGATGATCTTATTTGGTCGTGAGTTCGCATTTACCATTATTACGGATGGTACCGAAGACTTATAACGCCGCTTAGCTAGCTCCGGCTCTCCTTCCACGATAGGCCCCTTCATCACGCCGGCACGAGAATTCTTCAGGGCAAGGAGTTGAAATTCCTTGAATACACGCATTTATTGTATGGTAAACAGACAAAAGTCAGCACCATTCAGGATGAGGCAGGGAAACTGATGAAAAAATAGAATGAATAGATGGACAGAATACTGCTCCAAACTCTACAACCACCTGACATACACAATATAAAAGTCCAGTTTGTCGTGACAGGCACTGTTGGGTCATTAATGAAAAAAAGAAAAGGAATTTGTTGAATTGTTTACTACAATTTAAGTCCATTCAGAACTCATGCATTCGAGAGCAGCAAACTACTGCACTGAAAAACGAGACTTTTTACCACGTTCTCAAGCGAGGATTTTGATGCAAGAAAAAAAACGTTTGACTGCCACGCAGTTATTGCTTGTGATGCCTTTATGTCTCAGAATGAAGTGACAGGAAGTGCTCAACAGGTATTCACATAAGCCCACTTGTCATCAGAAGTGACATCGCGAGGCTTAGAAAAAAAATGAAACAGCCCACGCTTTCTTGTTGCAATTCAATATCTGGAGGCCAGAGGTGCAGCGTGATGCCTTTCAAAGAAGACGACTCAAATTGCAGGTACTGAACTTTTAAGAGTGAGCCTCGCTCCGAGAGAGTCGTCTCAAAATTACTGAAAGTACTTGGCCGTTCCTCTTCGTATTGCAGATTTTTTAACCGCATGATGAGATGAATATGATGCAATCCGATCAGTAGCCCTTTGGTGTGTTGCAACAGACTTCCAGGTCTAACTGTTAAGTATAACAAAATATTCACACATACATGTATGAGAGAGGTACAACTAGAAAAGAAACTAAATATGGATAAAATTATGACACACAACGCGTGGTAAGCTTTCTCTCCTGGCTTTGATATCTTTGATGTCAGGCAAAACGAACATAAAATGCGACAGAAATAAAATGAAAATAAATCCAAACAGCTTGCCATCATCATTTTTGCCGTTCCATGTATTCCGTTACTCCCCAAGCCTGCACAAAATTTAGTAATTTAATTCCCATTTTGTTTCTTTTGTCTTTTATTAGCATATTTGGTATTGGAGTAATCCAAAAGTAATTGAAAGTAATCAAGTTAAAGTAACCCTACACAACCCTGCAACTGAGTCATTATCAAACATTTTAGATCTTGCTGAGTTTCCGGGCAATGCAAAAACATTTTTCACTTTTGAATGAATTGACTAATGTATTATTGCAAAGGTTGTACGGCCTACAAACGTCATTTGTTTTTACAACAATTCTTTCACAAGATTTTCATTTCTTTTTTTTCCTGGTATCTTTTGCCGCATAATACTAACATTTTTGGGGGCTTATTTAGTCGGTTGCACGATACAGAACTTTCTTTTTTCTCAGCTTTGCACTACTTTTTCATTTTGGTATTTTTTCTTTTTTGTTCTATTCCCCCTTCCTTTAAGTCATTTTGTGCACAATTTTACATAATATTTGATCGTGTAGGGATTAAAAGAAGCAAAAACAACCTGAAGAGCCGTTTGAGACCCAAAATAGTCGGTTCTCTTTAGTGAGCCGAGCCGAGGAAGCCGGTTCTCGAAAAACTGTACTGAATTTACTCAACTTCGTTGTACTTCGACATTGACTTCAAAATACCACATTTAGAAAACAGCGTCAGGGGAACCAGTGTATTTTTACCTTCATGCACTGTAACTTTGACTTAATTTGCTTCTTAATTAGCAATTTTGAGCCCTGATTTTTGTGAACTGGCTAGATTTTCTTGTGCGCTAAGAATGCGCGGGCAGTGCGCGATTGCGCAATTTATATATTAACAATATTTTTTATGTTTCAAAACTATGAAAATTAGTCATGTTTACAGACGGCACTAACATTTTCGATTCAAATGATAATTATATTGATTTAGTAACCTGTATTAATCGTGGATTAATTAACCTAAGAGTATGGATGGATATTATTTATATCCATCATCTCTTAATTTAAATAAAACCAAAGTAATATTCTTTAGTAATCGCAAGACAATTCAAGATTTAGAAGTTAAAATGGATGGTGCTGTATTATTAATTATGTTTTTAGGGGTCATAGTAAACGCTAAAGTAAGCTGGAAAAACACACATCAGACACATACAAACGAAGGTATCTAAAAGCATTTCAGTAATTAATAAAGCAAAATTCCTTTTAAACTATAATGCATTGTATTGATTATCTTGTTCTCTAGTTCTGCCATACTTAACATATTGTGCAGAAGTCTGGGGCAATAATTACAAAAGTTCACGACATACACAGGGTAGGATATCGTGATCATACTAATATTTTATTCCTGCAGTCCAAGTTATTAAAATTGGATGATTTAGTAACATTTTTCACTTCACTGCTATTTAAGGTCAACAATAACATAGTGCCAGAAAACATCCAAAAAGATGGAAGTTATAACTTAGGGGCTGTAGTAAATTCAAAGTCCCAATGGTGAGAACCACCAGGAAAAGTATGTGTGTGCCTGTGTGTGGAGTCAAACTTTGGGACAATTTACAAGACGAGATCAAACAATGTCCAAATATTCACGTGTTCAAATTTAAATACAAAAAAACATTACTGGCAGAATACAGACATGTAGAAAATGGGTATGATTATGAGTGATGGACTGCCAACACAGAAGCTCTATGTAGGAAAGGGCAAAGCCGACTTTACTTCCTCAGAAGGCTGGCCTCCTTCAACATCTGCAAAAAGCTCCTGAAAATATTCTATGAGACAGTAGTGGCAAGCGCCCTCTTCTATGCGGCAGCGTGTTGGGGAGGCAGCATCAAGAAGAAGGATGCCTCTCGTCTCAATAAACTGGCTAGGAAAGCGAGCTCTGTTGTGGGCAAAGAGCTGGACAGCCTAACAACAGTAGCTGAGAGACGAGCACTGAAAAAGCTGAGGTCAATCATGGACAATCCATCGCATCCACTACACAGCATTATCTCCAGACAGAAGAGCAGTTTCAGCGACAGACTGCTGTCACTGTCTTGTACTACGGACAGACTGAAGAGATCTTTTCTTCCTCATGCCATGAGGCTCTTTAACTCCACCTGGCAGAGAAAATGCCCACATTAAACCACACCACCTACATTGGATATTACCGAATCTTACTGCAATATGTATTCTGTGTAGCACTATTTAGTTACTCTATATAACACGCTACAGTGGGCATTTGCACGTCACACTGGGTATTTGTATATTGTATTCTTTTGGCTTTATTGTTGTACTGTTCTCAGCTCAGGGATGCTGCTGGAAATGTGAATTTCCCTTAGGGGATGAATAAAGTATCTATCTATCTATCTACTAGAGATTCCAAATATTGCGTTGCAAATGGATGGTTTACAACTATAGTTTACCTTGTTGTTATTGTTACTATTATACCATAACTGATATTATTGCTATTGTTGTTATTATCATTGGTCTCTCAATGATATTTAGTGGCTGGTAGCATTGTTACGTTAATAGATGGGTACTACGATGATTAGTATATAACACAAGTAATCGCGCTAACAGCTGTTAAATTTGAAGAGGACGAGCTGCACAAGAATCTGTATTGTTGTGTTGATTTAATTGCATTTTTTTGAACTGCCCGGAGGCCTTCGCAAAGACATCTGAAGGCCGTGAGACATTACGCGAGTGTTTGAGAAAGCTGTTGGTTTAGCTAATTAGATTTCAAGTTGGAAAGGTGAGCGCCTTCTGGAAGGCCTTGGGTAATATCAGTTAGGAGGAAAAGATGCAGCCTGTCATGCAGAGTGATGTTTTATTGAGTGTGCCTTGTTTGATCTGTGCATGTGCGTGCCTGAGGTGTACGTTGTGTCTGGGACAACCAGGAAGTGAGCAGACAGAGTCGCGATCCCAGGAAACGTGCATCATTGTGTCTCCTTATCCGTATTTCAAAATGGTTCTGATGTTTATGAAAACACCACAAAGTCTATCTATCTATCTACCCTGGTCATAGGCTAGAGGGCCGAAACAAACCCTGCAATTGGCTGAAAAAGATGTGTCAATCATCCGTTAAATCGATCGTTATTGGCTGAAGTTATTCGGAGCCTCGAATAGGCTAGAGGGCCAAATCAAACCCTGCAATTGGCCGAAAAAGATGACTGAATAGCAAGCTTGCTAAACTACGCCATAAAGAAACATGTTTCATTAGTCTGTATTTGTAAATATTTTACTCTCCTGGATTTACTACACTCACGGTTGTAAGAAGACCATGGTTGCGTATCATTATTGAACGTGAGAACTTAGGTGAGCTATGCGGCTTTATATTTTCCCCGGTATCTTGTTTTAGAACGATCTTGATGTTGCTGTGATGAGTTGAGTGAATTAAACTCAATTCCAAGTGTTTATTGTCATATGCACAGTAAAGTTGCGAGCGAAAAAGAAAATAGAAACTAAGGAATGGTTGGCATTTCTTGAATCCCAAGACTTAAACCTTCCGAATGATATTTGAAATGATGCATTTGAGTGACATCGTACGGACACCGCATCCGCACGTGTCTGCGACACGTATTTGCTTCTTTGCAAGCTTTGGGAATGTTAAGGGGGTAATCAGTTTGCCTGAATCATCTGACTGTTTTGTCGACGTTCCCATTGTAGCGCCTTATAATCCAATGCCCCTTTATCTATGGAAGATATAGGACCAAAAACTATTTTTTGGGGGTGCGCCCTATAACCCGGTGCGCCCTATAGTGCGGAAAATACAGTACTCCAATACCAAATATGCTATTAAAAGCCAAAAGAAACTAAATATGAATAAAATGATGACTCACAACACGTGGTTAGCTTTCTCTCCTGGCTTTGATCTTTTTGATCTCCGGCAAAACTAACGTAAAATGCGACAGAAACAAAATGAAAATAAATCCAAACAGCTTGCCAACATCATTTTTGCCGTTCCATGTATTCTGTTACTCCCCAAGCCTGCACAAAATTTAGTCATTTTATTCATATTTAGTTTCTTTTGTCTTTTATTAGCATATTTGGTATTGGAGTAATCCAAAAGTCATTGCAAGTAATCCAGTTAAAGTAACCCTACCCAACCCTGGTCGTAATATAGGTCATCAATAACACAAACGCTAACTCGCAAGGAAATAAGTATCCTATCTGTTGAATTCCTAGCATAGTCTTCCTTCTCTGAAAGGAAAATCCATGAAATTGCAACGCCTGATTTCTGATTTACAGCACGCTACTACAATGCTTGGTCCGCTTCAGGGTGTGACCGTCATTGATTTTTGAATCCTAAGAGAAAATCCAATACAAAACAAAGAGCCTCAGAACCAAGCAACCGTGGAGCGTTAAATATGGTCGGACACGGAGAGCCGGCTGTGTATTCGCTGTAATAAAAACGTGATTGCATTAGAAGGGTGCAAAGACATCAGCTGCAGCTAAATATGTCTAATTTCCTGTGTATGCCTCTTTCCTTATTGGCTGTGTTTGACCCGCATTGTCCATAATCATCCCTGGAGCTTTGAGTGGCCCGATATAGACCGGTGATCAACAAGATGCGATGTGAAGCATCTTTCACGGCTGTTTTGAGGTGAGATGTGATGCGATGCAATTACTGAGAGGGTCAAGTATTTTAAACATCGCTATAGTTGCTGTTGTTTTCAAACGTTATGTTATTTGTGCAACCAGTACCAGTGTTCATTTCAGGACTCGAAATTGCTAATTAAGAAGCAAATTAAGTCAAAGTTACAGTGCATATAGGTAAAATGTCGAAGTAGAACGAAGTAGAGTAAAGTCAGTAGAGTTTTTCGAGAACCGGCTTCTTCGGCTCGGCTCACTAAAAGGAACCGGCTCCTTCGGGTCCCAAACGGCTCTTCAAGTTGTTTTGGCTTCTTTTATCCCTACACGACCAAATATTATGTAAAAGTGTGCACAAACTGACTTAAAGGAAGGGAGGGAAATAGAACAAAAAAGAAAAAAATACCAAAATGAAAAAGTAGTAAAAAGCTGAGAAAGAAAGAAACAAAAGGAAGAGAAAAAAGAAGGAAAAATTTAGAAAAAAGCCAGAAAAAAAGAAAAGAACAAAGTAGAACGAAGTTGAGTAAAGTCAGTAGAGTTTTTCGAGAACCGGCTTCTTCGGCAGTAGCTCAGGAGGTAGAGCGCTCGTCTTGGGATCAAGGGATCCCAGTTCGAATCCCGGCTCGTCCGTGTTACATGTCGAAGTGTCCTTGGGTAAGACACTGAACCTCTAATACCCCCAATAAGCAGGTTAGCGCCTTACATGGCTGCAAGGCCGCTATTGGGAAATGTGGAGCACATTGTATAAAGCGCTTTGGGAAGTCATTGACTTGAAAAGCGCTATATAAAAATGCAGATCATCATTTCATTTCATTCGGCTCGGCTCACAAAAAGAAACCGGCTCTTTTGGGTTCTAAACGGCTCTTTAGGTTGTTTTTGCTTCTTTCATCTCTATATGACCAAATATTGTGTAAAATTATGCACAAAATGACTTAAAGGAAGGGGGGGATAGAACAAAAAAAGAAAAAAAATACCAAAATGAAAAAGGAGTGAAAAGCTGAGAAAAAAAAAGAAACAAAAGGAAGAGAAAAAAGAAGGAAAAATTCAGAAAAAAAAGCCAGAAAAAAAGACAAGAAACAAACAAAGGAAAAAAAGTAAATAGAGATCAAAAAGAAAAAAGTAACAGCTAGGAAAAATTAAACACAATGAGATTTTTTTTAAAGGAATTAATTTTTTTTAAAAAAATACAGGGAAAAAGAAGAAAAAGTTTGTGTTGCATTCAAATAATTTCCAATTATACCAAGTCAATCATGTTGCCAACATTGTACTTCCACAAAAAAATGTGATTCAATACAGTTGTGTATCGTGCAACCGACTAAATAAGCCCCCCAAAATGTTAGTATTATGCGACAAAAGATACCACGAAAAAAAGAAATGGAAATCTTGTGAAAGTATTGTTGTAAAAACGAATGACGTTTGTAGGCCGTACAAGCTTTGCAATCCTACATGAGTCAATTCATACAAAAGTGAAAAATAATTTTGCATTGCCGGAAACTCAGCAAAATGTAAGTTGATGTCAAGTTTTGGACATGTTTAATAATGACTTAGTTGCCACACTTGGGATTGCTGTTGCTCACTGTTGTTTCAAGCGTTGCTCACCGACTTTGTGTGAACGCTCAGACTCGTGGAAAATTACAGGGAACATTGGTCCCAACAGAGCTCTATGGGTCCCCAAAATGTAGTGTTATCGAGATTGAAATTGCAAATCAGCGATAAATATATAAATAAATATATAAATCTATATATTCATTCAGTTTTAATCATCACACTTAATTGGTAATAGAAAGCAGTTATCACTTCAGATTTTTCAGTTCACAAAAATATTGTACATTATGCAAAATAATATTGCTGAAATATTAGTCTATATATTCATGCAGTTTTAATCGCTTCAGATTTTTCAGTTCCTATATTCTTCGTGGTTTGCCGTCCCGCCACAGTTGTAATGCCTTCTCAAGGTCCAATTGCAGCAACGGAATTTCCATAGCTAATTTGTGGTTTTTATCGTCATTGTGCCGATCCAATGTGCTTTTATGAAAGTTCGTATTGTGAAATGATTTATGCAATCCAGTTTTTTTTGTCACGCTGGGTGCACGCATCACAGAACATGTAGCCTCCATTATCATCCTCCTCATAGCATATCCAGGAATATAATTGAGTCCATTTTGGCAGAAAAGTCCTTTTTTTGCTAGGCGTATTCTTTTGTTTATCTTTCATCAAATCATTCGCATCAAAACATGTGTTTTCCTTGCCTTCGCGGTCTTCTGAAGAATTTCTCCGCCGTTGTTTCGTGCTGGAATTATTGTCGTTGTTACCACTTTCTGTATTATGTTTCGACTTATTACCGACACTGAAGAAATTACCAATTTTCTGTTGATTTGCACCTAATACCAACAATGACGTCATCTTGAAGCAACGAGATCTCGTTTGCCGAGATCGGCGCGAGACCAAAACAACAATGGCCGATCTGCCTGATGGCAAGTTTGGAGTGTGGTAAATCTTTGTTTTAAAAAAAAAAAAAAGTAATCGGGTAATAATGACAATTTGGTGTCAAAAAAGTTGCGTCCTGGGGACGCACGTTGATTTGACACAATGCGTCCCTAGCAAAAATGATGCTTCTAGGACGCAGGCAAACGAGAACACTGCAGTACAGTACTGCAACCTGGTTGAATTTCAAGGGTGGTGTAACCAGGGCCGTTGCTAGCCGTTTGAGTGCCCTAAGCACAAATGCTTTAAGGGCACTTTGCTTGCAAAATAACAAGAAGACTGAACTGATGCATGAACTATGAATGAACTTAGTTATTTATTTGGTCTCCTTAAGGCACAGGTGTCAAACAGGCGGCCCGCGGGCCAGATCAGGCCCGCTAAGGGATTGAATCTGGCCCGCGAGACAACACTCAGAGAAGCGCAAGAGAAAAACAAGCTGCAGGTTGAAATATGTCAACTAGATGTTGCCAAAGCCAGGTGCCTCTCACAAAGACACTGTACTTGTATTTATTTCTCTCTCTCTCCCTCTCTCTCTTCCACCCCTTTTCTCCCACTTGCCCTAACTTCCTTTTTTCCCTTTCTCTCTTTTCTCTTTCTCTCTTCCTACCCTTTGCACTTTCGTTTCTTTTTTCTCTCCTTCTGTCTTTCTATTTCTCTTTGGATTTCTTTCTTCCTCTCCCTTTCTTTTCCCCCTCTCTCACGACTTTTTATCTTTTGTTTCTCACGCACTCTCCCTCTCTCTCTTTTTCTTTTTTGTCCCGCCCTCTCCTTTTCCCTCCATCTTTCTTTTATTTCTTTATCTCTTTTTCTTTCTCTTTAATCTACTAGTCTGGCCCCTGACAGAATGTTTGTTCTATTGTGTGGCCCCCCGAGTTAAAATGAGTTGGACACCCCTGCCGTAGATCCTTAAAAAGTCTTAAAAGGCATTAAATTCATGCATCTGAAATTAAGGCCTTAAAATAGTATGAACATTGGTTTGAAATTGCCTCAAATTCATGTGGTGTTTTGATTGATTCAATTGTGTTTATTTTTTTTGTTGATTTGGTCTTAATTTAGATTTTAAAAAGCATTCAAACGTCTTTAAAAAGTCTAACGAAGTCAGAAAAATCTGTCCTCCTTTAAGATATGTTTTTATAAAACAAGGCAATATTTTATGTTTCGGTTTGTTGTGTTCTATTATGCAAGGTTTACAGCAGTGGTGTCAAACAGGCGGCCCGCGGGCTGGATCAGGTCATAGAAGCGCAAGAGAAAAACGAGCTGCAGGTTGAAAAATGTCCACTTGATGTGGCCAAAGCAAGGCGCCTCTGACAAATGCTATACTTGTATTTCTCACTCTCTCTGTCCTTCTTTTTCTATTTCTTTGTTCTTCTTTGTCTCTTACTATATCTGTTTACTTTCTTTTGATCTCTCTTCCTTTTTTCCTTTTTTCTCTCTTTCACTCTGTCTTTCATTTCCCTTTCTCTCTTACTTTTACCCTTCTGTCTGCCCTTCTGTCTTCCTCTTTCTATTTCTCTTTGGTTTTCTTTCTATCTCTTTCTTTCTATCCCCCTCTCTTACTGTTTGTTTTTATATCTTTTGTTTCACACATTCTTTCTCTCTCTCTCTCTCTCTCTCTCTTTCTTTCTCCCTTTCTC
This sequence comes from Urocampus carinirostris, assembly GCF_059441175.1. Classification (NCBI taxonomy): domain Eukaryota; kingdom Metazoa; phylum Chordata; class Actinopteri; order Syngnathiformes; family Syngnathidae; genus Urocampus; species Urocampus carinirostris. The sequence goes on from NC_142352.1 coordinate 10,464,379, forward strand.
TCTTTGTCCCACCCTCTCTCTTTCTCTCCTCCTCTCTTTCTCTTATTTCTTTCTCTCTCTTTTTCTTTCCCTCTAATCTACTAGTCCGGCCCCCGAGAGTATTTTTGTTCTATCGCGTGGCCCCCGAGTTAAAATGAGTTTGGCACCCCTGCCTTAGGGAAACCTGTATCGAGGGGTTGGTGCAGCCAGTGTTAACGCAATGACTAATTTACAGCATCTAGTATTCCCAGCGGTCTTCCATCCAACTATTAACAAGCACTCAGCTTCCCGAAATCGAGCGTGCTCAGGGTGCAATGGCAAGAACTTTTCACACGATCTCAGTCACCAAACCAATCGGGTAACCCATGAAACGGATAACCGGGAGCTACAACTCGAGGGAAAGCATTATATTCGTGACTCCAGTATTTGAATCATCACCGGAACCTGGCTCAATCAGAGGATTCCTGATGCCAGTGTGCAACCTCTCTACATCGCTTTCCACACTGAAAGGAAAAGCTCTCCAATAATGACGATTGTATTTGTAGATCTTTAGTTGTTGTTTTGTGACAGTCATACATGTTTTATGTTACTGATATCTAATAAATACTTTGGGGGGTTTGACTACTTTAGTTTTGGGAATGCAACATACAGTGGAACCTCGGTTTTTAAATCGGAGTCCGAAGAAAAAAATTCGAGAAATTCTTGCTTCGTTGTTCGAACAAAAATCGGAGTTCAACGCCGGGGTGGATGTTTCGCATCACATTTTTTTACTCCTTTTAATTTTCTCAGGTGCAAATGCACCTCCAATACACTAGGGGACGTCCGAGATTAAACAAATGTGTAGCAAATGGGCCGAGTTACAGAATTTCACCACACCGATGAAGCTGCAGCCACCAGAGTCATCATGACTTTAAGGACACTGTCATGAACCACTTTCGAAAAGTGCTAAAAAGAAGGTAGAAGCAAGTGTCATTGGGTAGATATTTTAAGAGAAAAGAATATCCTGTAGCCGAGTCATCCGTAGCAAAGAGATTTGAACGTGTGAGCACCCCTCAGACAGAAGAGCTCCCCGAAGTTTTTATGGAAGGGGACTTTCCTTCCAAACAATAATTTTCCTTCCTCCTCCATCCCTCTCACCGTCCATCTGCGCCTTCTGCTGACAACCACAAAAGTAAAAAATCCTATTCATAATTCTTTTCTTTTCTTTATCCTTTTTTTATTTTTACACGTTCATGTTAGCGTAATCTTTCGTACGATTGGCCTGGGTTACATTTATGTTATTTGTGTCTTAAAGGTAAACAAAAAAAACATTCAGGGTGTTGGAACGGATTAAAACGATTTACATTATTTGTAATGGGAAAAATGATTTCTGTGTTCGAACAAATCGCTTTTCGAACAGGGTTCTGGAACGGATTATGGTCGAGAACCGAGGTTCCACTGTACGTGAAAAACAAAAGATTACTGTACACCCTGCCTGGAAAAGAAATGTGTCAGTATAGTACTGCTGAATTCAAGCTGAAAGGAGAAACAAGCAACCTGGAAGCAGCATGAAAGTCAAGTCAAGTCAAGTGATGTTTTTTTGTGTGGCCCTTAATCAGAAGAAGTCCCAAAGGGTTGCACAGACCACAGACTATTACAAACTACCATCCCTTGATTAAAAACCAACATGAGGACAAGGAAAAACTAAAAACCTCAGCCTTAGGAAAATAAAGAACCCTTGAGAAGGGACCGAACATGAGGTAATCCCCCTTCCAGGATAATTAGACCGCAATTGATGTTGCAAAACACAAACATCATCGAAATGAAATATACATCATACATAAGCTATAGTATATAGGTGTGTTTCAAGCCTAGATTTAAACAGTCCCACTGAGGTTGCAGATCTAATCTAATGTAGAAAGGTGAAGATGAAAACAATGTCAGACAATGGAAAACAGATTCATCACTGGAATTTTCACCAGAGGCCAAAAATGTGGACAGTGGATAAAAACATGAACAGTACCCAAAAATGGAGGTCTTCCATCGGTTTGAGGCCCAGAAACACCGGCTGTAGTAGATCAGCTAATTTGCGTGTGTGCTTCTTAAGGGTGGGTTGTGGGTATTGCGGGTGCTGGTTCATTGCATTTTCTGTTCAGCATTAGTCTGTTCTGTTTTGCTCTGTTCTGTTTTGTTTGATTCAGAGGAAACCTGTACTTGCCCATTCTGAGTGTAAGCCTGTTTTTGTTTTGTTTTGTCCCGGAGTTTTGGACAACTTTTATTTTGCTAAATAAAAGTACGGATCGTTAACGCGAATGAGTTCATCCTTCCTGCCTCCGTTCTGGTCCGGTCTCGTGACAGCATCCAATAAGTGTTCGTTTGTAATGTGCCTCCAAAGGTCGCCTTACAACTTTTCTTCTATTTCTTTAGGTATATACTATTTTAATGTAATTTGGTCATATGCGATGTAGGCTTATATTTGAGTATATACGGTATATTATTTGTGGCAGTTGTGTCTGGAAATTGGGGGTTATGTTATGAATCAGTCCCCACCAGTACTAAAGCCAAACCTACTCCCTTGCTACAGAGATAATTAATTATTCAAACATGGGAACATGAGAAAGAGTGTAATCAACACAGCCTGGAAAATCATCAGCTGCTCTCTGCCCAGTCTTGGAGCTTGTAATATAGCAAACGAGCCTACAACCTTATAAAGAACTATCACTCTAACCAACACCTCATTGACTTATTGCACTCTGGTAGACACAACAGGTTCCTTAAAACAAGAACTAATAGGCTCAGAGAATGTTTCTTCCCCAGGGCCATCACCACCCTAAACAAGCACACAAGACTGAAAAATATATAACTGGCCAGTTGCATTGAAAAATGTAAATATTATATCTTGACTTATGTGGGAATTTTGTTACTTCTAAATATTGTTTTACTCCTGTTCATTGCACAACTGTTAGGCTACACTATTTTTATTACGCTCATTTTGACTTTGGAAAGATTCCAAGCACTGCCTTGTTAATTATATCGCTTAAGGAATTTCAACTCCTTGCCCTGAAGAATTCTCGTGCCGGCGTGATGAAGGGGCCTATCGTGGAAGAAGAGCCGGAGCTAGCGAAGTGGCTAGCGGCGTTATAAGTCTTCGGTACCATCCGTAATCATGGTAAATGCGAACTCACGACCAAATAAGATCATCGAGTGCTGGTGGAAAACATCGAAGCGCACAGGGAGCGCAGTTGCTGTGTTTTGCGGAAACGTGGCTCACGTTTAGCATTCCGGACGCTAACGTGTAGCCACCCGGAGCTACCCGGCTTCAACGCCGCTAAACAGAGACACGAAAGCCGGGGGGAATCGGAGAGGAGACGGACTTGCTAACACGAGGTGGTGTATCCCTGGATTTTCACAAAGAAAAGTTTTCCATCTGCCGCAGGGATGTCGAACTTTTGGACTGGCGTGACGTCATCCACTCCGCTACAAGCACCCCTAGGGCATCATGTTCATCTGTTAATAAACAACGGGGTAGACTGCTGGAAGTGTGAATTTCCCTACGGGGATGAATAAAGTATCTATCTATCTATCTATTTATTCTGGAGTTCTTTTTATCTTCATTTTCTTTAGTCTTTCTTATGTGTTTATCCTGGGGTGCAGTGACAAATCTCGTTGCAAACAATGCTCACTAAATTGGTATTCAATGTGAATAAAGGCGATTCTAATTCCCGGAGCATGCAGAGTCAAATTACACAGCATGGAAAATGAAATTTAAGCGACAGAACAGAAGTGAATGACAATGGAGAGCGTTTGTCTTTGTTGCCGTGACTGACAGTGAAAAGGTAAGCATTGTCAGGCAAACGAATCAACGTTTGCTAGCACGTCCTTGCTACAATTCCAAGATGGCACTCCTTTATTATGGGAGCACATGCCACTAAGGCACTTCTGGGAAAAAGAAGCCCATTGTCAGATGCTCCTGTGCCATATGTATCGTCTATGTGTTTCACAAACTCGTCATTTTCATTAGAACGAGAGATTCTGCCCATCATTTCTTTGCTTCTTGAGAAATTAACCCCCCTGCAGAGACGATAATGGCACAACCGCATGGAAAATGGAACATTTTTCCACTTGCAACCCTGTTCACGTTTTCTCTTACATTCCATTAAATTAACAGAGTGAATAGAATTGGTATTTGAACCAAACCTAAATGTAATAGAAGAAAGGTGTTTTGTAAAAAGGAAATATAAACTCAAAGCAAGGATTTTATAGTGATGATTACTGATGCTGGTTTTTGCAGTGACACTGTAAAAAAACTTAATGAAATCGAAAATGGGGGATTGTCAAAACATATGAAACCCAATAAATGCTTCTATTTCATTAACTATAGTCATTTCTTTGCTTTAAATTCAGTATGATTGTTTTTCTCCTTTATTATATATTGGTTAGAGTTTGAAAATCATTCTCTTTATTGGATGTAAAATTTCTTCTTTATAGGTGGCATGAGTTGTTTGTGGTGTCCTTTAAAAGTTAGTACAGTAAAATCCAGACTATAGAGCGCACCTGATTGTAAGCCGCACCCACCATTTTTTAAGTGATTTGCCACTTTTGTACTTGCACAAGCCGCAGACTTGTGACACAATCACAAGTTTAACCCAGACCAGGCTGTAAGTTCCACGATTGTAACTAAATAAATAGTAGTCAATCTTAGAACCACAATCGGCATCGTGGATAAAAAATGATACCCGTAATTAACGTATGATGCAGACTTGTAAAGTCCGGGTCCCGTTGAGAGTAATCCAAGGAACCAAAATGTATATTTCCAAAGTGAAGGGTGGGAAAAATATATATCCGCTATTATCCGCTGATTGCACGCAAGCACTGGGAGAACATGCAAACTCCACACAGGAGGTTCGATCTCATCAACTCAGAACTGTGCCGCACACGCGCTAACCACTGCGCCGCCGTGCTGCCCAATCCAAGGTGTGTCCGAGTAAATTAAATTCTGTTGTTGAAACATTGGAGAACCTGGACAGTTTTGTACTCTTTTGAAAGGTAACACTCTGAAGTTTTGTCCCCACCTGAAATAATAATAATAATAATAATAATAATAATTTCCTTGTATTGTCATTCTGTGTACCAATGTACACAGAACGAAATGTCGATTGCACCTGACCCGTTTTAGCGGGCCGATGCAGCCGCAGCCAACAGAGGGCGCCGCCGACCACTTTTTAAGTCTTAGAAATGACTCGGCCGGGGCGCGGACCCCGACCTCCCAGTCTCAAAGCGGGCGCCTTACCATCTAGACACCACAAGTACTACTTGCAGACAGTAGACTGGAAAAAAAACCTGCAATTCGTCGAGAGTGGTGTCAATCAAAAGGTCAGAGTCTCGGGCCATATTAGTAATTATTTTACAAGTTTGTTTACCAGTAAAAGGAAATTACGGGGCAAAACAGAAGGAATACAACAGGGAACGTCTTACGACGTAGAAATGCGTTTAGGCAAATTCCGCTTGAACTATCGGCATTATCGTGTGTTTTTGAGTACCGCAAATTCCGGACTATAGAGCTCACCCGCTTATAAGCCGCACCCACCACATTTTAAGAGGAAAACCAATTTTGTACATACACAAGCCGCACCTGTATACAAGCCGCATGCGCCCACATTTAAACATGTAACACAAACACAAAATTAACCCAAACCCGACTTCAAGTCCCGCGATTGAAACTAAATGTTCCATCAATAAAGTCCACAGTCCAAAAATCACAGCCGGCAAAATGAACAGAAAATAATACCGGTACTTAAGGTTTGATCCGGACCTGCAGAGTCCGGGTCTCGTTGAAAGTAATCCAAGGAAAAAAGTGTGTATTTTCAAAGGTAAGGGTGGGAAAAATATATCAGATGAACACATTTACTCACGCAACTCCTTTTTTTTAAATCAACTTTTTACCCCCTTCTTTCCTTGTCTGTCCCTCACCTTTACCGGTCCCACTTAAACTCGGCACCCGTCGTTTGTTCCGCTCCCATTTTTCGTACACCCGTGCAAAACAAATCAGAATAAGTGTCTAAAATAAATACAAATAAATACATTACAAAAATACACGGTTGCAGATACATATTATACATGGGTTACACATATTTACAGAGAAAGACGGTACACCGAGAGATTTTTCAAAGCTTTAATAATACTAATATAGCTTTTACAGGGCAGTTAATGGTAGCAACACTTGAGCGCCGCTGGCGGCCGTTAGAAAAATTACATAAATTGGCCGCATCACTGAATAAGCTGCAGGATTGAAAGTCAGGGAAAAAAGTAGCGGCTTATAGTCCGGAATTTACGGTAAATACTTTACACGGTTAGATTCACTGGACAGTAGTGAATGCAATGAGATGAAAATCCTTTCATCAGCTGACTGTGAAACCTTTATTGGTGAGCTATACCTGCACATCTTTTCTCTCAGACGGTAAACGCGTAGTTTCTTTCAACTGGGCGGGTTTCCTTCTGCAGATGGATCTCTGATGTTTCGCGTCCTTGCAGTGATCGAACCACATCTTGCATCAGCAAAACTTTCTAAGGTGTCCCTGTATACAGTCACTGTAGCAGACATCATCTGATCGCTGTGCTTTGGACTCCCTCGCATCTCGCACCGAGGTCGGACCGGGGTTGCGCACGCAGTGGCCTGCGTTTTCTCAGTTTCTTCATCACCTCTGAGCTTCACTATGAATTCAGAAAATGTCATGGTCTCATCGCTTTACGTGAAAGAAATGACCGAGGGTTTGAATGTTTCAGGCAGGGCTTTCAACTCCATGGCAACGAGTAGGCTATCACTCAAAAACACATCTGCTTCTCTTAGCGCAGGTATGGCTTGTTCCGCTCAAAAAACAGAATCAGTCACTGTTTTGCTGCTTGTCTTTAGCAGAGTTGTCAATTCGGTGTAAGGGCAGATTGTATTGTATTGGGTTTTTGAGAGCTTCTGCACTCGGAGATGGCCCATGAACTTTGCTTCGTGTCTTTCTGTTAGTGAGACACCTTGACTCTTGCAGCGGTAGCATGCTGGGCCCTCAACTTCTTGACAATCGGCGGCTATGCGTGGGCTAAAACATTGAATTGACATACAGGAGGAATCAAAACACTCGTGCGTTCGAGTGGCAACCAAGAATTTTATTTACAGGGTCATACATACTGTATACACAACAGGGTTGGGTAGGATGACTTTAACTTGATTACTTTCAATTACTTTTGGATTACTCCAATACCAAAATATGCTAATAAAAGACAAAATAAACTAAATATGAATACAATTATGACTCACAACACGTGATAAGCTTTCTCTCCTAGCTTTGATCTCTTTGATCTTCGGAAAAACGAACATAAAGTGGGACAGAAACAAAATGAAAATAAATCCAAACAGCTTGCCAACATTATTTTTGCCGTTCCATGTATTCCGTTACTCCCCAAGCCTGCACAAAATTTGGTCATTTTATTCATATTTAGTTTCTTTTGTCTTATTAGCATATTTGGTATTGGAGTAATCCAAAAGTAATTGAAAGTAATCAAGTTTAAGTAAGCCAACCCAACCCTGATATAGAAGGGATTTCATGCTATTAAGAAAGCATAGGGTCGAAGGCAGCACGGCGGCGCAGTGGTTAGCGCTTGTGCGGCACAGTTCATGTCATGGGAACCTGTTGTGGGTTCAAATCCAGCTCCTGACTTCCTGTGCGGAGTTTGTATGTTCTCCCCGTGCTTGCGTGGGTTTCCTCCGGGCACTCCGGTTTCCTCCCACATTCCAAAAACATGCATTTCAGGTGAATTGTCCGGTCCAAATTGTCCCTAGGTGTGAATGAGCGAATGAGTTGTCTGTCCCTGTGTGCCCTGCAATTGGCTGGCAACCAGTTCAGGGTGTCCCCTGCCCACTGCCCGGGGATGGCTGGGATAGGCTCCAGCCCCCCTGCGACTCCAATGAGGATAAGCGGTATGGCTAATGAGATGAGATGAGGGTCGAAGGTGTGTCACTCGAACCCACTCACTCAATCAAACTCAGCAGGGAGAGCACACAATAGTCCAGCAATACCAATGTCAATTTTGATAAATATCCAAAGGTTGATAAATTTGTATTTCTTTTACACACTTCAAGGGTTTGGAAACTTTTTCACCCAAAGAGCGATACTAGCAAAATATTCTGATCCTTTTTTTTTTGAGAGAGCCACTCCATATTTTATAAGAAAACATTTAACAAAACCGCCAAGCCCAGTCTCCATACAAAAGGTAATTGTTCGGCACATTTTATTTCACTGTGTGATATAAGATGATAGACCCTGTGTCATGATGACTGATTAGTATCACCTGTGCCTGCTTGTTGGCGCCAACTGCTGCGGGCTACCTGATAGGTTCCCTGTCCTTTTTTAAGCCCCGTCCTTTCACTTGCCTGTTTTCAGTTCGTCAACGAACCTCTGTTTTTACAAGGCAATCACTTTGACTCTGACTCCTGTCGGTCCCGCTATTTGCACTAGTTTTTCCACCCGTCTGTTCCTGATCTCCACGTTTGTCTCCAGACCTGTTTTTTGACCCCGACTACGTTTGCTCTCGCGTCCCGGCTTACGACCCGTTTTTGCTCCCGACCGCGTTTTTGTTCTCCTGGCCTGGCTATCGACCTGTTTTTCCGTCCTCGACACCACCATCTCCCGCTCCGGAAAATCCATTTCCGTATTTGGAACACGATCTGATCGTGTGAGCGGCTTGCTTTCCGAGTCCAGCGAGCACTGGATCTCGGGCTCTGCCCTTCCTGTTCAATAAACTTGTGGTTAACGATACGCATTTGGGTCCTGATTCCGTTCTGGTCGTGACACCCTGTGTCCCATATCAACAATTATACCACTTTAAACTCCCGCTGAGCAAGGTACAAGCAGTTTTCATAAAATGTCACAAAATACTGCAAAGGAAACGGCTGTCCAGTATTTCCTTACAGCGCTGTGGGCGCGTGCCAGAGAGAGGGTAGCGAGCTGTGTGAGCTTTGATTTCATCTTGGCCCATATGTATTCATAGAAAAAGCCATATATGGTTAGCGAGCCAAGGATTCCTGACCCCTGCCCTACCTATTAATCACCGCCTTGTCTGTCTGGCATTTTGCTGCTGCCAAGTGCCGACTTGGCAATGTTTATGTTTACATTAGACAATACAGTGCTATCTAGTGGTCAAATATTACACAATGTACCTTTAACTAAATGGATACAATTATTATTACTACCGTAAATTCCGGACTATAGAGCGCACCTGCTTATAAGCCACACCCACCACATTTTAAGAGGATAACCGCTTTTGTACTTACACAAGGTGCTACGTATATAAGCTACATGCGCACACATTAAAACATTTAAAACGATCACAATTTTAACTTTGAGTTCAGCGATTGTAACTGTATATAAAGTACATATTCCAAAAACCACAGCCGGCAAAATGGACAGAAAATGATACCGGTACTTGAGATTTGATGCAGACCCGCAGAGTCCGGGTGCCCGTTGAAAGTAATCCAAAGAAAAAAGTGTATATTTCCAAAGGTAAGGGTGGGAAAAATATATATCCACTATTGTCCGCTGTGTCCACAAACACGTCTCACCTTTACTCCACTTCCCGTCAGCCCGTGTTTGCCCCGCTCCTTCTTTTTGATTCGCCCGTGGAAAACATATCAGAATAAGTCTCTAAAATAAAAACTTTACAAAAATATACAGTTGCAAATACATATTTCACTGGGTTACACATATTTACAAAGAACGACGGTACACCAAGAGAGGTTTTCTAAGCTTTAATAATATTATAACTTTCATCCCAAACCATGCCTGTGAAGGGTAGTAAAACGCTACGGTAAACGGCTCTGTTAAAAAAAAAAACCATACCATACTTGTAGTAATCACGGTAAACCGTCCTCATCTTCCTCCTTATAACTGACATCATCAAAGTCATCTTCCCCAGTATGAAAAAGGGACTGTGTCAGTTAGACGTCATCCCACGCTCCCTTACTCAAAAACACGCTTATAACACGCTCGCAAAGTGAAGTTTACGTGCAGTAGCTCTGTTTCCTTCTTTATCGGACTGCTCGTTTGCTCTTAGCTTGAAAGCTGCGTCATGTGCCTTTCTTTTGGCAATTTGCATGGTGAGGATATTTCTAAGCTAATTTAATTTGTGCACAAGCTAAGAAGTTGCAGTCTTCCTCGGCGCATATATTCCACCGGTCTAAATCTTACCTTTGGAAAAATTGCATAAATTGGCCGCATCACTAAATAAGCCGCAGGGTTGAACGTTTGGGAAAAAAGTAGCGGCTTATAGTACGGATTTTATGGTATTATAAATTGGATTGTGTGATACCTGGAAGATTGGGTTATGCATATGAAAGGAGGCCAAGTGGAGTGAAGGCAGTGTATGCTAATGCAAGTTAGTAAAGGTAATGTGCTTCCAGTCTGTATGGGTATATTGTTAAACGTCATGCATATTCATCTACATTTGCATAGTGGCACAATTCAGTTTAAAACTTGTTCTGTGGAAGTAATTGTCCCAATACGTCCAATTTTCGATTTAGTTCAACACATTTTTGTAAAAAATTAAAAATTAGCCCTCAAAATAGAATATTGCCCACCTGTAATACAAATGGGACTGAGGCAATTGCATGCAATGGACAAACAAATTGAAGTGGACAGCAAAATATTCAATGAATATTCAAATATGTTAATGTTTTTGTTTAATTGGAAAGACATTTAATTTGCAGCAATCAAAATAAGAAAAACATGCACGCAGAATGTCCATTTGAAGCTGTAAAATATAATGAATTAGCAATTATACTTTCAGGTTAGCAAGTGGCCTGCACCTCGAACCATTGTCGTCTTCTCTTTTACATATTTACTGCGCTATGCAGGCCGTAGGGAGCATTTGGTTTGCATTTATTCATAAAATCTATATTGTTAGGATAAACCCAGAGAGTCGCTTTTCTGGGTAAATCATTCAATGTGCTGTATATTTGACACCTCTGCTCTAAGCACTCTCTAGGAATTCCAATGAGAACCTGGATTCTGGTCTAAGTATGTTTGAAAAAGCATCTCCAGTTCAATCAGGTTTAATGGTTTTCAAGCATGGACAGCCCACTCTAAATCGAAATACCGTGACTTGTTCTCAACTCTGCACTGAACATTGACAAATGTAAAATCCCCTAGTGTAACTCGGTCAAAAATTTAGGTATTACATTTGGCCCTAATGAGTCCTTCCAGGGGCAGCCCGGCGGCGCAGTGGTTAGCGCGTGTGCGGCACAGTTCTAAGGTCTTGGGAATCTCCTGTGTGGGTTCAAATCCAGCTACCGGACTTCCTGTGCAGAGTTTGTATGTTCTCCCCGTGCTTGCGTGGGTTTCCTCCTCCCACATTCCAAAAACATGCATTTCAGGTGGATTGGCCGGTCCAAATTGTCCCTAGGAGTGAATGAGCGAGCGAGTTGTCTGTCCCTGTGTGCCCTGCGATTGGCTGGCAACCAGTTCAGGGTGTCCCCTGCCCACTGCCAGATGATTGCTGGGATGGGCTCCAGCACCCCCGCGACCCTACTGAGGATAAGCGGTGCAGCTAATGAGATGAGATAATGAGGTGTCCTTCCAAGTCCATGTTAAGCATATTATGAGAACAGCTGTTTTCCATCTTCAAAACATGGTAAAAATTCGCCCTATAATGTCTCAGTTTGATGCTGAGATTATAATTCATGATTTTGGTACCTCTGGTCTCGATTAATGTAATGTACTATTCTGTAATCTCAAGAACCTGCAGCGAAGCATCTTGCCTGATCACATGACTCCAACATTAGCTCCCTGTCAGTTTAAGATGTGATTTTAAAGTTCTGTTGGTACTATACAAAATTATGCATGGACTCGCCCCCGCATACCTTTCAGATTTAATTTCCCCCTATGTTCCGATCCGGAGCCTTCGCTCTGAAAATGTTGGTCTACTGGTAATCCCAAGAGCCAAGAAGAGAAACACAGGTTCAAGAGCGTTCTCCATTCGAGCCCCGGTGTTGTGGAATGCTCTGCCCCCTGATGTTCGTTCTGCAACCTTAGTGGAAGTGTTTAAATCTAGGCTTAATACACATCTATATTCTATAGCTTATGAATGACCTATATTTCATGTTGATGATGTCTGTGTATTGCAACATCCATTGCAGCCTGGTCATCCTGGAAGGGGGATTACCTCATGCGTGGTCCCTTCTCAAGGTTTCTTACTTTTCCTCATGCTAGATTTTTGAGTTTTTCCTTGCCCTCATGTAGGCTTTAGATAAGGGGATGGTGTAATAATAGTCTGTAATAGTATGTAATCTGTACAGCCCGTTGAGACTTCTTGTGATTAATGGCTATACAAATAAACATGACTTTTCACTTGACTGTGGGTAGAGAGTGTTTGTCTCGGAATGCTGTTCTGCAAAGCATACTGCTCCTTGTTTCTGCAAATACTAAAAAAAATAATTTCACTTCTTAATAAATATTACTGTGTTTGTCTGATTTATTGGAAAAATCAATGATTTACGGAATTAAGGAGGATCTTAATTAACGATCAGTGGTACCCAAACAAGCCTCATCTATAGTGAATTTGGATGCCCTCGTGCTCTCATCTACATTTTGCTTTAAACAGCTACAAACATCTGGCAAGGAATCACACATGTGATTCTGGCACTTGAAATCTAATTCCGCAGTTCTTCACAAATAGTATGAGAAGAGGACTAGTGAGCATGCAACATATGGTATGATTTAGAAAAATATTACCATGGAATTATGTGCATGGCAGGTTCTGCTGCTTTTATGTGTCACCTGTAAAATAGGTAATATGCACTTCAACCTCCTTTGGCGTCAAATATTTGGTTATCATAGCAGTACAATTAAGTTGACATTCAGTAAATAAGGTTTACTTCTGTAAATATACTTGATTTCAACTGAAAGCAGGCTTATAAAACACAATTCTCACCTGAAGCCTCCTTGTGACACTTATCCAAGTTGCACTCCTGTGTGCTCGCCGGTTGCACATCGTGGTCACACAGAGTGGGATCCAGTTCTTCTTCACTCTCAGCTTTTGTGTTTAAACATTTGATGAGTCGCTTGCGCACTCCACCGCCGCAGGAAGCTGAACACTGAACGGGGGGAATTTGTCATCCATTAATTACATATCCTGCATTTCAAAGATTGTAGGAAGTGATGGCATTGCTATGGGGCTGCTTATAAATAAAAAAGATTGATATGCAGTTGTGGAGCGAGGGTCCCCCAGGAAATAAATAATTGGGGGCCCCGGTAAGGGGGGTGGGGGTAAGCGTTGGCATGGGGCATGAAAAACAGTCATGCATCATGAAGAGTTAAGATTAATTTTGTTTCAAACAACTTGTTGAAACAACAGAACATCATTCCATTGCTGTTTAGTACCGTAAATTCCGGACTATAGAGCGCACCTGATTATAAGCCGCACCCACCACATTTTAAGAGGAAAACCGTTTTTGTACTTACACAAGGCGCACCTGTATATAAGCCGCATGCGCCCACATTAAAAAAATGAAACACAAACACAAAATTAACCCAAACCCGACATTAAGTCCCGCGATTGAGACTGAATGTCCTTCATTAAAGTACACAGTCCAAGATTCACAGCCGGCAAAATGAACGGAATATGATACCGGTACTTAAGGTTTGATGCAGACCTGCAGAGTCCGGGTCCTGTTGAAAGTAATCCAAAGAAAAAAGTGTATATTTCCAAAGGTAAGGGTGGGAAAAATATATATCCACTATTGTCCGCCGCATCCACAAACACGTCTCACGTTTACTCCACTTCCCGTCAGCCCCCGTGGTTTTCGCCCCTTCTTTTTTATTCGCCCGTACAAAACATATCAGAATAAGTCTCTAAAATAAATACATTACAAAAATATACAGTTGCAAATACATATTATACATGGTTACACATATTTACAAAGAAAGACGGTACACCGAGAGAGTTTTCAAAGCTTTAATAATAATAATATAACTTTCATCCCAACTCGTGCCTGTGACAGGTAGCAACACGCTTTCAACACAGTAAACAGGTTTGTTACAAAAACATACCGTACTTGTAAAAATCACGGTAAACTGTCCTCATCTTCCTCCTTAGAACTGAAGCCATCAAAGTCGTCTTCCTTAGTGTCGGAAAGAATCGTTGTCATATAGACGTCGTCCCACACTACCATCCACTCCTGATTCTGTGCCCTCCTCTCCGACCGGCTTTTCGGAACCCGTTGGTGATGGTGGATTTTTTGATGCTGCCCCACGATGTCAGGATCCACTGGCAGACTTGCGAAAAAGTTGCCTTTCGCATGCGGCCAGTTTTAGTGAAAGATTTCTCGCCGCTAGTCAAGCCAAGAAGTTGCAGTCTTCCTCGGCGCATATATTCCACTGGTCTAAATCTTACCTTTTTGTACTCGAGCGCCGCTGGCGGCCATTAGAAAAATTACATAAATTGGCCGCATCACTGAATAAGCCGCAGGGTTGAACGTTCGGGAAAAAAGTAGTGGCTTATAGTCCGGAATTTACGGTAGTTGCAATCGTATTAGCCGGCTGAAGATTGCCTATATCAGGGGTGTAAAACCCATTCTAGTTCAGGGGCAACATGGGGAAAACACAATCTTGTGGGGGGCGGACTAGTGGATTAAAGAGGAAGAAATAGAGAGAAAAACAAAAAGAGAGAGGTAGCAAGAGAGAGTGAGAGAGAGAAGCGGAGAGAGGGGGAAGGAGTGAGAGAAAGAGAAAGACAGAAACAGTTGAGAGAAAAGAGATATAAATAAGGGGGCAGCGCGGCGGCGCAGTGGTTAGCGCATGTGCGGCACAGTTCATGTCTTGAGAACCTCCTGCGTGGGTTCAAATCCAGCTCCAGACTTCCTGTGCGGAGTTTGTATGTTCTCCTCGTGCTTGTGCGGGTTTCCTCCGGGCACTCCGGTTTCCTCCCACATTCCAAAAACATGCATTTCAGGTGAATTGGCCGGTCTAAATTGTCCCTAGGTGTGAATGAGCGAGCGAGTTGTCTGTCCCTGTGTGCCCTGCGATTGGTTGGCAACCAGTTCAGGGTGTCCCCTGCCCACTGCCCGATGATTGCTGGGATGGGCACCCCCGCGACCCTACTGAGGATAAGCAGTGTAGCTAATGAGAGAGATGAGAGATATAAATAAATAAATACAGCAAGGGTTACTTTCCTCTTGCGCTTCTCTTGGCATTGTCACCTTTTCTTGGCGTTGTCTTGCGATCCAGATTAAAACCCTTGGACCCCGATCAGGCCTGCGGGCCGCATGTTTGTAACCCTTAGCTTATAAGGACTCAGGCAGTTTTTTTCAAGGAGTGTGCAGTGAGACTTTGTCGAGCGTGCCAAATGAAATTTCTCCATTTTATCATGCATTTCTGGATTTTTCTTTTTAGTTTATCTCTCTCACAGTGGACATGCACCGACAATGAAAATTTCAGACACCTCCATGATTTCTAAGTGGGAGAAATAGCAAAATAGCAGGGTGTTCAAATACTTTCTTCACTGTATGCAGTGTTCATTTTACCTCTGAAAATTGATGGGTCCCGGGGACTCGCATGCTCAAAAATCTGTGGGTCCCAACAGAGATCTAGGGGTCCCCAAAATTTAGTGTGCTACATGCACTTACAAACTGTCGTATTTTCCCTTACAAAATTATATATTTTTAAACATGTTTATTTATGTAGTTTAACATGTTATATTGTACATGTGTTTCCTTATATCATATACAGTATATTGTTAATGAACATTTTGTTGTGAGACACTGAGTTGCTCGACATGAATGAGGTTTATTATAAAAAAAGTTAAAAAATGAAGTCGCTTGGACGTTCACTGGTGAAGGAAAAAATACATGCAAATATAATTAAGTAGAATAATACATTTTCTTGTTCAAATTATTAATTCATTTTCTGCATTAAATTATTGTTGGTAATATACTGATTAAAAGGGATCACCACAAACCTGTCTTTTTTCATTTTCTCCTTTTATACTTCCTTTTTTTCTTAACTTCTTTATACAACATAATCATTCGTAATATAATGCATCAAAGCCAGTGAGCCGTTTGAGAGCCGGCTCTTTAATGAGTTGAGCCGAAAAAGCCGGTTCTCTAAAAAGAGACGGACTACACAACTCGAACTCGAGATCGCCGTGCAGACAAAAACTAGAACCTCGAGACCAAAACAACAATGGCGGATCTACCTGACAAAAACTTTGGAGTGCGGTAAATCTTTGTTAAAAAATGCTAATGACAATTTTGTGTCCCAAAAGTTGCGTCCCGGGGACGCACGTTGATTTGACACGATGCGTCCCCTGCAAAAATAATGCGTCTAGGACGCAGGGACGCGGGCAAACGAGAACACTGTGCATGTATTCTTTATGTCTCAGTAGTTACACTTTTACATTTAATGGTTTTTGTGCATGTTCAGACAGTTAAAATGGCCGTTCAAATCCTTTACAATAATAAAAACCATAGTACTTTGTAAAGAAAAGCCAACCAGTCTTTTCTTTTAAGACAATTAACATTTTTAGCACACTAAAGTAAGCCTGGAACGTATGCATTTATGGTAACACTCTCTAAGATTGAAATCAGGTTAAAGCCTTTCACAATCTAATATCTTCATATCACCCCTCTTATACAGCAGCACAGCCACAAACAACTCTTATCACACTCTACTCTTTTGTCCCTTTTCCCTTTCTTCTTTCACTTTCAGTCAATTCTTTGTTGATACAAGAAGCACTGTGATTAAGGTGCAACATGTTGGGGAAGGGTGTATTTTAGATTCTCTATTGTCATTGCACCTTGGGACTCCTAAAGTATGCAGTTTGTGTCGAATCAGTTGGCCCACTGGCGGCTCCTGTTGCCCCCGAGCAATTATTTGTCTGGTTTGCGTATTTTGAAGCCTCCGTTGCTGTGTGT